>NC_134401.1:12228690-12565727 GCF_050003625.1 Haematobia irritans | reverse complement strand
ATAGTTAGTAATTGTTGATGAAAAATTCCATCTCTCTTTTTTTTTTTTTTTGTTTTTACTCCATATAGCATAGTCATTAAGGATCTCGTATATGGGTGAAATGCCTTGGTATATTCATTACTTTTTAACTACATAAGGACCAAAAGCTCGAACATGTTCTCTTAGGCGTACGGAATTGATGGCTATAAAACCGGAAGCATCACGTGGCACATATTCACCATGTACATCCATTGACACTAGCTCTTGATTGTACAATGCTTTGGTGGTAGCCTCACGGGCAATGGCTTGACAATAGCCAGGTCTCAATTCCATGATCACATTACCATTCACATGCTCTTGTGACAGTTCGAGGCATTGACGCACATATTTTGCTTCGGGACTAAACCAGAAACCATTGTAAATATAATCGGCCATGCGGTCACGTAGATATTGTTTACAACGTAAAACCTTAAAAAATAAAAAAATGATTTCAGAAAAATGTATTAAATAAAAGGTTGACCACCCACTCACTTCACGATCCAAACAGAAAACCTCCAAATCTTGATGAGCTTGGAATAGCACAGTTCCCCCAGGTGTCTCATAAACACCACGAGATTTGAGACCAACAAAACGATTTTCTACAATATCAATACGTCCAATACCATAGGATCCCGCCACATAATTTAGGATCTCCAAAATTTCTAGAGGTGATTGTTCTTTATCGTTCAATTTGACCGGCAAACCCTTCTCAAAGGTTATGGTTATACGCATAGATTGTTTAGGTGCCTGGGTTTGGGGATCTTTGGTCATTTCATATAAAGTTTCTGGCGCTATGTGATTAGGATCTTCCAAAACCCCTGACTCATAACTGATATGCAGAATATTTGCATCCGTGCTCCAGGGTGTAGAAGGTTTTGCAGTAACGGGAATATTATGCTTGTTAGCATATTCGATTAAGTCCAAACGTCCTTGGAATTGTTTGCAAAATTCATCATCTCTCCAAGGAGCAATTATCTGAAAATCATAATAAACAACAATGGAATTATTTCTGAGTACTTCATCCTTGGCCTTAGCTGTAAAAATTAGGTTTTTTAAATTTTTTCATAATTTTTCCCCTAATCTATCACTCTTATCTTACCTTAATCGAGGGCATCAATGCATAGGCACATAACTCAAAACGCACTTGATCATTTCCCTTGCCAGTTGCCCCATGAGCTATATATTTTGCCTGAAATTTCTTAGCTGCTTCAACCAAGGCCACTGTAATACATGGCCTAGCCAACGATGTACCCAATAGATAACGCTCTTCATAGCGCAGACCCATTTGAACTGCTGGCCATATATAATTTTCAACGAAATCATCTTTAACATCCTTTACTATGACTTCTTTGGCACCGATTTTCATGGCCTTCTTTGTAGCAATTTCAAAATCTTCTTTTTGACCTACATCGGCCATTAGGCAAATAACTTCGTAACCTTTCTCCAGAAGCCATTTTAATATGCATGAAGTATCCAGACCACCAGAATAGGCTAGAATTACTTTTTCTACCATAGTGACGAGAGACAAAATTCCGATTTGTTGCAATCTATTGAGACTATGAAACGGAACTAAGCTGATTAGACAAGTAAGATGTTAGAACACAAATAAAAATAAAATATACCTATCCAGCATCTGTCCATAGGTTTTCATGACAGATAAGAATTTCATCCGGCTGATAATAACATATATTTTGCATGGACGTAGTCTAGATTTTGTTTAGAGTGGAGGGCAAAGCCAGAATAGAACACTGTCAATAATAGCAAACGCTGAATGCTGTTTTTTCAGCTGACGAATTCCAGATATTTTAACCAACCAATTGCCAAAACACCTCCATCTGGGGAATTATATGGTAAACAGGCATTGCACCAAGGTCGGTCATATTACTGCCAACATTGTAATCGGATTCGTAAGCACTGTTGCCAGTCAAGCCAAAAATAATCTACCAAAATTTGAAAAAAAAATATTTTTCGTGTTTGATCAAATGTTTGTTGTTATTATGGAAATTAAATGTTTCTTAATAAGAGATGTTTCATTATTCTATTTTAGAAGTTTATTTATTATTTTTTGATCACTTATAATCAGAGATGGTATGTCGTAAACTGTAAAGTATTTGACATACATTTACGACGTATTTTACCATACGTCAAAAACGTCGTAAACCTTCTGAAAATACCTAGTTTTTGACAATATAAGAATTTGTACAGTACACTTGTTTTAGAACCGTGTATTTCATTTTTTTTTAATTTTTGTATTTCCGAATGCCTTTTCATTATATTCCCTTCCCTTAAATTAAAAATGCTAACCTTCGTAAAATATTTAGTTTTTTACAATATAAGTATTTTTGTACAGTATACGTTTTTTAAAATCATTTATGTTTTACTTTATTCGAGAATGCCTTTCCTTATAAACAAATAGTAAATATAAGTGTACTACTGCCAGCTCGATTTCACATAGCCATATTAAAAGAGGAGTTATTAATTAATTTAAATCAACGCGGTTGGCATGTCCACAAGTTGTACCTAAATCCTATTTTTACTACAACAATTTTCAAATTGTGCAAATTGTTTTTGAGTAAAAATTTCAAAATATTATTATAAAAAAAATTCTAAAATACTTCAATATGACGTTTCCACAACTTAGGATATTAAAAATAGTCTTTGAAATCAAATCTAAGGATCTTGTAGGTGTTTTTGACATTTACAATTTTTTTTACGTTTTATACAGGTATATGACGTTTTTGACGTTTACAACTTTTTGACAGTAGAAATCTCAAAAAATTGCTATTCGGACCTTCTCTGCTTATAATAGCGACAATTTATTTTTGAATTGTAAATGCGTCGAAGTTTTCAATATTTTTAGAGAAAGTTACTACTTCTATAGAAATAAAATTTTGACAAAATTTTTTGTAGAATTAAAATGTTGACAAAATTTTCTAGAAAAATAAAATTTTTACAAAATTTTCTGTAGAAATAAAATATGAACAAAATTTTCTATAGAAATGAAATTTGGAACAAATTTTCTATAGAAATAAAATATTGACAAAATTTTCTATAGAAATAAAATTTGGACCAAATTTTCTATAGAAATAAAATTTTGACAAAATATTCTATAGAAATAAAATTTTCACACAATTTTCTACCAAAATAAAATTTTGACACAATTTTCGATATAAATAAAATTTGACAAAATTTTCTATAGAAATAAAATTGTCAAACAATTTTCTATAGAATTTTGACAAAATTTTCTATAGAAATTCTATTTTGAATTTTGACAAATTTTCTATAGAAATAAAATTTTGACAAAATTTTCTACCGAAATAGAATTTTGACAAAATTTTCTACCGAAATAAAATTTTGACAAAATTTTCTAGAAATAAAATGTTGAAAAAATTTTCTATAGAAATAAAATGTTGACAAAATTTTCTATAGAAATAAAATTTTTACAAAATTTTCTGTAGAAATATTATTTTTTCAAAAATTTCTATAGAAATAAAATTTTTACAAAATTTTCTATAGAAATAAAATGTTGACAAAATTTTCTATAGAAACAAAATTTGGACAAAATTTTCTATAGAAATAAAATTTTGACGCAATTTTTTATAGAAATAACATTTTGACACAATTTTCTATAGAAACAATATTTTGACACAATTTTCGATAGAAATAAAATTTGACAAAATTTCTATAGAAATAAAATTTTGACAAAATTTTCTATAGAAATAACATTTTGATACAATTTTCTACTGAAATAAACTTTTGACACAATTTTCTATAGAATTTTCTATAGAAATAAAAGTTTGACAAAATTTTCCATAGAAATACAAAGTTGACAAAATTTTCCATAGAAATAAAATGTTGACAAAATTTTCTATAAAAATAAAAAAAATGTACAAAATTTTCCATAGAAATACAAAGTTGAAAAAATTTTCTATAGAAATAAAATGTTGAAAAAATTTTCTATAGAAATAAAATGTTGACAAAATTTTCTATAGAAATAAAATTTTTACAAAATTTTCTGTAGAAATAAAATTTTTACAAAAATTTCTATAGAAATAAAATTTTTACAAAATTTTCTATAGAAATAAAATGTTGACAAAATTTTCTATAGAAATAAAATTTGGACAAAATTTTCTATAGAAATAAAATTTTAACGCAATTTTTTATAGAAATAACATTTTGACACAATTTTCTATAGAAACAATATTTTGACACAATTTTCGATAGAAATAAAATTTGACAAAATTTTCTATAGAAATAAAATTTTGACAAAATTTTCTATAGAAATAACATTTTGATACAATTTTCTACTGAAATAAACTTTTGACACAATTTTCTATAGAATTTTGACAAAATTTTCTATAGAAATTCTATTTTGAATTTTGACAACATTTTCTATAGAAATAAAATGTAAGCAAAATTTTCTATAGAAATAAAATTAAATTTTATTTCTATAGAAATAAAATTTAATCAAAAATTTATATAGAAATAAAATTTTGACAAAATTTTCTTAAGAAACAAAATTTAAGCAAAATTTTCTATAGAAATAAAATTTTGGCAATATTTTCTAAAGAAATCAAATTTTGGCAATATTTTCTAAAGAAATAACATTTTACAAAAAAACTTCCTATAGAACTAAAATTTTTACAAAATTTTCTATACAAATAAAATGTTGACAAAATTTTCTATAGAAATAAAATTTTGACGCAATTTTTTATAGAAATAACATTTTGACACAATTTTCTATAGAAACAATATTTTGACACAATTTTCTACCGAAATAAAATTTTGACACAATTTTCGAAAGAAAAAAATTTGACAAAATTTTCTATAGAAATAACATTTTGATACAATTTTTTATAGAAATAAAATTTTCACACAATTTTCTATAGAATTTTGACAAAATTTACTACAGAAATTCTATTTTGAATTTTGACAACATTTTCTATAGAAATAAAATTTAGACAATATTTTCTATAGAAATAAAATTTAGACAAAATTTTCTTGAGAAAAAAATGTAAGCAAAATTTTCTATAGAAATAAAATTTTGGCAAAATTTTCTTAAGAAACAAAATTTAAGCAAAATTTTCTACAGAAATAAAATTTTGGCAAATTTTTCTATAGAAATAAAATTTTGGCAATATTTTCTAAAGAAATAAAATTTTGGCAATATTTCCTATAGAAATAAAATATTGGCAAAATGTTCTATAGAAATAAAATGTTCTATAGAAATAAATTTAGACCAAATTTTCTATAGAAATAAAATTTGGACCAAATTTTCGATAGAAATAAAATGTTGACAAAATTTTCTGTAGAAATAAAATGTTGACAAAATTTTCTATAGAAATAAAACTTAGGCAAAATTTTTTATAGAAATGAAATTGTGACAAAATTTTCTATAAGATAAAATTTTAAGAAAAATTTCTAAATAAATAAACTTTAGCAAACTTTTCTATAGAAATACAATTTTGGAAAAATTTTCTATAAAAATAAAATTTTGGAAACATTTTTTATAGAAATAAAATTTTGGAAAAATTTTCTATAGAAGTAAAATTTAGGCAAAAATTTTCTATAGAAATAAAATTTTGGCAATATTTTCTAAAGAAATAACATTTGGGAAAAAATTTTCCATAGAAATAAAATTTTGGAAAAATTTTCTATAGAAATAAAATTTTGACAAAATTTTCTATAGAAATAAAATTTTGACAAAATTTTTACAAAATTTTTACAAAATTTTCTGTAGAAGATTTGTTTGTTTAGTAGTTTTTTGGTAGAATTTTCTCCAAATTTTGGTAGATTATTTTTGGCTCGAGTGACAACCGTGATTGAAATTCGGAGATTTTGAAAGCGATGGAGCTAGGCAGCACTGAGAATTTCTAAAAAGTGACATTGACAATTAAAAATCTGTATGCCACAGATTTTTAAAAAGAGTCACAAAAAAAGTAAAATATTTTTTAACATACGATATTAAAGAATTGTACAAGTTTTTCTATGAAATTATGAAGTCGCTTTTTTTAAAAATAAACCAAAGAGTTATTATATCTCAATTCCATTGAAAATCAATCCTTGGAAATCACAGTTCATGGGGGAACCTGCTTTACATACAACGTCAAATTGTCATTGCCTATTTTCAGGAGTCACAACTGCTTACCCTGTGGTTTAAGAAGGAAAAAGTGCTCGAACTTAGAGTATTGGATGGATTAGTTCGATATTAAGGCATTCGTAAATTTAAAGTGATCTGGGATCAAAATTTCCGGAAACCATGGCACAAAAAAATAATTAATTAAAAAGTGGAAAACATCGTGTTAAAGTTGCGCAAAAATTTAAAAAGAATGACATTTAGTGGAATAAAAGTGTCAATGCTTCAAAAAAATGGACTTCTTGATGTATTTAGAATATTTTCATGATAATATTCGACATTTAATTCGATCCTGCAGTCGATGAATTCGAACTGGAAGCGACACCAGGAACATCATCATAGTCCATCATGTTCCGCAGCTCTAAGATATGGCTTCTTTTTGATAATGCTCCTTGTAAATGAGAAATCAATTAGATCTTATTGGCACCTAAACCACAAAATCTAATCACAAATGTCTAACTTGTCCATGTGTCTGACATTGGTGAGAAAACTCTAAGGAATATTAAAATCATATATGGATCCATTGCTTCGACAAAATATTTGCTAAATACATCTGATCTAATGGGATTATTTAGCATATTAATGGAATTCACCTGAACCCATTACATAGTCCACACAATACACACGGATGTGTCATCTGTCGTCGTATATGCTGATTAAGAAGCATGCAAATGTATTGTAAACACCTTACAGTCACGCAACCAACGCTATCCAAGACCTCCACCCCTAAAAAATAATAATCATCACTTCCAACAAAAAAAGAAATGAAGAGTACACTTAAAGAAAAATATTTGTTTTAATATCAAGATACAGGTAGAAAGTTCTACTAAATATTGTCATCCACAACAAATTTTCGCAAAGTAACTAGATCGCGGATCGGATGAAATTTGGTCCTCCATGAGACTCTAGAAGTCAAATTTTGGGGGTTGGCTTATATGGGAGCTATATATAATTATGATCCGATATGACCGATATTAACCAATTTTTGCATGGTTGTTAGAGGCCATAGACTAAAACCACGTACCTAATCTCAACAGGATTGGATGAAATTTGCTCCTCCAAGAGTCTCCGTAAGAAAGGTTGCCACAATTGATAGAATTTTACCAAAAATAGAGGAGTTTTTACTGTTTGGTAGAATTCTTGATATTTTGGTAGACTTTGCAAAATACTCCTCTCCAAAATTTCTATAGAAATAAAATTTTGACAAAATTATCTATAGAAATAAAATTTTGACAAAATTTTCTCTAGAAATAAAATTTGAAAAAAATTTTCTATAGAAATAAAATTTGAAAAAATTATCTATAGAAATAAAATTTTCAATAGAAATAAAATTTTGACAAAATTTTTTAAAGAAATAAAATGTTGACAAAATTTTCTATAAAAATAAAAAATTTTGACAAAATTTTCTATAGAAATAAAATTTGACAAAATTTTCTATAGAAATAAAATTTTGACAAAATTTTCCATAGAAATACAATGTTGACAAAATTTTTCATAGAAATAAAATGTTGACAAAATTTTTCATAGAAATAAAATGTTGACAAAATTTTCTATAAAAATAAAAAAATTTGACAAAATTTTCTATAGAAATAAAATGTTGAAAAAATTTTCTATAGAAATAAAATTTTGACAAAATTTTCTATAGAAATAAAATTTTGACAAAATTTTCTATAGAAATAAAAATTTGACAAAATTTTCTATAGAAATAAACTGTTGACAATTTTTTTTTTAAATGCTTGTTTTGGTAAATTTTTTTCCATGAGTTAGTATAACGAAATATTTGGACCCAAATATCATTCTGTTTTTATTTTAATTATTTTTTTCTTTTATTATTGATTATAAATATTATAAATAAATAAAAAATATTTTTTTAGTGTAGCATACTATTATCCCCTATTGTCGTAGGTGGTGATGCTTGCATCATCACATCATCATAGACATATTGGGGAAATTAAAATAACAATGCAGTGTAAAGACGTCTGTGGTATTAGCCCATCAAGAAAAACAAGCCACCGAATTCTCTGGCATATAAAATATCTGCATGAAATTTGTTGCATATAAATTGAAAATTTGGCTTTTTTCTTGCTTCAGCCCTCTCACCCTACTACGATAGCACAAATGTATATACAATCACAAGGTTCTCAACCCATGAAAAATGTTGAAGAAAATAACCAAGGTGAAAAAGAAAATATTTTCCCATTGAATGGAAATTCGCGATATGTGATTACTTTTTTTTGTCATCATAAATGAAGAAGGAAAATGAAGTCACATAATAATCTGTTTTTACAGCTTGTCAGAAAAATAGAAATTCTTAGGAAAATACATCAGGAATATGTTGTCCTAGAGACGTCGAAAAATAGGTGTAAATTTTAATATAATTGAACATTTTTCCGTCGTCCTGTCATTAGATTGTCATGGAATGGAGTTGGCCATGAATAAGCTCACATGCAACCAGCATCAACCCCCACCTACTCAGTATCCGTATTCAAAATTTGTAGTTTATAATGAAAATATCGTACATTTATACGCAATAAAAGCCCACCACCTTCATGGAGCTACATTTTAACACATATCTGATAGACTAGTGAAATTCATTCGAAAAGGATATGGAAATTAATTAAGTGAAACAGCAGCAAAATCTACTGAAAAAGGGAATGCAGTCACTCTTTGCTGAAATAGCAAAAAATTTTTTAATCTCGAGTACAGAAAGTTCTTCTACTATTATCTTCTAACAAATTTCTCTGGGTGTAGCCTACAAAAAAGGTTTCGTCCTTTTTGTCCATGCACCTCAATACTATTGGCCTAGCATTTCTTAAAATCTGTTGACCCGTCGATTGACATTTGCGACCAGCAGACACGAAGCCTCATTATAAATAATTTTCAAAATTTTTTTTCTATAGAAAATTTTGTCAAAAATTTTATTTCTATAGAAAATTTTGCCGAAATTTTGTTTCTATAGAAAATTTTTTCAAAATTTTATTTCTATGGAAAATTTTGTCAAAATTTGATGTCTATAGAAAATTTTGCCAAAAATTTTATTTCTATAAAAAATTTTGTCAAAACTTTATTTATATAGAAAATTTTGTCAAAATTTTATTTCTATGGAAAATTTTGTAAAAATTTTATTTCTATGGAAAATTTTGTCGAAATTTTATTTCTATACAAAATTTTTTCAAGATTTTATTTCTATACAAAATTTTGTCAATATTTTATTTCTATAGAAAATTTTGTCAAAAATTTTATTTCTATAGAAAATTTTGTAAAAATTTTATTTCTATAGAAAATTTTGTCAAAATTTCGTTTCTATAGAAAATTTTGTCGAAATTTTATTTCTATAGAATGGTCCTAATGTATTTGGTCCTAATGTTCAAGAGGTTGAAAATAACATTAAATCAATGCTTTTTGGTAATAGCTATCGAAGGGAGACACCATACTAAGAAGCATCCAAACGCTGTTTGACTTCTCTACGCGATATTCCTTTTGAAAAACAAAAATCAAATCAATTTCACTAGCTAACGCCATCTATTATTTAACATTTTAGACTGTTAGTTGTTTACAGTGAAGCTTTGTGGTTGGTCTACTGTAAAAAAAAGCTTGGATTGCTGCAACATTTTATGTTGTTTTCATTCATATTGTTCACTATGAAAAAAAAGACAGACAAAGCTTTCAAAAAGATATCACAGAAGCTTCGTAAAGCTCCAAATCCTTGAGTAGTTATAGTCCGTTCATAAACCAATCACAGTAAACGAAAATGCTGTAAATCTTGAACGCTTGAATTCAGATGTAAAAGCTTTTTGAAATTAAACTTTTTTTATATCCTCCACATATAGCAAATTTTATCAAAATTTTATTTCTATAGAAAATTTTGTTAAAATTTTATTTCGATAAATTTTTTTTTCAAATTTTTTTTCTATAGAAAATTTTGTCAAAATTTTATTTCTATAGAAAATTTTGTGAAAATTTTATTCCATTAACAAATTTTGTAAAAATTTTATTTCTATCGAAATTTTTGTCAAAAATTTTTTTCTATGGAAAATTTTATTTCTATAGAAAATTGTGCCCTTAAATCTGACATCGGAAATGTGAAATGTGTTCTTTCTATAGAAAATGTAAAAATTTTATTTCGATAAAAAATTTTTTCAAAATTTTATTACTATAGCAAATTTTATCAAAATTTTATTTCCATAGAAAATTTTGTCAAAATTTTATTTCTATAGAAAATTTTGTCAAAATTTTATTTCTAAAGAAAATGTTGTCAAAATTTTATTTCTATAGAAAATTTTGTCAAAATTTTATTTCTATAGAAAATTTTGTAAAAATTTTATTTCCATAGAAAATTTTGTAAAAATTTTATTTCTATAGAAAATTTTGTCAAAATTTTATTTCTATAGAAAATTTTGTCAACATTTTTTTCTATAGAAAATTTTGTATAAAATTTATTTCTATAGAAAATTTTGTCAAAATTTTATTTCTATGCAAAATTTTGTCAAAATTTTATTTCTATACAAAATTTTGTCAAAATTTTATTTCTATACAAAATTTTGTCAAAATTTTATTTCTATACAAAATTTGGTCAAAATATTATTTCTATAGGAAATTTTGTCAAAATTTTATTTCTGTAGAATATTTGTGAAGTACCTCTTAGTTGGAGAGGAATAATTTGAAATAACACTGAATCCGAACGATACAAGTTAACCATTTTAAACTTGGCACAAGTAGTTGTTACTGATGTAGGTCGGATGGTGTTGCAAACGAGCCATATCGGATCATTTTGAGGTGTAGTTCCCATATAAACGACTCCCAGATTTGAAGAGCTAATTTCATCCAATGCAGTTGAAATTTGGTGTATGTGATGTTAGTATATGCTCTCTAACAACCATGTAAATATTGGTTAATATAGGTCCATAATTATATATGTCCCCATATAAACAGATCCCCAGATTGGCCTTAGGTTAGGTGGCAGCCCGATGTATCAGGCTCACTTAGAATATTCAGTCCATTGTGATACCACATTGGTGAACTTCTCTCTTATCACTGAGTGCTGCCCGATTCCATGTTAAGCTCAATGACAAGGGACCTCCTTTTTATAGCCGAGTCCGAACGGCGTTCCACATTGCAGTGAAACCACTTAGAGAAGCTTTGATACCCTCAGAAATGTCACCAGCATTACTGAGGTGGGATAATCCACCGCTGAAAAATTTTTTGGTGTTCAGTCGAAGCAGGAATCGAACCCACGACCTTGTGTATGCAAGTTCACCAAAGTGTGTTATCACAATGGACTGAATAGTCTAAGTGAGCCTGATACATCGGGCTGCCACCTAACCTAACCTAACCTTGTGTATTCAAGGCGGGCGTGCTAACCATTGCACCACAGATTTGCCTTACCTGGCCTCTGACTCTATTTTTTTGTTAAAAATGAACTGAAGTGCTATTATTTTGACTGACTAGTTTCCAAGTTTTTTTGTTTATGCTGACTAGTGAATAAATTTTTTTAAAAAATCAAACAATTTTTTTTAATATATTACACCACAAACAGTAAAGAATTTATTATCTTGTTTTAAGCTAAATCGGCCCAATAGTTATACCGATGCAAACAAAGTAAAAACAAATGCATGCGTGGTGCTATTATATTGACTGCAGCTGTATATAAAACTGAAAAATGTAATGTTGTTTTCATTAAAATTAAAAAAAACATTTCGGCTCTTTGCAATTTTTTATCGAACATCAAATTTCTGTTGCACTCCGTAAACAAGAGGAGGCTCCTTGTGCCGACCTTAGTGGCGTTATTTAAGTTGTTGGAGTCTAGGAGTCAATATCTCAGTTGACCAAAAATAGAGTGACTATACACAAAACGAAGCCCTCTTTAACAATACATTTGAACCTTCCATAGTTAATGAAAATAAAATAATTACGGGAAAAATGGATTGAGGAAATTCCATTCTCATATGTCGGCTAATTAGGTTTCTTGACATTTTAAATTTAATAAATTCCATAAATTTCATAATAATTTTTTCTTTATTATTTTGATTTATATTTATATATGTATTTTTGTTTTTTTTTTTCAACTTACAATGAAGATTATTTAAAAAAATATTTTCTTATGGCTATGAAAGAAATTTTCATGATTTAAAAATCAACGATTTATGTTCTATATATGCATATGTGTGTGTGTGTGTTGCAATCAAAACTATATTAATATCTAGAAAATAACTAAATTTAATTAATCAATATTTTATGTTTCATACATTCAAAATGTACAGAAAACAATGCCGTCTGCTTTATAGCAGACTCGACAATCCTTATAAGTGAAAAAAAAATAAAATCCGCTTCTTCTTCGATAAAGTCCATAAATGAGAAGTAAGTATATACTACATATGACTATGATGATAAAAAAGAACTATTGGCGATATATGATATAAACATGAATACTTGAATGAACTTGATATTTATATTTAAGAGTAGAAGTAGTCGATCACTTATACACAACTCTAATTGAGTCTTTGTGTAATGGGTAACTTTTTACGTCTTCGCCTGGCCAATTGTTGGCGTTCCCAGTATTCATAGTAACGTTCCTGTTTAAGCCATTCTTGATATTTATACCACCATTCTTCCCATTTGATGTAGTCCTTTAAAAGAAAAAACATTTATAATTTTTTTTATTTAACAAATAAGCCGCCAAACACAACTTACCTTCAAATCCAAATCTCGTAAATATCCACGCGATTTATAGTAATCGTAACGTACGCGAACATCATCCCAGGACAACATGCCCGACGGTGCAGTTGTAGCGAGTTCCTCCGGAAAGTGACCCACTGGTGCTGGGGAATACGAATAACGACGCGGGGGAGATTCCAGACCCTCTTCGATCATAACTTTTAAGGCACCACCAGCGGAATCTTTAGTAATTCGCATATTTTCCATATTGCTGCGATCAATGGACCATTGTGCCATCTTACCGAAACGTTCCGATAACGTTAAACGCGTTGTTGCCGTAAACGTAGGCAAAGGTGTTTCATCTGAATCTGAACCGCCCGAATCATCAGATTCCGAGGAAGAATGTTTCTTGCGTTTCTCGCCTTCGATTTTAATACGAGTACGTAACTGAAAATTAAACAAAAACAATTAAATTACTAACTAAAAGCCTTTATTTCAATAACTAACCTCTTTTTCCTTTTTCTTCTTTTTGGGTGGCACAATTGGTGTAGGAGTTGGCTCCGGTGGCTCTGGTGGACGATTTTTCAAACGCGGATCCTCAGGTGGAGAATGACGACTGGGTCGTGTTATTTTGACTGGACCCTCATTTGCATGGCCCTCTATGCTACGTTGACGGCTAATGCGACGCACATTCATTTCGGATCTTTGATATTTATCCATGTCGGCCCCGCGTGCCGGTGGAGAACTTGGCCGAACTGGTGGCATACGAGCCCCAGTAGAGGATGATGAAGATGATGGTGGAGCGGCTCCACGATGATATTGCATTGAACGCGATGATGAAGATTTTGGCGGCGGCGAACGGGGACCTCCACGTGGAGGACGATGCATATCCATTGAGCTGTATAGGTAAGGAAAAAAAAGAGTCGTATATAGTCTACGCTACATAAATTATTAATACAAAACTTACCGAGATCTATGGCGATGACTGGGTGAACAAACCGAACACGAATCATCCGAACAACTACTAACCGAGCTATTGGTACGCGAACGACATGAGTTCTAAATGGGAAAGTAAAAGAAATTAGACAAAATTAGAATACAATTGGAATTATGGTGAATTTTTTTTTTACCCTAGGAGGAGGCGGCGATGGTGGTCTTTTTGATCGAGGTAATGGTACTTGTCCTCTTGATTTTGGTGGCATGTCACTACCGCGTCCCAATATTGGGGGTGGAGGTGTGCGACGACGACTATTTGCACTAATACCAGGCGGCGATCCACGACGTCTGTCGATAGGCGAACGCGAATTCCGACGACGCATAGGGGGCTCAGGTGGAGAACGCGGTCTTCCAACCATAGCACGACGACTACCCATGTCGGAGGGCGAACGAGGCGGCGGACCACCTCCACCGCGATAAGGTGGCGAACGCGGACGTCCTCTGTCACGATCCATCGAGGATCGAGGAGAAATCCCACGACGGCTCATACGATCAATATCCCTTTCACGCGGTTGAGGCGAACGGCGACGCATTGGCGACTGGGGCGGAGTCTTACGGATATTCGAACGACTACATGAACGTGGTGACCGAGAACGCGAACGGGATCGGTAACGACCCGATATAGGAGGAGGAGCTCCCGAAGAACTATAACCACCACGATAACCAGTACCATTATTTCCACCACCCATAGCACTGCCAGTTTCACGATCACTTTCACCAGAACTGCTTTCACCTTGTATGTACATCTTTTTGTAACCGGTGTGACGCCAACGATTAGGGTCTTTTTCTTCGACCTCCAACAGTTTTTTATCCCAATATTCGTTAGTTGTATTAGCTCGAGCTTTCTTCATGACATTATCTATTTCCCGTCGCTTTCCTGCTGGCAAAGAAGGATCTGAAAAAGCGAAAAAAGCCAAAAGAAAAAAAGAAAACACAAACAAAAATGGCAAATCGTTAGCATCAAGAGTATGGAATGAGAACAAGAAAGCAACAAACAAACAAACCATTTATTCTGGTCACTATCGGCTGACGATCCATGTGTAGTTTTGAATTCATTTCCATGCGGCGGCGCGAACTTGACGACGACATTGTTCGTACGATCGCTCGTCGCGCGAGTTCAACCTATGATATAGGCGACAATTGACGACTACACACGTTCGCTAATGTTAGTATATTTTGGTTTGCAAAAACAAGCGAGACTTTTCTTTATAACACGAAAATAAATGGGAATTGAAATTCAGCAATATAAACAAAATATACGCTCGAATTATTTTCAAAAATTTGCACTTTTTTCAAATGTAAACGAATTATTATTTTTTTTAGGGAAAGCTGCAAAAATATACAGATCACAAATTAGATAGAATATTAAAATGTGTTACTTTTGAGGTTTCTATATATTTTTTTAAATAACTTGATTCTTGCATTCTTTATAACAATATTTTGATTTATTCTTTTTCTTAAAACTCATTAATGCTTTCACTTTTCTTGGGGGGACTTCTATCGTTATTGAACCAATTTATAGAAGTATGAATTGTGGTTTTATTTTACAAAATATTTGGGTTTTTAATACCATAACACTTTTTCTGGTGATTTTGATTTATTTTATACAAAGATATTCATGTTAAATTTTTATATTAAAGCCAATGATTTGTAAGTTTGAAATTTTTAATATTTTCGAACATTTTCATTGTCCATTCATTGTCTCTAAGGATAGTGTCCGTTTATTAAACATAGTCCACTTCTAAACCGTGTGGAACATCGCGTGTATAATCATTTCACAAAACCGATCAATGTGAAATATACGATTATAGTGTTGGGATGCGCAAATTTTACGTATAAAGATTCCGATTACTACTCACTAGGTAGGGTCGATTCTTTCGTATTCGATTCACGGCTATACGATACGCTTATTGTGAGGTTAAAAGGCTTGTTGAATAATTTCTATTTTGTTTAAAATTTATTGTTATATATTTAAACATATCGCTATTTATATTTCTAAATTAATTAATTAAAAAAGTAACCGTGAAAACAAGCTGGTTTTCAGCTTGAAAACAGTACTCAGCTATAGTTATAAAATTACATTTTACCGTCGTGCGATTGGTATCAAATATTGCGACTCATTTTAAAAAAATTGTCTTCTTTGTATTTAAGAAAATCTTTCGTCTGCGTCAAATAACAACTAGATAAAAAGCTTTTCTTTGAATTTAAGCGAATACCATTGTGGTATCGTCCTGACAAAGTTACTGCAATCACCAGAAAAATAAGTGTGACTGAACACCACACCAGATTGGTCTGTGGACTGGCAACACTTATATTTTTAGTACGACCCTGATTCCACTACTTTCAATAATGACGTCCGCTAACACTGTCACAATGCCAAACCTATTCTGGTCAGCGATTTGTAATTTGTTTAATTTTTCTGGCCGGTCGGGAATTACAATATCTGAAGATTGGTGGTTATAGTTGGCAACCTTTTGAAGATGGTTTAATGAGGGTATTTCTACTTCAGCTACGTCTCACTTTATGTCGTGTGAGGTAGAGTTTCGTATATACTTTGCAATATTTGCAGCAGAATTGCCTGGATCAAAGATACCATTACGATTTATTAATTAAATAAAACTTTTATTTTCCACGACAAAAAAATTGCGTCTATCTGTGTTCAATATTGTCAATATTAAGTCCCATTAATTAATCTTCTAAGTGAACTAAACCTTTCTACTAAAAAAAGACGGCCATCTCGTTTCGTAACCTCTAAAAGTGGTACATACATTAATTGAACAAAATGGACCGTCTTCAACAAATACATTGGATTGTTCATGTATACAAACATCTGAGGGCATTTCAAAGTTTCCAAGATATCATTATCGGAACAGGCTCTGTTTTTAGCTTTTGGTGGGATTCCCTAACAGGGTTAGAGCCAAATTTTTCAGCGGATCAATAAAATTTTGAAAACACGACAAAAATGATTGGACGTAACAATTAGAGCCACCGTATTCATTACTTCCAAGCCAACATAAATTACCTAAGCCAATGTTATCAAGACCGGTTAGGCCAGGTGTATCCATTTACCGGATGTTCAGTACACTACAAGACACTTCAATACGCCTGTTACAACAACAACAACAACAACGCCTTGAGATTTATTCATTATACCCATCTGGTTGAAAAGATTTGAGTAATAGTGAACCACCACTGCTTTTGAGACTATTGGAGAATTTGTAATGGTTAGCATGCCCGCCTGGCATACAAAGGATCATGAATTCAATCCCAATTTCGACAAAACACCAAACAGTTTTTCAGAGGTGGACTATCCCCTCTCTGTAATGCTGATGACATTTCAGAGTATTGGAATGCTTCTCTAAGTGGTCGGCTATAACAAGGGAGGTCCCTTGTCATTGACTTCAACATGGAATCGGGCAGAAATCAGTGGCAAAAGAGAAGTTCACCACTGTGGTATCACAATGGGCTCAATTTTTTAGGTGAGTCTTAAATAACGGTCTGCCACGATACCCAACTTAACCATCATGACTCAAAGACAATTTTACTTGATCACAATGGGCTGAGTAGTTTAAATGGGCCTTAAATAAAACGGGCTGCCACCATAACATATGGCACTAGGGCCCCGTAAAAAGGTTATATTTACCCTAAGATTTCACTGAAAAAATTGAAGGACCAATGGACGGACACAAAGCTGAAAGGAAGATACTATGGTGTCACCATACCGTCACCAAATTACTGCAATATTGACGGGGTCACGTCAAGGTGACAATTTGTGATAATATAAAGCCGCATGCCAACAGCATTTGAATTGCAGATAAATATAATGGTACGGTCACATAGGGCAAATTTTTGATAGAAATCAAAACAAATTCGAACATACGTAGTCCATATTCGATATGTAACATCATGGTAGTCATATTAAAAAAAAAAGTTATACATTTTTTAGAAAAATGCTCAATGAAAGAAGTTTGACACTCATTTTGGTTAAATATTTGCTTGGTATGGTCACAACCAAGGCTATTGCATGATGCTGCACTAGTGCTGTCTCAATAATAAAGCTATACGATGTAGAATCAGAAAACGCTATTGGAAAACTCCTATAGGGTGGCTGCTGGATAGGTAGAGTATGTCGATAGGACATGTATGGCTAAAACCTTGGAACTACCGAGGCTCCCTGGCATTCTAGGATTTATATCTGGAAATCAGCTTTTAAACATGACGGCTAAGAATTTCATTGGTATCAATGGCATCTGTGGTGAAGGTTATCGGTTGTCTCAGATAAAAATACAACGAGCTCCACTTATACGAGTGTAAGGACAATTCATGGGTAAGCACCACCTTAGTGCATTAACAAATGCCAATTTAGCATAGCTAGAACAATATGTGAACTAGGTGAAACGTGAAAAGACTTCCTCACTTGCAATACGCTATTGTCATCAGTGACTTGCAAAGACAAAGCTCGTTTCAATTTCTATCCGTAGATAAGTCGAGCATGATGGTCACTATTCAAAATAGCTCTAAATCTAATTAGGCTGTTACAGTCATAAAATTATCAACAATGTAACCATAAAAATAATAAATCTGTTTATAATACAGTAGTTGTTAGAAAAAAGTATATATCTTTTGGAAATAACCACCTTCTAACCACACACGATTCACGACGATCATACACGACAAAACACCGCTGCGTTAACCGTATCATAAGGGGGAGGTTAAGTTCCAATTGTCTTCATTGTAGAGCAGCCAGAATGACAAATAAATAGACTCTTTGTAACGAACGAATTGCAGCTATAGCAATCGAACGACCTGGTATTATACGAACCGAATATTATCGTTTTAAGCTACAAATGTATTTTGTACAAATATTTTAGTCTTTTTCTTTATATTTCGGAATATAACTAGTTTTCCAGGTTCTTCTGCTGGCGTCATCAAGCCGGCTGCTTGCTTGCTGCCGTCATTCCTTGGGGCATTTATGTAACCGACACATTTATCACATGGATATTTCTAATAACATTTTTTATAATATTTAATATTTTGTTTTTTATTCCATCATGACACGACAACTTCTTATGGTTTTTACAAAAGAAAAATCACAAACGTGACACATATTTAATTCTTTTCTCTAATCTGTAATGCCAAACGCGTAGGTCTTTGAGTTCATTTCCTTAATAGTTTTCTTTTTGATAATGCTTACATTGATTGTTTTATTTGTTTATTGATATCAGTTTCTCCCGTTTTCTTTGCTTAATGCCTTCACGGCCTATTTAATTAAAATATTTCCACGATCCAGGCGGCGACGACGTTGAAAATTTTTGAGTATTGAAAATTAATTGAAAAAGAAATTTCTCTCTATACTAGTTTAGATAGTGTTGGGAAAGTAGGGAGTATTTGATTACATGTACTCGTTACTGACTAATTTTTTGAGTACTCGTTACAATTAAAGTGTAGTGTATCGATTGTGATCGATAATCGGTTAATATATGTATTCAATTACCTGAATAGACTACATCGGATAGTGACGTCCTTAAAGTAACCAGTATATCAAAACAAAAACAGGGCAACACTTATTGTGATAAAAAAAACAAAATAAGTTGAGTCCTTTACATACAATTTTAAGAACATTTCAAATTTATATGTATAAGATTTCATAATAATAATGTTATTAGACCTCTTTGCATTTTAAAATTTGATTGAAAAATGGAAATGACTTAGAATTTACCTATTGATACTGACACAAGTGTCTGGTAGACAAAGTTTTAATCCTTAATCGAGTCAGTATGTTTGGAAAAATATTTGGGAAAAATGTTCTGCCATAAGCTGAGTACTACGTTCAGTTTTCAAGCTGAAAACCAGCTTGTTTTCACGGTTACTTTTTTTGATTAATTAATATAAAAATATAAAATTATTTGCAATCAATTCCTTGGATCTTTTCCTTCAATTATTTGGTAAGACTTGATCAAAATATAATAGTCTTCATACATATTTTTGTAATTTTTTTTTAGTGTTTTGGTGAAAAACCCGAACATAGTACTCACCTATAGACTTAGAATTTGCCTTTTGATACTGATATAAGGGCGTCTGGTAGACGGCGTTTTCATACTTGATGGAGGCAGGAAGTGTGAAAAATATATAATTTCATTTCATTCCGCCATATTGAAATTATTATTATACCCTCATATGCAAAAAAGTTAAAGAAAACTTCAAGCCTACTTTTACCATATAAATTCCTTCGATAAACTGTCAATAAATTTTTTTACATATGGGCAATAGAATATAGAAGTGTGGGAGTATAATACGTTTGCCATTCCGCTTGTAACTCATCGAAATATCTTTTTTTGACTATCTAAATTGTATAAACTCTTTGCCAGTAAGAATTCTTCGACGATATAACCAAGTTATCCTTGCCTTCGTCCTGAATTTTGGCACAGATTCGTTCTTTGCCTGCCAGAAGATCTAGTCCGAAGATATAGCCCCCGTATAATCCGAGTCTACGATTTGGGGGTCTTAAACATGGAAACATCGCATTTTTTTATCCATTTGCCTAAAATTGGAAAGCTAGAGGTACTTTAGGTCCACAAATAGGTGTGCCGAATGTGATGTGTATCGATTCATGTTTTTGTATAGCCTCCCGATTTCACTTCTTGGGCTTCTAGAATGTGTTGAGTATGGTCTGTATCGGTCCAAGGTTTGGCTCTAATGTTTTTATTTGGTAATTGAACCGATCTCCTGATCTGACAGCTTTTCTGATTTGCCTAGAAATCGAAATCTAGAGGTATATTAGGTCTACAATTTGGTAAAGCCCCATATAGACCGATCTCCCGTTTTGTATTCCTAACCGATTGTCTTGCAATCTAGAGGTATGTTAGAACCATGAAATATTTTAATAAACCATCTTAATTACAATTTTATTTTATTACCTATTTTTTACATTCTATATTGCAAGTAAAATAAGAAACAAGTAAAATAATCCCCCCTGTTCTGATTTACAAAATCGCAAAATGTAAAATATTCCCCAATCGCTAGTTTCCGAACCACAATGATATATAATATATACGATATATATGAAATTTTTACATACTGTTCTTATTGATAAGGGAATTAAACGGAAGAAATTTATTGTCAAAATATTAAATGGTTCAGAGGTTATTGATAGTTGAAAATCTTATGTTTTCGAACCAGAACATGGGAAAATAGCAATAGGAAACAACAGGCCCCAACAAACTCTTTTTATAGACATATAATTGATTATGTGTCACCCAGCTAACGAATTTATCGTTATCGCTAGAATCCCATAGGATATCTGAAAATCGAATGTAATATCCTAATCGATTTGACGCAGTATTTCGTTTCGTCATATTAACAACGTCACATTTAATTTTCTTTATTGGTGTGAAAAATAAGCCGGCTTTGATAAAATTACAATATATTGTCGCATTAAAATACTACGGGATTCGAATAGACTATAAGAATTGTATATTCTCTGCGAATCCAAACGAGAAAAAAATGCAAAAGTTTACAGTCATCAATAGCCGCTGTTGGGCGTTTTTGTCCATAGTTCTGGTTCTAGGATTTGCAGGAGGAGAGCAGACGGTGCAGAAAACAAATCATTTAATTGATTTAAATGAAGATAATTGGCGTCTTATGTTGGAAGGAGAATGGATGGTTGAATTGTAAGAAAAGTGTATTAAGAATTATTACTAATTGTGAAAATTAATTTGTAAATGAATAATCAAACAATAGTAAGGCATGTGATTGCCAAAGTAGCGAGATCACGTTTAGAGTTGCCAACTTCATGGGCTTAAATAGCTTAAATTAAAAGCCAGGGAGGTCTACAATTTTGCACAACTACGCAAAAGTTGTGCGAAGTCAAATATTGCAATCTCCTGGGGGTATTAAAAATTCTACTGCAAATTTTACCCATTTGAATTCAATCGTACTTTAGTCAAGAATAACATCTTGAACTATTTAACAAGAAATGATTGGATATGTATGTCATTGGGGAGAGAGGAGAAAAATTACTTTCAATTTTTTTTATTTTTTATTTATTTATTTCAATAATTCAATATTTACAAAGAAATGTAAATATGAATTTATATTATTAGAATCACTGTAAAACTTCTCTCAATATTTAGTTCATTATCCTCCCTTAGACCATTGAACACGGTTATACCGAATGGGTTCTGAAGAACTTTTAATTCCCTTTTTCTTACCGAATCACTCTCTCGTCAATTGGAAAAGTAGAAAAAATAACAAATATATACGGCCGTAAGTTCGGCCAGGCAGAATCTTATCTTCTACGAAAAACTGTTATCCACAATCGAATTACTTGGGTTGTGGCATCCTAAAACTTCTTAATACAGTTTTCTAAATTGTGAGTTAGTCCATACATGGTATATATCAGACAAAAATGTTATGTATAGGTAAGTCTACAAATAATTACGAATCGATATGAACTTTTTGCACGATATGTAGAGAGCCTGAATTGAAATATTGGGGTCGCTTATATGGGAGCTATATATAATTATGAACCTGGTATAGGCCAATTTTTGTGTGATTGGGGATCGATTTATCTGAGGGCTATATATAACTATAGACCGATATGGACCTAGTTAGGCATGGTTGTTAGCGGCCATATTCTAGCACAATGTACCAAATTTCAACTGACTCGGATGAAATTTGCTCCTCAAAGAGGCTTCAAAACCAAATCTCGGGATCGGTTTATATGGGGGCTATATATGGTTATGGACTGATATGGACCACTTTTGGCATGATTGTTAAATATCATATACTACCACCACGTACTAAATTTCAACCAGATCGGATAAATTTTGCTTCTCCAAAAGGGCCCTGGGTGTCAAATCTGGGGATCGGTTTGTATGGGGGCTATATATAATTATGGACTGATATGAACCAATTCCTGTATGGTTGTTGGATACCATATACTAACATCATATACCAAATTTCAACCAAATAGGATGAATTTTGCTCTTCCAAGGGGCTCTGGGGCCAAATCTGGGGGTCGGTTTATATGGGGCCTATATATAATTATGGACCGATGTGGACCAATTTTTGCCAGGTTGTTAGAGACCATATACTAACACCATGTACCAAATTTCAGCCGTATCGGATGAAATTTGCTTCTCTTAGAGGATCATCAAGCCAAATTTGGATGTCCGTTTATATGGGGGCTATACGTAAAAGTGGACCGATATGGACCATTTGCAATACCATCCGACCTACATCACTAACAACTACTTGTGCCAAGATTCAAGTCGATAGCTTATTTCGTTCGGAAGTTAGCGTGATTTCAACAGACGGGCGGATGGACATGCTTAGATCGACTAAGAATTTAACCACGACCCAGAATATATATACTTCATGGGGTCTTAGAGCAATATTTCGATGTGTTACAAACGGAATGACAAAGTTAATATCCTATGTTGGAGGGTATAAAAATTTCAAACGATATTGAATTTTTGTTTTTAAATCTTTTAGCTATGCTCCATGGTGCCCTGCTTGTAAAAATTTGGCTCCTACATGGGAAAGATTTGCTTCAACTGCTTCCGAAATCAATGTGAAAGTAGCAAAAATCGATGTTACCACATCGCCTTCGTTAAGTGGAAGATTTTTTGTAACAGCATTACCCACAATCTACCAGTAAGTAAATAGAAACTCTTACACTTCATTATAGTAAATGTATCTATTATTGCCCAAATAGCGTTAAAGAAGGAGAATTCCGTCAATATAAAGGATCCCGCGATGGCGATGCTTTAATGTTCTTTGTAAAACAGAAACAATGGTCTAAATTGGAACCTATATCAGCATGGAAGAAACCTGATACCATACACATGTCTGTTTTATCATATTTCTTCAAACTATCCCATACCTTAAAGGTATTATAGTGATTTTATATTTTCACCCATTATTTTTTATAATCCATTTTTAAATATATCATAACTAATGTCTAGATTCTCATGTCATTAGCTAAGTATTTTATTCATTAACATCATCATGTCTTGTGTTTTGTGTGTTTTATGTTCTTAACATATCTGGATACTAATAACTAGCATATCCAAAATTCATTTAAGGATTTCAATGGTCGCCTTCAAGAAGAATATGGTTTACCTACATGGGGCTCCTATGCTCTGTTTGCCATTGGCACTATCTTTGTCGGTGCTGCCCTAGGTCTAATGTTGGTTTGTGTAGTTGATTTCCTATACCCACCAAAGAAACATCAGCGTCAAAGCTTCTCTGAGTCAAAAGAAAATGGACAAAATCAAAACGGCATTGAAGATGTCAATGATGAAATTGAAGACGATGCCCCCGAAGATGTTGATGAACAAGAGGATGATGAAGACAATGAAAATGATGAAGAGGAAGAAGAAGATGAGGAAGAGGAAGAAGGTAAATAATACAGATAAAGATAACAATAAATAACATTTAGCAGGCACGAGTTCAAATAACCACTTGGTTCTCAATCTTTTATTCATTCTATTTGTATTAATGAATGACATTTGTTTTAAATAATGGATGAAATATAATATTTGGGAATTTCGTGACAAACTTTGATTTATAAAGTTGCATTTCTCTACGATAATATGGGGTTTGTGTATGAGTAGAATTTCAATGATCTAAAGAATTTTAAATCTCAAAATTTCATTTTTAAAAGTATACTTTTATTATAGTTCAAAATCGATTTTTTAAATACTTTCTAAGTTTATTTCACTGTGATATTCAAACCCAAATTATGCCTAAAACATTATGATGAAATATAGAGAGTAGTATATTTTATGGGATCTAACCTAGATTTGCATTCTCTTACTATGGGTTTTTTAATTACTGGTTTAGATGACGAAAAGCAACAAAGTGAATCCGAGGAACCTGAGAGTGAAAAGAAGCCAGAAGGCAAAAAAGAAACAGAAGATAAACCAAGTCCTGCGGAAGTGCGTAAACGTAAACCCCGAAAAGCTGATTAGAATTGGAGAAAATGTTCAATAATTATTCACCACACTTTTAAAGCGTTTATGAATATATGTGTGTAGAATTGAAACGTATATTGGAACTAATCTCGAAATGCGCACACAGTTATTCTTAATTTTAGCTAAAACTTATATTGAAAAGTAAAACCTCGAAGGTACTTCTGACCCAAGAAGAAACACTGCAAAATTAATTTTACAAAAAAAAAAATTATACTGTTTCGGTATTAAAATAAATAAGATCTTTTCTCTATTCTATAAACGCAAATAAATTTTTGCCTTATTTAAAGTAAATATTAAAAGAAAGGTTATTACAAACTAAACGAAGATTGGTTTACAAAACCTTTAGAAAAGCCCATGCAAATTTGAATGTATTTTTTTTTTTAAATAAAATATTACAAGAGAAAAAATCCCATTTTGAATATAGATTTTTTATTATAAAGATTTTGCCTGAAAGGAAAAACTTAATTTTTAACACTGAATATAAACTTATTTTCTTTGTATCTAGTAATAGCTTCTTAATTTGGTTAACATGTTTGTTTTAAATAATGACTGTTTGATCTTTTTATACAATTTTTATAAATTTATAAAGCTTATATAAGGAAGTTATCTTAAATCATTTTTCTAGTATGTAATATCTATTAATTTCCCTCTCCTTTCATATTCCCTTTTAATTAATCATATACACATATTCTTTGCAATATTCTTGTCCATAATTTTTTTTACTACATTTAGTTTTTAGTAAAAGCAAATAAACATCGCGAAGAGAAATCTAGACTTGTAAACAAGAACGAACATTTCACACACGTCAATGAAAAAACACATAAAAAAATTCATTAACTCAACAATGACATTTATTAATATCCATAATTATTAATGTGTAAGTTGTAATACTGCATAAACAAACAAACAAAAATAAATATACTAAACAAAACCTAAAAATCCAATAAATGATTATAAATGTTTAAAAAAGAAGTTGTATTATATTACTAGAGAATAAATAATAATGAGATATGTTTATGCCTTAGGTGGGTATTAAGTTCGAGTTTAGCCGCTAAAATCGTCATTTTTTTCACTAAAGTGAAAACTAAATCAGTAAAAAAGGCATAAAATTTTACATATTTGTTGCAGTTTTCTATATATAACTTGATGGGAAATAGCTCAAAGCAAATTTTCACAAAGTTTTTATTCTTTAAAATGGATTATTAAAGAAAAGTAATCGTGGAAAAATGTCGATTTTAGCGGCTAAACTCGAACTTAATACCCACCTCAAAGGTGGGTATTTATATATTAAGTGTTTCATCCAAAAATGTGTCCCTATCGGTCTATAAATATGTAATATATATAGCCTCAGAATTGGCTTGCGGACCCTCTTGCAAAAATTGATTCATTTCGATCCATAATTATATATAAACCGATCCCCAGATTTCTTTTTCGAAGCTTCCTGGAGGTGCACATTTCATCTGATCCGTTTGAAATTTGGTATGTGGTGTTAGTATATGGCCTCTATGCACCATGCAATAACTGGTCCGTATCGATTCCTAATTATATATAGCCCTCATATAAACCGGTCCCCAGATTTGATTTCCGGAGCTTTCTGGAGGGCCAAATTTCCTCCGATCCGGTTAAAATTTGGTATGTGATCTCAATAAATGGCATCTAACCACCGTGCAAAAATTGGGCCATAATTATATAAGCCTCCATATATATCTATCCCTAGATTTTACTTCTTGATCCTCCTGGAAAAGCAAATATCATCTAATCGTTTGAAATTTGGTTGTTGTTGTTGTAACAGTTTATTGTGATTTCATCCATTTTTATGTTATACGCTTTGGTACTTCAGCTTGTGGCCAGATCGAGGAACTCTGCGACTAAGGTGGGGTGCGTCCAGAGTGACCTGGCGGTAAGTCGGGTTGGTTTAGCTGGGCAAGAGAAAAGATAACGCGTGTCGTGTGGCCCTTGGTTGCAAATTGGACATACGTCAGCTACGCTGCTATCAATCACTGATAAATAGGAATTGAGGTATCCTCATGAATCCTGTTCAAACCTGCCTGGTACGCTGCTTGATCTAGAGGTTCTCTTTTGTAGCGCTGGATCTCGCGCTCTAGATTATGTATATCAACCCTTACGTTCCTGGGTGGTGGTTGTGCATCCATGAGATGGTGGTTTGGATGATTACTGCGATAACAACCCAGGAGATACTGAAATTTGGTACCTGATGTTAGTATATGTTTTCTACTAACTATGCAAAAATTGGTCCATATCGGTCCACAATTATAAATAGGCCCAAATTCGACTTCTGGAGTCTCATGGAGGAGAAAAATTCATCCGATCCGCTTGAAATTTGCTAGTCTTTAGTAGAACTTTCTACGTAGTCAATGGTGGAAGGTACATAAGATTCGGTCTGGCCGAACTTACGTTCATATATATGAACCTTCTCTGTAGCTTGTCAAATCCCTCTGCCTCCACCCCGCCATGGTCCGGATCATGGTGTGTACGCTGTCCCTACGCCATGGGGACGAGGCCCTCACGGTCGGAAGGGGCGGGAAAGTGGGCGATGGGACCGTTCGAATAAAAAAAAACTTATTATTAGTAGGGCGGGATTAAAGTAGCATTAGCGTGCTAAAATTGTAATTTTACAGCTTTATTTTTATTTTAGCGGCTAAACTAGAACTGTACTTTTAAGAATTAAAAAAAAATATGAACATTAACTGGGACCAAATCACCGCAGTCGAAATCGAGTACTTCGTCGTCGTAATGTAGTTTACGCGAATCACCGCAGTCGTTATCGAATTGTTTCTACTCGAAGTTGAACACGATAGGTAGCATGCTATCGAAAACGAAGTATGTAGTGATTTTTGAGCAGAAAAAAGGTAAACAAAAAGAAACAAGTAGTTGGTGAAAAGTATTATTTATATATTTTGGCAAAATACATTTAAGAAAATATAATATTACTTGCATTTAGGGAAACGGAACAAAGAAAGGAATGCTCAGTAGCCGCTTCAAAAAAACTCATTTTTCAAGAACATATTTAAAAGCTTCTTTTGACAGACGAAAGCGTCTTTTAAATCTATGGATGTTAAAAACACAATTAGTTAAAAGTACTCACTTCAAAATAGAATCACTTACAGGCTATGCACTTCAGGCAAACGACTGATTTTGTCTCGAATAGTTTTCCTTATTAATGCCACTTTGTACTCATCCTCTGAACCCGAAGACGAGGAAAACAAAAACACATGGATTCATAATAATTTTTACACATATACATATTTTGATCACAAAAAGTTATTTTGAAATCATCTTTTGCTTCAAATTTCTTATTAACATATGTATACAGCAATGTAACAAAAAGTAGTAGACAAAATAAATTACGATCGAATGCGGTGATCCAAAATTTTACAGCGATCGAAATGTTTCTCGATACGAAACAGAACTCGATGACGAATGCGGTGATTTGGCCCCTGATTTGCATTGCAAAATTGCACATAGTGCAGGTGGAAATACCTGATACAGACCCATTCTGCTGTTTGCATCAAATCACCTGTTAGTTTTTATCATATATATATACTTACTTGGCAACCCTGCCTTGCCAAGGGGGGTGTTTTTGTTAATGCATCATGTGTGATTTGTTGTTGTATTGTTTCTTTGTTTCACATTTCGATCAAAATTTGGATTTTGGAAATCGTAAAACAATATATAAAAATAGTGTCATCTTGGACAGTGAGTCATAGACAAAACATTGAACTACAGCGGATCTATTTAATTCAAAATGGCTAACGTAACAGATCAAGAATGGGAAGACTTCAAGGTAAGCTTGTAGGGCATGGAGATTATAGATCAACAAGCCATCATAGCTCTCCAAATTAAATGGAAAATATATTCAATTAAAAGGAAATTAAAACGTCCCATTATTAGTGTTACAAGATGGACTTTGTTTGTTTATTTTGTTGTTGTTTCAAATACAAAAGATTACAATCTCATAAATACAGTATGTGATTGAAGATTATTAAACAAAATATTTAGGATATCATAAAGCGAAATCGGTAAACATAGCTTATAATAAGTCATAAAAGAAAAACATAGTATAAAATTAAAACGAAAACAATTTATTAATGAAAAAAAGATGCTGGGACAACAAACCCGCCTCTAGATAAACGCTTTGTTATGGCATTTCATTTGGTTTGATTCCATAGTTCATATCATAATGCTACGCAATATATGAATCCATTATGATTTAGACAATTTTTATTCAATTAATTTCATTTGATTTGATTCCATAGTTCATATCATAATTCTAAGCAATGAGTGAATCAATTATCGTTTTGACAATTTCTATGAACACTTTTGAAAAGAAACATTCCTCAACAAAATGGCTCTGTTCTACTTTCCATTAGCATTTTCTGTGTATTTCTCACAAAAATATAACATTTTTATTAATAATGCCTTCTTATCTCCATCCTAGAAACAATTCAATAAGAACTATGCCGATGAAGCTGAGGACAAAATGCGAAGAGAGATTTTTGGTAAATCCAAAGTCAGAATAGAGGAGCACAATAAAAAATTCGAAAATGGAGATGTTGGATATTCGATGGGGATTAATCACATGGCTGATTGTACCGAAGAAGAAATGTCTCGTCGTTGTGGAAAACGTGTTGTGCCAACAAAGCCACCAACCGCTGTGTAGCTTTTTAAGGACAATATCTAAAAATGACCATTAATTTTATATGTATTGTATTAGTCTCAACTTTGTGTTAATGTTATGACATTTTTTTATAATATATATGCAAGTTTTTTTATGTCTACTATAAAATATATTGATTGTATATCTTACAAATCTTTTTTTCTTAAAATACTCTGTATGTTTTTACTAATTTTCTATAAAATTTGAAATGAATCAAAACATGTTTCTTATTAAAATTGGATGCAAATAGCATCAATTGAGTAAAATTTCATGTTTTGAAACCATTCCCCTGACACTCGTCGATATAGAACTATAGTTACCATGTGATGTGGTTGTTGAAACTCACAAAAAAATAACCCCAATATTCATAAAAGTTAACGTAAACTTTAAACCTACTATTACCTTTAATTTGATTTATTTAATTTCAATTTAATTTCGCTCTAAAATAGCCATTTTCACGGTTACTTTCATTTAATAATTACATTTAAAGAAAAAGAACTTTTTGAATTGTTGCTTTGTATTATACCCCATTTCCCACATTTTCCAAAGTGTTTTTAATTTTATTCTGCTTTTACAGATTTATTTTCGATTTTAGCGGCTAAACTCTAGCTAAATACCCTTGAATTTATATATTTAGAACTTGACTATTGCAAAAATGTACATGTTCGGCACAAATCACGCATACAGTACACACCTTTAATTATAGACTTGAAAATCATTTGAGTTCAACTCATTTTCAAATATCAAAATCTACCCACCAAAATAGTCCAATTATCTTTTGATTTATCGATTACACACATCAAAACTTTGTCATCACTAGCATTGACAGTCCTCATCTGTTTGTTTATATTCTCGAGTAAATCAATTGTGTGGAAGAGAACATTTTGCTGCAATCATGCTTCCACTTTCACTTTTGAAGACTGCCCAAAGCCATCCCATGCTTGTAGAATTGAAAAATGGTGAAACTTACAATGGACATTTGGTCAGCTGCGATTCGTGGATGAACATCAATTTGCGAGATGTTATCTGCACTTCAAAGGATGGTGACCGGTTTTGGCGTATGCCTGAATGTTATATTCGTGGCAGTACCATTAAGTACCTTCGAATACCAGACGAAGTAATCGATATGGTTAAAGAAGATGCTAATTCGAAAGCAAGAAGCCGGACAGAAATGAAGGGTCAGGGTCGTGGCGGCCAAAATATGCAAGGCCAGAATCAGCGTAATCGTGGTGGCAATCGAAATAATAGCAACCCCCGAAATCTTCAAGGTGTTTCATCAGTTGCCGGTGGAATGCGGCAAATGCCGCAAAATAATCGCCCAGCAGCTACTCAGGGAAATAAAGTTCGAAAATAAATTATATATATTTGTATAAAAATTAAAGTAGTTTTAATCACAATGTATACTCGTAAATTTTGTTCATGGAAGCCCAGAGATCTATAATTTTCCAAAGATCCAAGATATCCAAGCTCGGTGGGAAGAAAGTCCAATTCGGCTATAGTCAATTGAGCACTGCTGATATTAGTAATGATTCAGTCTGAAAGAAGTTTATGAAACCAATGCTCATCTCGAGATGAACAAATCGTCAAAAATTACTCATTGAAAGCTCCGCCAGAGTCTCTAGTTTAGGTCTCTAAGTTCACGCTTTTTTCGATATTCGAAATTAATAAAGTTCATTCGCTTGTGGCATTTCTGCAGTGTGATTTTATATTATTTTACGGCGATTTCCTGAAAAAAATCGGAAGGAAGGACAATAAGGGAGAACGTAGTAACATAGTGTACAATCATCATTTCTTGCCACAATGGACTGAATAGGCTAAGTGAGCATGAAATATATCGGGTTGCCACTTTAAACTAACCTAACAACAGGGAATAGGTTTTATTCCCAATGAACGAAACATCTTACATAAATTCTATTTTTTTTTTGTTTCATTCTTAACTCTCAGTGGCCATCGCATTTCGGGGTAATAGAATCTTATGAAGTCCAATCCCCTAATTTTCCTTTTGTCAAATTTTTATTTCTGTAGAAAATGTTGCCAACATTTTATTTCTATAGAAAATGTTGTCAAAATTTTATTTCTATAGAAAATTTTGTCAAAATTTTATTTCTTTAGAAAATTTTGTCAAAATTTTATTTCTATAGAAAATTTTGTCAAAATTTTCTTTCCATAGAAAATTTTCTTAAAATTTTATTAGTATAGAAAATTTTGTTAAAATTTTATTAGTATAGAAAATTTTGTCAAAATATTATTAGTATAGAATTAGAATCTATAGAATATTCTATAGAAAATTTTGTCAAAATTTCATGTCTATAGAAAATTGAGTCAAAATTTTATTTCTATAGCAAATTTTGTCAAAATTTTATTTTTATAGAAAATTTTGTCAAAATTTTATTTCTATAGAAAATTTTGTCATAATTTTATTTCTATGGAAAATTTTGTCAAAATTTTATTTCTTCATTTTTGTAAACGTTCAAGCATAAATAAATAAAACTGCATTTGTATATATATATTTTATTTCAAATATTTGTTTTATTTTTATTATCTATGGGATAACTTAAAAATTATAATTTTTTATAGAGCTTCCATAAAATGTTTGTTATTGTAAATATATATGTTATAATTTATTGAAGAAAAATGTTTTTTTCGTTTTCTTCTGTTATTACATACTATGGCAGTTGAATAAGTGACAACGGGCGGAAATTATCGAACACTTTCTGAAAAATCATATAACACCCCTGTAGAATTACTGGCTACTTCTTATGTTTCAAGTTATTACTTAAAATTTGGATAAATATTTTAAATTTTAGTGTAAAACGAAGAAAAGAAAAAAATAGTAAAACTATAATATTTTTGCAAAACATCAATAGCTTCATTGGTTAAATATATATTCAAAATGATAAAATCAAGCAAGTGTTAGGGAGCAACAAAATCAAAGTTACGCAGCAGTTGCAGCGCAACATTACGATTCCGGAAAGGACACTAACTTGTTCAAATATTTTCCTAGTGTGACACATAACAAAGTGGCTCAATCAATTCGTGGTCAATATCGAACAAGGAGAAATTATTCATAGCGTTTAATTGTTCCGGTCATTGCTTTTCCTATGTCTTTAGTAAACTTTTTATCAATTAACACGTTCATAGTCTGGAAGAGGCAAGGGCAAATACAAAAAGAGAAATACAAGTTTACATATCATCATAGAGAACGTTTTTCCTTGTGGATAGATTTAACTTAAACTTAAACAATAACCATTCGATTTGCTGTACTATGAAGAACAGAAGACAGATGCCATTTCAGTTTCTCCAATCTCTAACAACAAACATCCGCACTTACCGGGGTCAATTTAAAGATCATCTCCTAATTTAAGGATCAAATTATTCTGATCTCTCGAAAAATATAATCAACCATACCTTGTATCAATCCTTTTCCTTCACTTCTATCCACTCTTCAAACTGGGGGCTAATCACGGCATTCGATATCGAGAACTTTTGATCGAAATCTAAATTTTTCGGATCACGGGAGTCGATATCGAGTTTTTTGGATCGATAATTTTTTCGATTGGTAAATTGCAATCGTATAACATTTTTCACTTGTTTTTTTACATTGTTTTCGCCATATAGGAATAGTAAATATATTAGTTTTAGTTCGAATTGTTGCTAATTTGTAGTAAATTTACATATAATGAACATATTTTGAATATTTAGGACTAATGCAACTCCAATAAAAGTTAATCAAATATTGGTCATAGTCGAGTCCGGGAGCGAGCATCCTAGCTTGGCAAAGAACCATATATAAAGTGCACATGCTAGATCGATATTCGATATCCAAGAGATTGTGATCAACCAAATACCGTACCATTCCGTGACAACATAACGCTTCTGGACCACCTTGTAAGAATAGTGAATTATGAAGGTTTCCACTCGCAACAAATTGTAAGACGGCAGACAATTGTAAAGTGATAGAATTGACATGCCACCAAAAATTATTTCCCATTTGAACGCCAGCCGAAGTCGTCCATTGATCCTGCAAAAGGTGACTTTCTAACAGTGCACACCATTTCAAACCCATGTACTTACACCAATAACAATGTGCACTTTTATTCCTTATTTGTCGCTGAATTATTTTATATTCATCTCATCCTCCAATTAAGAAGGAATTCGGAGGAATGTATGGGTCCATAAGATATTATGCAATACAATTTACTTTTTACTTTGAAACCTCCAAAAACATGTTTTTTCTACATTCTATTTTGTGACGCTAACTTAATTTTGTCATTTCATTTTGTTCTGCTTCGTTTTTTGCTGTTGGCAACGCTTAAGAAATTGCATCAAATTTCGATCGAATCCCGTGATCCAAACTTTTAATCGTATCGACAATTTTTTCGATACGATTATGAATTCGATATCGAATGCCGTGATTAGCCCCCTGGGCCGATAATGTCGGTTTACCTACTTTGTACCAATAACATTGATTTGTCCACTTGGTTAGATTAGATGTGTCATACGAACAATATAAGCGCCTTCTCATCAGAGAATGAAGCCGACCCATTTTTGTCGGCGGCGGCGGACACTAAATTTTTTGCCTCCGGCGGCGGCGGCTTGACGGCTGAGCCGATATAAATTTGTTCACTCGGCGGCGGACAATTATCCATTATAAAATTAATTTTAAGTTAATCGAATGGTAATGAGATTGGTTGTACAACCTATCTTACAAACAAATTTACTTTTCGTTCAAATTTTCTGAGCCAAATTTTTGCTAATTTATTATAGCAGATTAAATATGTTTGGTTGTGTTCAAAATTTTGGAAAAAATACGACAATTTAATAAAAAATTTTCTGATTTAAATCGATATTTTTGATTACTTGGCGGCAAAATTTGAGTCGAGATGAGTCGGCGGCGGCGTCGACTGGCAAAAAATGGTCGGCGGCGCGACTCGGCGGCTTCATTCTCTGCTTCTCTTATAGTGAGCACGGTTGCCACAGTTGGTCGAATTCTACCAAAATAGGTAGATATTTTACTGCTTTGTACAATTTCTAATGTTTTGGTAGATTTTGCAATTCATAAATAGAAATAAAATTTTGACAAAATTTTCTATAGAAATAAATTTTGACAAAATCTTCTATAGAAATAAAATGTTGACAAAATTTTCTATAGAAATAAAATTTTGACAAAATTCTGACAAGTTTCTGTAAAAATAAAATTTTGACAAAATTTTCTATAGCAATAAACTTTTGACAAAATTTTCTATAGAAATAAAATTTTGACAAAGTTTTCTATATATATAAAATTCTGACAAACTTATGACAAGTTTCTGTAAAAATAAAATTTTGACAAAATTTTCTATAGAAATAAAATTTTGACAAAATTTTCTATAGAAATAAAATTTTGACAAAATCATGACAAGTTTCTGTAAAAATAAAATTTTGACAACATTTTCTATAGAAATAAAATTTTGACAAAGTTTTCTATAGCAATAAAATTTTGACAAAATTTTCTATAGAAATAAAATTTTGACAAAATTTTCTATAGAAATAAAATTCTGACAAAATTTTCCATAGAAATAAAATTTTGACGAAATTTCCTATAGAAATAAAATTTTGACGAAATTTCCTATAGAAATAAAATGTTCACAAAATTTTCTATTGAAATAAAATTTTCACAAAATTTTCTATTGAAATAAAATTCTGACAAAATTTTCTATAGAAATAAAATTTTGACAAAATTTTCTATAGAAATAAAATTTTGAAAAATTTTTTTATAGAAATAAAATTTTGACAACATTTTCTATAGAAATAACATTTTGTCAAAATTTTCTATAGAAATAACATTTTGTCAAAATTTTCTATAGAAATAAGATTTTGAGTAAATTTTCTATAGAAATAAAATTTTGACAAAATTGTCTATAGAAATAAAATTTTGTTAAAATTTTCTATAGCAATAAAATTTAGTCAAAATTTTCTATACAAAAAAATGTTGACAAAATATTCTATAGAAATAAAATTATGACAAAATTTTCTATAGAAATACAATTTTGACAATAAATAAAATTTTGTTAAAATTTTCTATAGAAATAAAATTTTGACAAAATTTCCTATAGAAATAAAATTTTGACAAAATTTCCTATAGAAATAAAATTTTGACAAAATTTTCTATACAAATAAAATTTTGTCAAAATTTTCTATTGAAATAAAATTTTGACAAAATTTTCTATAGAAATAAAATTTTGACAAAATTTCCTATAGAAATAAAATTTTGACACAATTGCCTATAGAAATAAAATTTTGTTAAAATTTTCTATAGCAATAAAATTTTGTTAAAATTTTCTATAGCAATAAAATGTTGTCAAAATTTTCTATACAAAAAAATTTTGACAAAATATTCTATAGAAATAAAATTATGACAAAGTTTTCTATAGAAATAACATTTTAACAATAAATAAAATTTTGACAAAATTTTCTATAGCAATACAATTTTGTCAAAATTTTCTATGGAAATAAAATTATGACAAAATTTTCTATAGAAATAAAGTGTTGACAATAAATAGAATTTTGACAAAATTTTCTATAGCAATACAATTTTGTCAAAATTTAATATGGGAATAAAATTTTGACAAAATTTTCTATAGCAATAAAATTTTGATGGTAGATTTTTGGTAAAATTTTCTCCCAGTTTTGCTAGATTATTTTTGGTCCGAGTGGCAACCGTGATTGTGAGTGCATCCACAGAGAGAGAGAGTGGGTAGCCACAAACTGTACCACAATCTATACTGACCGTACACCTCTGAATATCCTAATCGATCCGATCCTCTTTACAAAATAAATAACATCGAGTCAATTATTCATCCTGAAATATCTCTAGAAACTTCTAAAGAGAAATACGAATTTCTAATGCTAACCGGATAATTGAAATTTATAATTTTCATTGTTTTTGAAGCATCAAAAAAATTTATTCGATTTCATTTTAATTTTCATTTGATTTTTAATATATAAAAATGTGATTGTTTTTTTATATAAATATTTGCAAAATTTTAATGCTTTTTCACTTTTTACTTAAAATAGCACATATATTACATTTAATTATATTTTTTTCTTAAATGTGTTCATCTTTATATTTAAATATATAAATATACTAAACGGGCGTTTTTTTTGTATGTGTATGTATCGATATTTAATATTTTCGGAGGAGGCCTTGCCCTGGCTGGGCTGGTTGTTGGTAGAAGAGGGTGGTGTAAGGAAATTGCCTTTTATTTATTTAAACTGGTAAAGAGAAACTGGGGGGTTAGGAGAAATACCTTTATATCGATTAGTAAATACATTGTAGTTTGCCATAGCTTTTCTTTTTTGTATCAGGATTATAAAATTTAAAACGGTTTGTGAATATTTGTTTTTGCTGTTTTGGATTTTATTATAGGGGGTTTTTGGAAAAAATATCTAAAGCATAGGGTTTTTCTTGTTGTTTTTTTATACATCTTTTATTAATCTTAATAATTTGTTTTAAATATATATTTTCTTTATAATATATATAATAATCATTTTTTCTGTGTGGTGTGGTGTATATTAGGTTTTTGAAAGTATATAATTTAAATTGGTTTTATCTGTATATATGTATGATGATTTTCATAATAAGGATTGCATTATTCAATTTTTTAGATTACTATAATATGTGGTTTTATGCTTCATCCAATTTAATATTAGATTTTAAAATATATTTAAATAAAACTGTTGTATGTTTTGGGGAGGGGGAGTGGGGTTGATTTGTCAATAATGCATAAAAATATAAAATGAATTGGTGGTTGGTTTTGTCCTACAACAGAATATATAAATTACAAAAAAAGCTGCTTTTCGTTTCAATTTATCAAGCGGGCTGTTTGATCTTTATCCTTATTTTATGCTCGTTATTATGCCTCTCGTTTTCGTTACTTTTTTAATATTTATCTTGCACTTTTTTGTTTTAGGATAACAAACAAAAAATAAAATATATATAAGATATATGCATATAATTAGTTATAAAACAAAAAAATAAAATAAAAATTTTAACACATAATAAAAAGGAGGATGGGGGGCTGATTTTGTTTTGCACGTTTTCATATTCTTAAACTAGAGTACATCATTATCTTCATCATCATCGTCATCATAATAATAATAAATCCCGAGAGGGTTTCTTTTTTTTGTTGTCAGCTGCTCTCGGTATGCATTCGTGTGTATTTTAGCGATGGCATTTTTGACAACATATTTATCGTTTTTTTTTAATTTTCAATGTTCATATTTTTTTGCTGTGTGGCTCTTGCATTTCTTTCTGTTTTTGTGGTTTAATTTAAAAAAATATCATTTATTTCTTTTTTTCTTCCTAAGAAAAAGGGCTTTTAAGGGCATATTGTTCTTGTTGTTGAATTCATTTAGGCTTCGGCCTTCTTCTTCTCCTTCTTCTTTTTCAAAAAGGATGGGGTCCTTAGGCCCTTCTTCTTTTTCTTGTCTTTCTTGGGTGAACCGTCTGTTGAAATATCCTGGAACCGTAATAGAAATTTGCAATGAGAATATCGTTTGTGGTTTTGTTAGTACACAACACGGCGCAAAAGTGTCGCAATAATGGAAATGTATGAATTTTGGGTTAGATATGATTTGAAAAGAAAAATGGTGATGTATGATACTAAGAAGAAGAAGAAAGTTTAGAAAAACCAAAAACAAGTAAGAAGAGTCTAAATAAAAAATTCGTTATGAAATTAAATATCGCGGATTTTTTGTACAAGGACGTACACTATTAAATGTAGATATATCGTTGCCAATTTTAAATTTGGTCCGATGGTCGAACCAAACGGAATAAAGCCAATTTTGGTCCATTTTCTTAAATTTTGTCAAATGTATCCATTGTTTTTTAGAATTTAAAATTTTTAACATATTTAATATGGCAAACTATGGAATTAGATACCATTTCAAGCACCGGATAAGCGTTCAAAAAAATCGGATGAAAATTTGGCGTTTTAGGTTTTGGGTCAGGTTTTATATCTATTTGGACAATTTTAATCCATATACTCAAAATACGCCAGAAGTGGAAAAGTAGCATAAAGCTATACAAGACTACCGATATGAACAACACTTGACGAATCAAATTATGGGTGCAAGTCGTAAGTTTAAGCCAACTTTTTGTAATATTAAATTTCGATTTTATGATGCCAACTAAAATGAACTTTAAAATTGGACCTTTAAAAAAAGTTTATTTTTCCAAAATTTTAAAAAGTTGGTTGGTTCCTTTCTGGTTTACTTCTTTTTTTAATAAAAGCACTTTGTACAACAATAAATTACTTTTTAAGGCATTTGTCTTCGTAATTGGAAATTTGGTCCGTTGGACAGAATTTTGATCCGATTTTGGAAAAAAATTTGGTCCAAAATAAAATTCCGTTGTGGCAACGCTGTGTACATGTATAATCCGATTTGCCCCGATATAGTTATGTTAGTCTTTCTTACTTGTTTTTTATTTTTTTTTTTGCATTGAAATGAAACAAACATTATTTTAAATGAAATTGCGCCAAATAGCTTACCTCTTTACTGCTGTGTGAGAATGTGCTCAAATGAGCTTCAGAATGATCACCATTTTGTACGTTTTCACCTAGAATTTTTAAAAAAGAGAAAATATTAATTAAATATTCTTTGGCATATGAATATAAAAACCCCAAACTAAGTGTTAATTTAATGGACATGGACAATGGTTTTAAACACAAGAATGGCTCTAAATTTACATGAGCAGTGAGAGATGATTGGATAAAGGATTGATTTGGATGGTTTTTGGAGTATGTACGAAAAACGAAACAATATCTCTTAGATAAAGTGCATGCTTTTCTATATTATTACTTATATAGAAATGAAAAAAAACTATTACTTGTTAAAAACAAAATATAACAAAAGCAAAAAAGCTAAAAGCTTTGTTAGTCTAAAGCACTAAATCAAATTTTTCTTTACACAATTAAAATACTATTTTTATGAATTAAATAAAATAATACAAAAAAAATTATTAATAACATAAAACTTAAATTAATAGAAAAAAAACTATAAACTAATACTTTTAATAAATATAAACAAAAATTAATAAAATAAAACTTAAAATATTACCTGCTTAAAATTATAACAATTTAGGACTTATTTTAAAATTTTGGTATGAACTGCTGGTTTCGACATTTTTTTAAAATTAGTTTCCCACTAAATTTTAAAATCTGCAACTTGTATTTTAGTGTAGTGTAAATATATCCTCATATTGACTTGAACGGCTTGGCCACATATTCATAGATACCATCTTCACCTTCTGGGTTGTTAAAATTTCAGCATATACCATTTGATTATTTTAATCATATGGTATTTCCCACACATTTTGGCAAAGTTAAAAAAACGAATTGGGGACCTATTACGGCATACAACAGACAGACAAATGAACATCGCTAGATTGTCTTGGATACAGAAAATTGTCTTGGATATAGAAAATTTTGTCAAAATTTTATATCTATAGAAAATTTTGTCAAAATTATATTTCTATTGAAAATTTTGTCAAAATTTTATTTCTAGAGAAATTTTTTCTCAAAATTTTATTTCTATAGAAATTTTTTCTCAAAATTTTATTTCTGTAGAAAATTTTGTCAAAATTTTATTTCTATAGAAAATTTTGTCAAAATTTTATTTCTATAGAAAATTTTGTCAAAATTTTATTTCTATAGACATTTTTTCTCAAAATTTTATTTCTATAGAAAATTTTGTCAAAATTTTATTTCTATAGAAAATTTTGTCAAAATTTTATTTCTATAGAAAATTTTGTCAAAATTTTATTTCTATAGAAAATTTTGTCAAAATTTTATTTCTATAGAAAATTTTGTCAAAATTTTATTTCTATAGAAAATTTTGTCCAAATTTTATTTCTATAGAAAATTTTGTCAAAAATTTTATTTCTATAGAAAATTTTGTCAAAAATTTTATTTCTATAGAAAATTTTGTCCAAATTTTATTTCTAAAGAAAATTTTGTCAAAAACTTTATTTCTATAGAAAATTTTGTCAAAAATTTTATTTCTATAGAAAATTTTGTCCAAATTTTATTTCTAAAGAAAATTTTGTCCAAATTTTATTTCTAAAGAAAATTTTGTCAAAAATTTATTTCTACAAGAAAATTTTGTGAAAATTTTATTTCTGTAGAAAATTTTGTCCAAATTTTTTTTCAACAAGATTTTGTCCAAATTTTATTTCTATAGAAAATTTTGCCAAAATTTTATTTCTATTGAAAATTTTGTCAAAATTTTATTTTTATAGAAAATTTTGTCCATATTTTATATCTAAAAAAATTTTGTCCAAATTTTATTTCTATAGAAAATTTTGTCAAAATTTTATTTCTATAGAAAATTTTGTCAAAATTTTATTTCTATAGAAAATTTTGTCAAAATTTTATTTCTATAGAAAATTTTGTCAAAATTTTATTTCTATAGAAAATTTTGTCAAAATTTTATTTCTATAGAAAATTTTGTCAAAATTTTATTTCTATAGAAAATTTTGTCAAAATTTTATTTCTATAGAAAATTTTGTCAAAATTTTATTTCTATAGAAAATTTTGTCAGAATTTTATTTCTATAGAAAATTTTGTCAAAATTTTATTGCTATAGAAAATTTTGTCAAAATTTTATTTCTATAGAAAATTTTGTCAAAATTTTATTTCTATAGAAAATTTGGTCAAAATTTTATTTCTATAGAAAATTTTGTCAACATTTTATTTCTGTAGAAAATTTTGTCAACATTTTATTTCTGTAGAAAATTTTGTCAAAATTTTATTTCTATAGAAAATTTTGTCAAAATTTTATTTCTATAGAAAATTTTGTCAAAATTTTATTTCTATAGAAAATTTTGTCAAAATTTTATTTCTATAGAAAATTTTGTCAAAATTTTATTTCTATAGAAAATTTTGTCAAAATTTTATTTCTATAGAAAATTTTGTTAAAAGTTTATTTCTATAGAAAATTTTGTCAAAATTTTATTTCTATAGAAAATTTTGTCCAAATTCTATTTCTATAGAAAATTTTGTCAAAATTTTATTTCTATAGAAAATTTTGTCAAAATTTTATTTCTATATAAAATTACTATGAAATTAGATCTGATGAGATCTTAAAATTGTCCTAGATCTAATGTCTCGTCATATATGGAGGGGCCAATTTCGAGATCTAATCATTGGTCCCTTAGGTCTAAAGGGGCCAATTTCGAGATCTAGTCATATCTAATAAGATCCTCCAATTTTTACACGGGTAGATGCCTTTGCAGTGAGTCGTGAATTAGTTCAAGAATAATTTTTCAGCTATAATTTAAGATGTAATTACATTGGGTTTACCCAAATTATTGGCTAATACAATTTTTGAACCCAGTATGAGGGGTTCCCTAGACTACGCGGGGTAGAAAATATGATTGTTTTGAGTTACACATGTAACTTGTTTTTCATTTTTTCTTTTGCTTTCATTGAGTTTATTGAAATATTGTTCGCGACAACATTTTTCTTAGGATTTTTTATAGGATTTTTTATTGTTTTGAACAAAATACAGAATTTATTTTTCAAAAAAAAAAATACGTACTGGAGTTTTAGAATAATTGATGTTTTATGGTTTGCAATTGTAGGCTTGGTATTTGATTTAAAAAAAAAAAATAACAATAACAAAAGACAATTTTTTTTTGTCTAAAATTTCCGCGAAAAACATCATTTTAATGCAGCCTCGTTAAAAAAAAAAAACTTTACAATTTCTTTGAATTTGTCTTATGTAGTGTATCATTAACAAACATTTTATTTTCAAATAAAATATAATCAGTGAAAAAAGAACTTAAAGCTATATCGTTGACAATTCTATAAGCACTTTGAAATTTATAATAATTTTCTAATACTCTGGCAAAAAAAGGAATAACAATTCTAAAAGTATGATTAGAAAAATATGAATGAAACCAACAACAAAAAATATGTCTATAAAATTCTTAAGTGAACTTAAAATTACTTCAAAAATGTCTACAGTAACCCGAGTTGCGGTCATTTTCATTATTATTGCGTCCATTCATTTGAGGAAATTTGACGTTTTCTTTTTTTATCCTTTACATGGCCTGTATTTAAAGAGCCTACATGTAATGTAGCCGTACGTATTTCATCTGATATTTGGGAAATTTTCGCCTTGCAATCACACATATTGCGTATAATGCCATTAATTAACATTTCCAATTCATGTTCCAACAAAGCCAGCGTATGACGATAACGCAAATTATGTAAATTTTTATTATCCTGCTGCATATATGTGGCTTGGGGTAGCGGTGTCGAAGCCGTTGAATGTATATGATCTTCATAGGAATATTGGCGATCTGCCTCAGTGTATGCTGAATTATGATGGTGGTCATATAGGCCAATGGCATCGGGAGCTGATAAACATCTTTGACTGGGTTCCAACAAGAATGTGGGCAACGAAGAATCCTCTATTTCTATTGGGCCCTCCTCTTCGTTTGCCTGATTTTCCAGTTCACGGGTTATCAATGTTATCTCATTATCGATAACCTTTTCCAATTTCCATTTAAATTCTTGTTCGTGATTTTGTAGATTTTTTATGCAATCACTATTGCGTATATTGACATTAATGTGTATCTCTATGGCTGTTGCTGTAGAACTACTTTCACTTTGTGATTGGCCATCATCTTCCTTTGCCTTGGGTGATTGAATTGTGGCATTTGTAGATATTTGCTGATAGGATTTTGATCGTGATCGCGGCTTTTCTTTAGGGTCCGTCGAAAGTGATGAAGCACGACGCTTTAATGAATTAAGGGTTAATGTTACATGCCGATTATCGTTGGATCGCAACGATTGTGTTGAAGAGTAAATAATTTTCTGTTTAACTGGTGATTTTTGTTCACATTCCGGTTTGTGGGGATCATGATCGGTGAAGTTGTCCGTGTCTGTATTGTTTACAAAGTTTCTACCCACATAATTACGATGATAAAGATTTTCTGATGGTGTAGTTTTATGTGATGACTGCCCTTCACAATTGGAACAATTATCCGCAGAATCAGTATTGAAGTGATAGTGATCTTGATCACCAGTATGCGAATGAGTTGCAGCAGGATAAGTGCCACTTATCGAGAGTAGAGACGAGAATTGTTCTGACATCAAATCACCATGATTATGTGCATGATGATGCTGTTCTTGCTGATCCATATTCGATTTTGTCTGATTCGATGAAGAAGTCGATATCTTACGATCCTTGCGTAAATTATTCAAATGTATTTCTTTGACCGATATAAATGATTCGGTACTCTCTAATTTCTTGGTATTTTCATAGATATGTTGTTGGTGGTCGTGGTCTTCTTTTCCCCTTTTCAATTTATTCAGTTTACTAGTACTGGAGTCCGAATGATGATGATGACTATCAGGCCCTGCAGCTTGGGCTTCCATATTTAGACGCTTAATGAAGGCAATCACTTTTTGTCTTTGCAAATCCACCGAGGTTACCGAACAAGCTGGATGCATATGGACCAAAGGTTTATAGGTTGAAGGATAATTGAATCCATAATGAGAAACCGTACGATATGGAGGTAAAGAATACAATTCTGAAGAATCCATTGTCATAAGGGCCTTTCCAGAACTATTGGTATCGCTTAATATCAAATCGTCATGAGTAGCTAAAATTTCTTTTTGGTCTTGTGCATTGTGGCAAGTAAGTAAATCATTCATCGTCAAATTTGGCGTTGGATATGTATAATGAGGATATATCTCTATTTTATGAATCATATACAAATTAATTGTGGACTTGTGGACACTATCATTATCCCTGTCATTAGTTCTTGTTGTTGTTGTTGGCCACCATGATTGTTCATATAGAAATTTATATTTTTCGGCCAGAGTTTGTAGTTTCTTAACATAAACATGCTTTGCAAGGATATTTTGTAAATAAGTATAAGAATGTAATTGATTTGATAGATGATGGTAGGGTATGTTTTTCTGTATTAATTGAAATATGGATGATGAGTTATGATAGTTTATGTCTATGTTGGTGGATCGATGATGATTGTAGTCTAATTATGAAAATGAAAAGAACAAAATAAAATAAAAAAAGTGTGTGTGTGTATGTCTGTTTGGAAAAAGGCATTGAAATATTTATTAGAGGACAAATACACATATTCCCGTCTACAATTGCACACATAGATACACATAGAAAGACAAACACACACACGTATGGACAAAATAAAAACACATTACATGTAATTAGGACAACATATAACATTGAGGAGGCCATTACATTTAATATTAAGTTTGTTCGCGCTTTTTTTTGCATTTTGCATTAAAAATGATCTAGAAAAATAGCAAGTTACAACGGCAAATGTATGAGTTTTCATACTTCTTGGTCATAAACGAATGACTTTCGATAATAATTTGATAGTTTTAGAGCTCAAAAAAAAAAAAAAAAAATCGAACAAAAATAATAAAAAAATGATCAACAAATAATCGATTTTAATTTTGCTTAACTATAGTGAAAATAGAAATTAAACCACAATTTATTATAATTCATTAATTAATGAAATAATAGAAAAATTATAGAAAATAAATTAAAAAAAAATTATAGAAAATAAATAAATTGATTGTAGTCCTAATTATTTTTAAAAATTTTTTTTAAAGTAAATTTAATGTAATTCTTTATTTTGAGTATCCCTGTAACCGTATATGGGCATTTCGACTTGGTTGTAAAATGAGTTAAATAAAATAAATAAATAAAAAAAATTATAGAAAAACATAAAATCATAAATATTTCATTATGAGTAAAAAATACCATAAAAATATTGTCTTTATTTATAAGATTTACCCAGCAAAAAAAATGGAAAGTTCTTCTAAAGGCTCGACTTTAAAAGCACTTCCAAAAACGTCATCCCAAAGATGTTCTTCATTTTAACTATGCAGGAAGTTCATTTAATTAAATTTTTTATAACTCGACTTTTTTATATTTTTTATTGGTAATTTTAATTTTTTTTATTTTGTTTAAATAGGGTAAAAACGGATTAAGAATTAATAAAATGGTAAAATTTTTTTCAAATTTTGTCAAAAAAAAAAATGATAAATCCATTCTAGAAAAGTGAATTTTTGAAAATATTTGAGGTCAAACATTTCAGATGCATTAAAAAATCATAAAAAAATAAAAAATAGTTTTTTTTTTTTTGAGGGCAAAATATAACAAAAATTTTTAATTCACATCCAAAACACTGAATTCAGATCAGACCATAGGAAGTGATGCAAATTCAGTGCAACAGCTGTGGAAATGGTGGATATCCGTTCTATGACAAGCCCATGTTAAATTATCGCTTCTGCGTCAATTTTACAGCACTGCTGAATTCAAAAAGAACATCCCAGCAAAAAATACTTCAGCAGTAAGAGTTTAGTTACGCTTTTTGGAATACAATAAAGTAGGCAGTGCATCCACACTGCATGAATCGGTGGCAATAATGTAAACGAGTAATCAAACTAGTTTATGATCATTCATTTACCTTATTGCAACCAATTCATGCAGTATAGATGCATGGAAGGTAGTGCTGTTTTCCTTCATGCCAACAATGCTATACTCAAGATTATACATCACTTCTGAGCAATATTTCTATTAAAATGAGCAATTATATCAGCGCTATGTAGAAGCTGCTCTAAATCGGGACATCGCCCACAAATATCAGCGCTGATTCGGTTGCTTTGTAAGCAGTTGGTACTGCCTCTCTCCCTTACAATCCTGCTAAAATAGTGCTCCATTTTTTGCTGGGATATTCACCAACTACTTTTTTCCGACGCTTTTTTTTTGCGGGGTATAGTTCTTATAGATGATTAAAAAATGACATTTTAAAAATTGTATAAGTAGATAAAAAAATATACAATGACATAAATAAAAAGATATATTCTTAAAAATTGTATTGTTAACATAGGATCGGTCTACATCTAATTAAAATTAAAATCATTCTAAACGATTTTAATAAAATTTTAATCCTGTATATATAGAGGTATAATTTTATATAGACTTAACCATAAATAAAAAAACCTAAATTAAAGATTTTTAATATTTGTATATAATTCTCATATACAATGACATAAACTAGAAAAATATATATATATTTATATTCTTAAAAATAATGCATTTTATTTTACAAAGTAAACATTGTCTATATCTTATTAATTTTAAACAATTTGTGTAAAAATTTTATCCTATATTTAGAGGTATTTTATTTTGTATACTTTATCAGACATTTATGGTAATCAAAATTAACTTAAAATAAATCAAAGATTTTTAATATTTGTATATAGTCCTCAAAGGAACTCTTGGGTTTATTAAATTCGTTTTTCATTAAAAAAAAATAAAACAACATAAAATCTAATTGTACAATAAAAAAATTCATACAGCAACAAAAACATAAAAGCAAAAAATAAAAATAAAACAAAAAATACATAACACAGTGGCATTCAGTTTAAAACAAAAAATTAATTAAAAAATGAAATATTATGTGTTTACTCAAAATAATAATAATAATGTAATTACAAAAGAATGAAAAGTAACGAAAAACATATACCATAACCAGTTAATAAATTTTGTTATTTATTTTAATTATTATTATTATTAATTAATTAATATTAATTTTGGGCATTGGAATGAAAATATTAAGTAAGATGTAACACTTATAAAAGTATGTGATTTTTTTTTTATAAAAAAGTTAACATTATTAATTTGTTTTTGTGACAATTGTTTTATAGTGTGTCGAGTGGCAATGACAATGTCGAATATATTTTTCGGTAACTTAAAATAATAGCCTCCTATAATATTGAAGATTTTCGCATGTAAAAAAAATAAATCCTTTTCCGTTTTTTAAATCGAAATATTGATTTTAAAAATATAGTTTCCAAGTATATATTGGATATTTTTTTTTTAATGTTGTACAAAAATTGTGTGCAATTATATCAGTGGCATCATAGGTATTGATATATATATCTAGTACCGTATGTACTAGATATGGTAATAACCTACGACTATATCTTGGGTCAAGGTCAAATATATTTTTTTTGCCGATTTAAACACTGTCTGAGGTAGAATAAAATTTCGATTTATCTTTGGTATTTATTACAAATAATCATATCACCAGTGCCAATTGTTGTAACAATCGATTCAATTATAAAATCGATTGGAAAAATAATTGGACCGCCTATTGTTTAGTGGGATATGGATTTAAGGAATATTTTGAAAGTAAAAAAAAATTGAAATATTTGAAAAAAAAATTGCTTAATTAATTGATCCAATTAATTTTTAACAGGAACATGCCCCGCTTCTTTGTTGGATTAGAAAAAAGGATTCAATAAAAAAATATTGATTCAAAAAACAAAATGTTTTTAGTCTATTAAATATTTAATTGGCTCTCTTAAATTTAATATTGGGTGAATTAAAATAAAGAATGACTTCAACCCCCTTGATTGCATTGCCTACACTTTTTGTCATAGAAAATAAAAAAAAAATTATGGAATCAATTGATCCAATTAATTTTCAACGGAAAAATTCCCCGATTCTTTTTTGTATTTGAAAGAAGAGGTTTCGGGTTTAAAATTAGTTAATTCAAAAAATTGTTTTTTTTTTTTGAGTTTATTAAATATTTAATTGACTTTATTAAATTTTATATTGGATCAATTAAATTTTTTAAATCTCATGTGTAGTATTATCATATTCGCAATTGAAGACAATGGCATATAAAAAATGTTTTGAATCAATTAATTAGGAAATTGAAAAACAATATATTTGTCTATATACCAACTAAACAGTGGCATTTGATATAATCGCACGCAATTTTTGTTTTATTTAAGACCCTTCTACAAGCCCGAAATGGGCAAATTTTTCAGTAGAACAAATAATGTCATACATATAAGTATAGTCATATAGTTCCTGGAGAGTATAACTATCAAAGAGATCATGAATTATAAATTTATATGGCACTATAATTTTATCTAGACAAAAATATTTTTTTTATGAAAATATCGAATTAAACTCTTTCTTTCTATCTTGAGTTTTAAATAAAGAAAAAAATTGTATTTAGGGTTCCCAATAAATCTTCTTCTAATCTTCCGTTTCCGATAGAGAAAATGTTTGCACACGGCATGTAATATCATCGACATATTGTTGCAATGTCATATCTTTTTTCAATTCACTTTGTTCATTGATAATCTCATCATGAGAGGCTATGCATTCATCCATATGGCGAGCACATTTTGCTACACGATCTCCAAAATCATCCAATTTTCTTTTATAGTTTTCAAGGCGTGGTTGAATTTGTTGAATCTCTTGACCTAAAGCATTAATTTCCTCATCAACACGAGTGGGTAGTTTTTCCATGGAAGAGCTAGTAGTATCTACATTCAAGTCTGAGTCCAAATTTGCCACCTCCTCGCCATTCATATTAGAACGATCTTTTGTGAATTTTTTATTTGATTTCTTGTTATGAGACTGAGTAACTAGTCTAGAGGGCAAAGAAGTCGATAGTCGATTTCTTTCGGGACTATGAGCCATACTAACCCAAAAACGTGGAGAACCTCTAACAAGTTTTGATTGGAATGTATATACATTCGTGGAACAGGTTGGCGAGGAAAGTGACTTTGTCAAGTTTGTTTTGTTGGGTGATTTTAATATAGCTTTGGATGATTTCTTAAGATTATTCAGACTATTTGTTGTTGAGGTTGATGGCCGTGGTCCAAAAGGATTTCTACCAAATATAGCCTGGGCCGAACCCTGTAAACGTTTTATCTGAGGTGTTCCCCTGGGTATGGCTGCATTTCTTATATTTTCCAAAATAAAATTACGAGCTTTATTGCCTGTAGAGGTTTGTGAGCCAACCGGTGGACTTGGTGTAAGCAATTGTCTGGGAGATGATGTTGGTTTTTTCTTATACACTCCTCCTCCTCCACCCACAGGTGGTGTTGTTGTACGATTTAGTTTTCTTGAAGGTGAACAGGAATTTTCATTGTATGGGGTTAAAGAACGTGAACGACGGGAAATCGTTTGGCTGGGTGAACTTGTGGATGGGCTAAGGGCTGGCATAGTTTTCTCTTCACCATATAAACACAGCCATTGCTCTTTAATTAGCATTTCCAATTTATTTGGTGTTATTTTATTTCTTATGCTTTTTTCGATTTTATTAAAAATTTCTTCGGTTTTATTGAGTTGATGGATTTCAATTTTTTCTAGAATTTCCTTTTCCAAAGATGACAATTGTTCTTCGGATTCATTTTCTTTATTACAATCCGAGGAACTATTATTAAGATTAAAATTTCTAATATGATCCAAGGCTATAGGGATATTTTCTAGATTACTATCTTGATTTTTCTCAATGGATTTCGAGTTTTTAGGTTGATTGTTATCTTCTGTGAATTTATAATTTTTTTTATCCTTAGATTGTAAAGAATCAATCCTTTTTAAGATATCATTGGTATCAAATAAATTTTCATCATTATCATCTGTTATAGATTCGGGAGTTGCGGTTCCTTCGGTTGGGGCAATGAAATCATTACCATCATCGGAATTATTTAATATTATGGACTTGTAACGAATTAAAGGTTGTGCAAGCGGCAAATCATCATCTTGGTTTATTTCATTAGTTTTGGGGACCTTAGGAATCAGTGGAGGATTTTCAATGACCCGTATTTCACGAATTTCTATAATTTGAGATTTTCTCTGGTTTGTATGGTTGTTTAACTTATTTTCTGATCCTTCTTCGTCATGATTATAATCTATTGGCCTATTTGTGCCACCACTTACACATAAAGTCATATCAATAGAGGCAACTTCATTATCAATTTGAATTTCTTTGGGAATAGTATGCTCGTAATTCCCCTGTTGTTGTCCATTTAAATTATACAAAATATTGGTTGATCCAAAACTACGGCATAGCAAATTTTCTTGAGATGAATTTATTTCACTAATATTATAGGTGTTTTTCGATGATGAGGATTTAGTGTCATCACTGTCCAAGGAATCTTTCAAATTCTGGTTCTTTTTTTGATTGCAATCTCTGGGTAAGATTAGAAAACTTCTACCAGAAAATATTTCTTCATTTGCATCATGACAGTTATCATTCGATTGTATTACTACTTCTTGTCTCTGCGTTTCATTTTGTGTTTCATCTATGGCTGATTCAGTATCACTTAGGGCATTGGGAGCAACAACTTGTTCTCTGTTTTCACAATATCGTACATGATCTTCCCATATTTCTTGAAATTCTAATTTACGTCTAGTTCGCTCATCACGATTCATTAAAGATCGTGGGAGATTTTGTGAGCTATCTAAACATGGGGAAAATCCTTTAGAGGGAGAATTCATTATCTGATCCTCTGTTTGAGTTTCAGAAGATATTGTCACAACTTGATTTTCCTCTAATGAAGGCGGTGCACAATTTATCTCATCATCATTGGCTTTTGTATGATCATCAAGCCAATCGTTGAAATTTAAAATTTCTATTACAGAAACAAAACGATCCTCTAGTTCACTATCCTCATTATTATTAAAATCCAGTAATTCATCCTGATGATCTTTTATATGGTTTTCTTCTTCCAAGGCATTGCAAATTTTTAAATTTGCCATTTCCTTAATTGTTGACGGATCTTGTGAATCATTTGACGAAATAGATCCTTCCTTGGTAACATTTTCCAAACTTAAATGGATATTAGTGGCAGTGATTGTTTTTGTTGAATTATCGAGAAAAACATTGGAAATCTCCGAATAATTCATACGTGTTATTTTATCTATGAATGAGGAATTTACAATAGACGATGACAAAGCACTATGAAAACGATCATCAGAACTATCTCTTTCTTCTACCTCAATCAATGGTTCCAATTGCACGGTAAATATGGATAAGGGTTCATTGGAAGCTGACTCACCATTCTCATCATCATTATTGTTATCAGTTAATTTTTCTACCAAACAATTTTCATTCTCAATTCTTGATACCATATCCTCACCATTTGTGGAATCTCCTTTTCGAGGTTTTGTTTGATATTCACCCAGGTTGCGTAATCCACTACGATATTGCATTAATTCCGGTTTATAGCGTACAATTTTCTCAAAGCATTGTTCACAAAGATCTATGTAACGAGGCGAAGAAAATATCTCTTCATATGACACAGATCTTCGTAGGGGTATATACCTTTTAGGCTGACCTGGTAGAATATGTTTATGATCTGGTTGTGGATTTCTTTGAGGTGAATTAAAACCAAAATGTGAGAGTGTACGATAAGGAGTACGAGATTTCCTTTCGTTATCACAATTGCTTCCGGAAGTATGAGGATTTTTCGAAGGTGTACGATTTCTCTTGGATTTATTACGTGTTGGTGTGTTGCCCATTTCTGGGGTAGTACAAGGACTATAATATTGCCTTATAGGTATATTCCAAATCAAATCCAATGTACTTTGGGCCCCCGCATAATTTTCTTGGAAATTAGAGGGATTTTCCAATGAATCCAAAATTTCTTCACATATATGTGGTGAATAACATTTCGAAGATATTAAATATTTCCTCTTAATTGGTTGATTAGTAGCAATATTCTCATCCAAATTATATTTAGCATTGTCAACATAGTCATAAATGAGATTTTTTTCTTGATCTCCATATTTACGAGAATTTTTAATACGAGTATTTTTATAATGCCAATCCAAATATGGATGATGGCTAGAAGTGTTGTAGTATAAGGAAGTTTTTATGGGGGATTTTGAGGAACATAAATCTATGTGTGGTCCTGGCTTACTATTAAAAACATTGTCATTACCACTCTGATATGTGAAAAGTGTAGGTATTGGGTCTTTCAAGTCAATATTATGTATGGTTTTTCTTTGAGTAGTTGATGGTAGTAATAATTGTGGTCTTCTTTCTTTTTGTATGGGCGTCAATGTATGTTGGTGAACTTTGTGTTTTTGCTTTTGAAATAATGCATCTGATTCAAGTTCTTTAACTAGAACTCTTTGAGGTTTGTTGTTATTTAGGCAAACATTGGATGGATAATTGAAATTATCATCAAAAGGCTTTTCCATATGATTTTGAGCAATTCTATCATCATCATCTTGATTCTTCTTCCTATTTTCAACTGGCGATGAAGTTAATGCTATACTCTGATTTGCTGTTAAATCTATGGATGGTTCTTGATTATATGATTGATCTTGAGTTTTATGAATACTTTTTGTAAATATTTCATCTATAAAATGAGAAATTATTTATTAATGTTAATAATGCTGGTGTAGTAGATGGTGATGATTGGAGGGAGAGGGTGAAGTTTGCTTATACAATATAAGTTGTGTTATAGTTTCATTCATAGCTCGCATGTAAGCTATGCGAAATTGTATCAGAATATATTTGCATATGGTACCAAAACCTTCAATGAAAAAATTTACAAATTACAAAATTGATGTAAAGTGAAGCTTGATATGCATTAGATATGGGACGTCACAGGGAGTTGTATAAGAAAAAAAAAGTACATATATGGAAGAGTGCTTATCTTGGGGGGGGGAAAGATGCCTTTTTGAGACAAAAAAAGTACAAATTAAAACAATATCCAAAACTATTGAAATCGGTGAAAAGTCGGCCATTAAAATCTTTCGTTACATTTTTAAAAACTTAACACTCCTTTTGAGAAAGTTGACCTTCAAAATTGGATAATTTTTAAGGATAATTTGAAAGTAAACTATTGGTCGATTTTCCTTTTTTTTTTGATGATATTTCATTGTAATCGTCATCAAAGATCGATTACCAGATTTTGGCAAACATAAAAAGTCGACTAGGCGACATGACAAGGGGATCTTAAAATTAAATACCAAAATAGGATTACGATCAATGGAAATTCTAAAATTGTAAAACAATATGTGTATGAAGATAAATTCAAAATTTGCAGCAAAACCTTAGCCGAGACACAAACACGGTTACCACAATTCTAACAAAAATGGTAGATTTTTTACTATTTGGTAAATTGGTAGATTCTTGATACCTCTCCAAAAATTTCCTATAGAAATAAAATTTCGACAAAATAGTCTATAGAAATACAACAATTATTTTCTATAGAAATACAATTTTGACAAAATTGTATATAGAAATAAATTTTTGTCAAATCTTTCTGTAGAAATAAAAATTTGACAAAAATTTATTTCTATAGAAAAATTTACAAAATTGTATATAGAAATAAATTTTTGTCAAAATTTTCTATATAAATACAAATTTGGCAAAATTTTGTATAGAAATTAAATTTTGACAGAATTTTCTATAGAAATAAAATTTTGACAAAATTTTCTATAGAAATAAAATTTTGACAAAATTTTCTATAGAAATAAAATTTTGACAAAATTTTCTATAGAAATAAAATGTTGACAAAACTTTCTATAAAAATAAAATGTTGACAAAATTATCTATAAAAATAAAATTTTGACAAAATTTTCAATAGAAATAATATTTTGACAAAATTTTCTATAGAAATAATATTTTGACAACATTTTCATAGAAATAAATTTTTGTCAAATATTTCTATAGAAATAAAATTTTGACAAAATTTTCTATGGAAATAAAATTTTGACAAAATTTTCTATAGAAATAAAATTTTGACAGAATTTTCTATAGAAATAAAATTTTGAAAAAAAAATTCTATAGAAATAAAATTTTGACAAAATTTTCTATAGAAGTAAAATTTTGACATTTTCTGTAGAAATAAAATTTTGACAAAATTGTATATAGAAATAAAATTTTGGCAAAATTGTCTATAGAAATAAAATTTTGACAAAATTTTCTATGGAAATAAAATTTTGACAAAATTTTCTATAGAAGTAAAATTTTGACATTTTCTATGGAAATAAAATTTTGACAAAATTTTCTATAGAAATAAAATTTTGACAAAATTTTCTATGCAAATAAAATTTTGACAAAATTTCTATAGAAATAAAGTTTTGACAAAATTGTCTATAGAAATAAAATTTTGACAAAATTTTCTATAGAAATAAAATTTTAAAAAAATTTTTTATACAAATAAAATTTTGAAAAAATTTTCTATAGAAATAAAGATCTTGACAAAATTTTCTATAGAAATAAAATTTTGACAAAATTTTCTATAGAAATAAAATGTTGACAAAATTTTCTATGGAATTAAAATTTTGACAAAATTTTCTATAGAAATAAAATTTTGAAAAAATTTTCTATAGACATAAAAATGTTGACATAATTTTCTATGGAAATAAAATGTTGACAAAATTTTCTATGGAAATAAAATATTGTCCAAATTTTCTACAGAAATAAAATTTTGACAAAATTTTCTATAGAAATAAAATTTTGACAAAATTTTCTATAGAAATAAAATTTTGAGAAAATTTTTTATAGAAATAAAATTTTGACAAAATTTGCAATAGAAATAAAATTTTCTATAGCAATAAAATTTTGAGACAATTTTCTATAGAAATAAATTATTGTCCAAATTTTCTATAGAAATAAAATTTTTTTCTATAAAAGATTTTTTTGTTTAATATTTTTTTTTTTTTTTTTGTAGAATTTTTTCCAAATTTTGGCTCGAGTTGCAACCGTGGACACAAACCCAAAGCTTAAATAAAAATTTACATTTTTAAGTTCTGATTTGAATTAATATAGACTATGTTCATTAAAAAGGGCCTGAGTTCAGCTTTCATAATCACTAAAGACTTCATTGAAAATGATTTTTGAAAAGCGAAAATTTGAACTTCGACTTTCGCTTTTCACCAAATCCTTTCTAATGAAGACTAAAGTGACTATGAAAGCTGAGCTCAAGCCCTTTCCAATGAACCTAGTCTTATATAGTACGCGCCTTAATTTTATGTTAAAAATTTATTTCCAAATTTGCGCTATTCACAAAATCTTTTTCTAATGAAAACTTCAGTAATTATGAAAGCTGAGCTTAAGCCCTTTTGCAATGAACTTAGTTTTTTTTACTGCACGCGGCTTAGTTTTTGAATATGAAGCCGAATAGTAAAAATTCAAATTCGAAAATTTTGAAAATCTAAAGTAGTATTTAAGCTACGGGTTTGTGTCTCGGCCAAGTTTTTTGCTGCGAATTTCCAATTCGAATTTATCTTCACACACACCTGAAAAATCGAACAATTCCAAGTGAACTTTTGAAATAATTGTTAAGAGATATTGTAAGGGAAGTGTTGATTATATCAACTATTTTTTGATTATTTATATTTTATGCTTTCGAAAGACTATATTTTTTCAATATTTTATTGAATTTGTTCATTGTAGGAAATTGACATAACGACAAGGCACTTTTAAAATAGGTACCCGATGGTAATATCGATTTTGGAATTTTTGCAAATATTTTGAAATATTTGAATAGTTTTATTTTGATTTTATACAAATTTGGAATAGTTGTATTAATAAATGGCTATAGATTTTTCGATAATTCTGGAATAGAAAACGGTCTTTCGACTTTCTAATAAAAATGGATTTTTTATTTCTTTTTTATGAAAAATAATCTGGTTTATATCATACACAGGATGGATATCGGGATGATAACAATATTACACATTATATGTACATACTTTATTGAATAAGGGAGGAATTTAACAACAGGGTGCTACCTTGAACATCATATTTAATGCAATCGAGAATTAATATTTACACAATTTAAACGTTATATTCACTTTGTGTTGTTTCACAATAAATAATAACAGCTGGGGGATTTGGTATGATGAGGTAATGGTTAGAGCGACAAAATTTGATTAGATTTTGAACTTGTTGTTATATTTTGTGTTTGTAATCATACGAAATGATCAATATATAGTATATTACCTCGACCTGTTGGTGGCTTACGATTTGTAGCCGTATGGGAACGTTCACCATTGATAAAACTTAGAGTTGCTATAATAAAACGGAGTTGATTCGTTCGTTTTATTTTATAAGTACACACACGCACAAAACAAAAGATTTGGAAATAAATAAGAAAATTAAATTAGGAAAAATAAAATGTTTAAAATTAAGATACTTATTTAATAGAAAAATTAATCATTTTGGGTTAGTATATACACACGCACAGAATGTGCTATGGAAATGTGTTAATTTTAAGGTATGTTTTTTTGTATTGAAATAATGCATTAAAAATAAACTTTTGAAATAGAAAAATTCTTGTATTCAGTGTTGACTATTTCTACGAATATTAGCAGCTGCAGTTGAAATTGTATTTTTAAGGGGACACTAAAAAATTGTATACATCAAACTATACACAATGGTAATTTATAAATAAATCATATATCATCTGATTCTATAATCTATTTCTATAACTATCCCCCCTGTTTGGTTCACGAATTAGCAAAATGCAAAATTTTAATATATCATTCCAATTCATACTATAAGAGAAGATAAATAAAGACGCTAAGAAATTAAATTACAAAAAAAGTTTAAAGAAAAACATGGAAAACTTTCCATTGCCAGAACAGGGGTTCCAGAACAGGGGCTTATGTTTATATACACACACAAAAATTAAAAAAAAAAAAAAAACATTTTTTGGTTTATATTTTAATTAAAATTTAAAAATCTTAAAAATAATTTTATTTAATATATTTTTTATGTCTTTATTATCACTTTCATAATTAAAGCAAATAAAAATTGTTGTGTGTATTTAATAGTAGACATTGACAATGTACATACATATGTACAAATCGAGCTTTCATATTCTATTCTATCTGGTATATTTTATTAAAATCCAAGCAAAAACAAAAAAAAAAAAAAAAACTAATTTATGTAAATGTTCGTTATTCTGATTCTAAACAAATAATTTTTGCAGCTAACGCACACACACACATATATATAAAGCTTCCCATAAGCGAATTTAATACAAATGAAAATATAAATAATCCATCATCATGTAGTTAATGTAGAAAAAGTAACCTTTTTGTTGTCCATAAAATTGTCAAGTCGTGGACCATAAACTTGGAAGCTATTTTCGATGATATAAGCACTATAGCTTTGCTGGGTTTCAGGCTATGGCAACATAGTGACAGACAAAGAGGCCGATGAATTAACTCGGCGTCTATATATCGATGGGCTAATCGTTGTATCTGTCAGGCCACCGATAATTTACCACATTGAGAAACTTTACACGGCGAGTGCAAACCGCGGATAGAAAAAGAGCCTCCATTAGGACAGTCTAGCTAGTGTTTTCGCCACGTTAAACACGGTCCCTACTTTGCCCAACTCGGAAACGACCGTGTACTGCCGGATCATAAACTCGGGAGCCATTCACAATGATAGAAGCACTACGTAGAGATAAACTCCTGGGTTTCGACTATAGTAACGTAGTGGGAAAAAAGTGACCGATGTCTATATATCGTTCGGCTAATCGATGTATCTGAATCTCCCTACTTTCCCTCACTCTGTGTTTGCTAACTCGAAAACGGCCATTTACTGCCACAAATCTTCCAACGAGATTACTGATCCAATATGGATGTAGAGTGTGGTTATACGAGGGAATTGCAAAGGGGATGAGCTACCAATATTAGGAACTAATTTGTATATTCCATGAAAACTAGAATCTGTTGACAAGCTCTTTCTGCTTGAGAAGGCACTCTTACATCCATCTCAAGCATAAATATATTGGGCACCAATTTTGCCAAAGATTTACGAAAATCATTTTTTATGATGATTTACAAAAATCATCATTTCCCAGCAATGGGTGATATGGCAATGTTGGATACAGAGCAGTACCTACCCTTGGTTATTCAAACATTTTAATAACACGGATAGATCTTTTATAATTTGAGGTAGCTATGTTTAGCAACTTCGATTCTTGCAAGGCAATCCTACCACGGTTTAGCAACTTCGATTCTTGCAAGGCAATCCTACCACGGTTGTCACTGTTGGTAGAATTCTACCAAACAAGAGAGAAGTTCACCACTGTGGTATCACAATGGACTGAATAGTCTAAGTGAGCCTGGTACACCGGGCTGCCACATAACCTAACCTAACCTACCAAACAAGGTAGATTTTTTATTGTTTGGTAGAATTCTTGAAGTCTTGATAGAGTTTACAAAATATTCCTCTCCAGCTGAGAGGTACTTAAAAATGTTGTATAGAAATAAAATTTTGACAAAATTTTCTATAGAAATAAAATTTTGACAAAATCTTTTAGAAAGCAATTTTTGACAAAATTTTCTTCTAGAAATCAATTTTTAGCAAAATTTTCTTCTAAAAATCAATTTTTGACAAAATTTTCTCGTAGAAATAAAATTTTGACAAAATTTTCTATAGAAATAAAATTTTGACAAAATTTTCTATAGAAATAAAATTTTGAAAAAATTTTCTATAGAAATAAAATTTTGAAAAAATTTTGTATAGAAATAAAATTTTGACAAAATTTTCTATAGAAATAAAATGTTTACAAAATTTTTTTGTAGAAATAAAATTTTGACAAAATTTTCTATAGAAAAATTTTGACAAAAATTTCTATAGAAATAAAATTTTGACAAAATTTTCTATGGAAATAAAATTTTGACAAAATTTTCTATAGAAATAAAATTTTTGACAAAATTTTCTAAAGAAATAAAATTTTGACAAAATTTTCTATAGAAATAAAATTTTTACAAAATTTTCTATAGAAATAAAATTTTGACAAATTTTTTTTGTAGAAATAAAATTTTGACAAAATTTTCTTGTAGAAATAAAATTTTGACAACATTTTCTATTTTAATTTTTCTAATTTTTTCCCAAATTTTTGGAAGATAATTTTTGGCTCGAGTGGCAACCGTGAATCCTACACGTAGTGCGGAGGTGTGGAACGTGTCGATCTTGAACCATGCAAGTAGCAAAGAGATCGGACAATATCACATAAAGCACATGTAAAAAATAGCTACAAAATAATGGGTCAAATTGCCGATTTATTACTCATATTCTTAACGATAGAAAAGATAAAAGCTGGTCATACCGAGCATGCTATGATAGTGAAAAAAAAACTTGGGTTCACTTCTGGTATTTTGACGAATATATTGGAGAACAAATAAAAAATTCTCGTTCGCCCATGGTAAGCCACAATTGACAAAATTTCGGACAAACAAAAACTGGTCAAGGCCGTTTCGTTTTCAAAAAAAAAAAAATGATGTGCATTATTAATAACATATGGAGGTGAAAAAAGAAATCATTTTAAGAGAAACGAAATTACCACAAATATTTTTTTTAATTATGTATAATCGCAAACAAAATGTGAGGTGGAAGAAGAAATGATAAAAAAAACCTATACATATTTTTTTCTTGCATTATTATTTATATGGACATCAAAATGAGAACTAAATAAAACAGAAATGTATTTTAATGTATATTTAATTGATTTGTGGTGACGCTTGCTGTTGTTTGGAACTACACACTAGATATGTTTTGTTGCAGTTTTTGTGCCAAAAGAAACTCACCTCACTTTGGTTTTGTTGTTTGTTTACAAACAAAAACGAAAATTTTGAAAATTCAAATGGCAAAACACGATGCTGTTGTTCTTATTCGTTGTAGATATAATTGAAATATTTGTTTCTTTTGTAGAAAATTTGTTGGTCTTGGTGTATTTCTTCCTAAATATCTAAATTTATGCTTCAGACTTTGTGGTTGTGGGGAAATGGTGTTGACGAAGAGAATAACATTGGTGGTTTGTGTCGATTGTATGATTATTAAAATCAGTGTGTGTTATACATTATGGGTAGGTTATAAAATAACTAAATTCGATTCCAATTGTAGGTTTTTTGTTTTCTTATCAAAAAAGCTATATCTATACTTTTGTTTAATATAAACCATACAAATTGAAAACTAATTTCATTGGTTACCAATTCACTTTTTCTTTTTTGGGCGGGCTAAAATTTTGAAACATAAAAATCGAGTAGGAGTGGAAAGTATAAAAAAAAAATAAAATTGTTTTCTATGAATTAGAAAATTTTGACTATCATCTTAAGTCGATTGTTTGAATTTCAAAAAATGAACAATTATTTACACAAAAAGAAAAATAGCTTTTGAAAGATACACTAAACATTAATGGTAAATATAGAGAAAGAAATTATTTAGAAATATTATTAAAATCGAATTGAACGATTCTGGAAATTTATCAACTGTTTTTAGTAATTTATGACCTATTCTATTTAGACTGGTGAATAACAATCATTTTCATTAAAGTAGTTAAAATGAGAACTAATCTGAATTAATGATAAAACGAGACAGACGTTTTTATAAAAACCATTATCCAATAACATATTTCTCTTTATTAATTTGAAAAAATTAATGTTATATAGAATAATGTAATGCAATGGATTTTATTTTTATTTAATTAATATAGAAGTGAACTGAAATAGTTAAAATATTAATTTATTAGAAAAAATTTAACCAAATATTCTTTGCCGATTGTACAATAAAAAATTGATTTGTAGCAACGACTCAAAACAATCATAGAAAATGTTAAAAATAATTGAGTTGTTAAATAATGCACATCCGACTTCAATAATAATATTAAATGCATTGTAAATACGGTTGCCACAGTTGATAAAATTCTACCAAATTTGGTAGATTTTTTACTGTTTGTTAGATTGATAGAATTCTTATTTTTTTTGTAGATTTTACAAAATATTCCTCTCCAAATAAGAGATAATTCACAAAATTTTCCATAGAAATAAAATTTTGACAAAATTTTGTATAGAAATAAAATTTTGACAAAATTTTCTATAGAAATAATATTTTGACAAAATTTTCTATAGAAATAAAAATTTTGATAAAATTTTCTATAGAAATAAAAATTTTGACAAAATTTTCTATAGAAATAAAAATTTTGACAAAATTTTCTATAGAAATAAAAATTTTGACAAAATTTTCGATAGAAATAAAAATTTTGACAAAATTTTCTATAGAAATAAAATTTTGACAAAATTTTCTCTAGAAATAAAAATTTGACAAAAATTTTCTCTAGAAATAAAAATTTGACAAAATTTTCTATAGAAATAAAAATCTGACAAAATTTTCTATAGAAATAAAATTTTGGCAAAATTTTATATAAAAATATTTTGAAAAAGATCCTTTTTAAATTTGGTAAAATTCTCTTAAAATTTTGGTAGATTAATTTTGCCACGAGTGACAACTATGATTGTAAACCTTTTGTCTTGAATGCGCATCATAGATGATAAATGCGTTTTGAAATAAAAAGCCGGAAAACCAAAAACAACAATTTTTTTGTGGTTGGTTTAAAAATGTCAAACGGCAACATTTGAATGATTATAAGACACCATATATGCAAAGATCGAATACCAAGAATAGTCAAATTTTTTTGTATGATTTTTAATTATAATGTTAATATATTCTAATTATTTAAAAATAATTTCTTTCTCTTATATCAGAAACGAACTAAAAACTGCAGCTGTTTCCTAAGGGATAAGAAATAAAAAAAAAACTTTCCAAAAAGGTGCTTTGTTTTCGTTGATACAGTAGTAAGAGAGTAATATAGGTGGTGTGTACTAAAACAAGGAGATTATTTGTATATAGGAGACAGTCTGTAGTAGAAATAGTTATGAGAATACATGTGACAGGCGTGTGTATGTGCGTGTATTTCAAATATCTCGTTACAGTTAATAGAATAGAGAGAGAGAGAGAGTAGTATTTGGTAGTGTTCTTAGCAGTAGTAGAGAAGTTTGTTTGTTGTCGTTTATTTTGTTGTATAAGAATTATAAGAAATTATCTCATATAGCACGCCGTACAACATGTAGGGTCTGCGAAAAAAGTTAGTGTATTTTAATTTATTTATTTTTTTTTATATAAATATTGCGTTTGAATTTGATCATAGTAATTCTAGAATTATATGAATTATAAGCCCTTACATGACTAAAGGAATGTTATGGAAAGCATATCAAAAATGCATAAAAGATGCTCATTTCTAACCACTACAATGTAAGATTTTTCCGATTTATCACGTTTTTTGTTATCAACAACTACTAGTGAAGTTTTTTGTTCTATTTTTCATTTGTCAAATTTTTGAACAAAAAAACCCCAAAAGGTTGGGGCGATTATAAGGAACAAAAGAAATGAAAATAAAAATATTAAAATATAATAATAATAATTATTATAAATCATAATTTTGTTGTTATTTTTAAAGCCAAATTGGTTCATTATTCAAAGACGAAAAATAAAAAACAAAACATTTTTAGACAAATCACAATTGGTTTTTTCAAATAAAACATTTTTTTTAGACAAGTGCAAAACAAAAGAATTTTGATAAAATTTTGAAAGTCATAAAATTATTATAATGAATGATTGTCATATAAAGATTCATAAACTTACCATCACTCAAAACTACTTCAGGTTGACTGGGAACTGGGGCTTGTTGGGTCTCTATTCTCATAACACGATGTTCTACAAAAAAAAAATTAAATATTTTGTTTTAGAACCAATACATGAATATGAAAATCGGTAGTAGAATTATATGCATAATTTTTAGTTAGTGAAACTCTTCATACATTTCTTCTACAAATTTAACAGCTGCCTGAAAAGTACCCAGCAAAAAAAAAGGGTAGCAAAAAAGCAATGGAATTAAGTCCATCTATACACAGAAAAGAAATTTCACGAAAATTTTCCAATTAAAGTCTTAATTGATTTTTTTTTAAATATTCAATTAAAAATTTAATTGATTCAACAAATTGTTTAATTGAATCAATCACAAAAATTAATAATATCAGTTAATTTTTTAATTGGATCAATTAATTTTTTTAATCGATTTTTAATTAATTTTTAATTGAGTTTCAATTAATTTGATAAATTGATATTATCATTTCTGTTATGGAAGACATTTCAATTAAAAAATTAATTGGATCAATTAATTTCGTGTTTGAATCAAAAATTTTATTTTTTGTGTGTACACATGCTTAGCTAAGGCTTGATAAATTGAAGTTGAAGTTGGATTGTTTTTCACAGTAGGGATATGAGAAAGTTCTGTGGATAATCAAGGAATAGTGCTAAGTGACTACCTCGAGAAAGTAAGCCCCCCACATAGCTTTATTTCGACTATTTGAAGAAAGAAATAAATTACCTGAAATATCTTCTGGTTCTGATTGACTAACTGCGGCAGTTGTCGTTGTGGTAGTAGTATTTTGTTTGGTTTGTTGTTGTGCGCCTGATGTTTGTAATGAACTCAAAGCTTCAGATTCTGAGAAATCTGTATCAGTATCTATAAAAAAAATAAGTAGCCAATGTAAAATAGCGAAATAAAATCAAAAATGTATGGTTTTTCTTTCAACTTACATTCACCATGAATACTTTTCTTTTTACGTTCCACCGTACGTTTGTATTCATTTAATTCATCATCGGTGACATTATCAAATGGATTCTTGGCATAGGGAGCCTTATAGACTGTGGCATTATGTTGGAAACCACGTTGAATAATACCTTTTGAGGCGGCACCCATTAACACAACATGATCACCGGCTTGACTAACTGTGGCATCTTTAATGCGATTGGCTTCATCCCAGGTAACACCTTCCAAGATGTGTGATTGTGGACCAGCTGAAATTTTATCGGCACGTCGATTTTCCTTAATCTAAAGAACAATTTAGCAATATTAAGTGACCATAGAAAAGTAAATTAAATGTGTAATCGTTATTGTTAAATATTATACCTGTTGTTGTAATCTTTTAAATTCCTTGGGGTTTGTATTGACTGGCACAAATTGTAAGGGATCATCAATGCGTACTGGTGTCGAGTGAGTGGGTGAACCTTCGGCAACCCACTATAACACATTAAGTTTATTTTGAAGATTTCAATCAGAATTCACAAAACCACAAACAAATTCGGATGAGGGGGGGCAAGGCAAGCAATATGGTACAAAATGATGTAGTCGGATAACAAAGGAAAGAGAAAGAAAAATTTTGTCTTTAGTATTTTACGTTTTTTGTTTTTTTTTTTTTCTGTTAGAAAAAGCCTTTTTTACTTATTTTAAAGATTAGTTAATGCTTATTATTCTAAAATGGTTTTCGCATAATAAGTGTAAAATTTCCCGGTGGAAGTAAATAAAACAATCAACTGAACAAAATGTTAACAATTTGGGCTTGATTGGAAAGGAGTTTATGAATTTTATATTCCACTTTCTGTATTCTTGAAACCCGTCTTATCAACTAAAGAGGATCTTAAATCCAAAATATAGCGTTTTGATTTGGGATTGAAATCAGAATCACCATTTTTTATCTTTTTAATATTCAAAATTCGATTTTTCAATAATCGCAAGTTATCAAAAAGTATATTTTTTTCTATGATCGGAGATATCAATAAGTCGAACTTTTATAACTTCGGAAAATGGCTTGATTTTTAATCCTATAAGTCGAATTTTCGTTTCCAAGATAGCGATGCCCTTTTGATAAAATTTATTAAATTCAATTTTTTATGAATTTGCAATACCGATTATCATCTAGATCAAAAGTTGATACTTCAGTAATCGGCAAATTCGGTATTTCTGCTAAAAATTAAAATTATTTATATTATCTATGTAATAATAATTTTCATTTGAATCAAAAAACATTTGGGGACTCTTTATAAAGGTCAATATATCCCCCTCAGATACATTAGTTTAGTTATTAACTCTATACATATATACCTAGTGTATTAACATATGACTTTGACTTTAATTAACTTAATTAGCGACAATATAAGTACATCATGATATGCAAAGACAAAAACAAAACAACACATCAACACATGAATGAAAAGATAAATATTTTTTTGGGTTGATGAGATCATAATCTAAAGAAAATAATATTAAATAATAATAATTACAGATGAAATACTACAAAGAAAATCACTCAACATAAAGAAAATTATGATATGCTGAATTGCCATGAAAGCTGTGTAACAATTTTGTGCCTGAGGATATTGGAGATAATGTAGTGTGTAGAGATGTTTTTTGGTCATTTATCCCACAAGGTGTTATAACCATTTTGCATTATTTTCGATTAATATGAATTGCACTTTGTTTTAATTTTTTAACGAAAAGTTATCGATTTTGTCCAAAGTATTTATGGTGCCAATAAGCGAATTAAAATAAAAAATATTATATTAATTAAAGAAAGACTGGATTTTCACGAAATTCCATAAATAATTATATTCTTAAATTCTTGTAAAACATCCCATTTAGATAAATTAAATTTGACATTATAAATGTAAGCGAAGAAAATCAATTACAAATCTGAAAGGCCCCTTATTTAATATGCAAATTAAAAATTGATTTCAATCAGTATAAGCCAATAAAAAGTGAAAAAATAGCATAAGAACTTTGCTAGGAGAACGATTATGATAAGACAATGCAAATTTCAAAAAAATAGATAAATAAATAAATGTAGTTTTTTGATCCCATTTTGCATATATGATATAACAAATGAAAAACATGCATACAGAAACAAAACGAAAAAAATATATATAAATGAATTTCTAGCACATAACAAATATTGTCGCAATACATTATTTCATATACATGTTTTAATGCAGCAAGAAAGAAATAATATAAATATAAAAAATATTCAAGTATTAGAATACATTTGATTTCATAGATTTCTGAAGTTCTGAAGATTTGGGGATCACAATACGAGTGTTCTCTAGATTTTTATTATTTCGTATTTTTTTTAATTATGATTAAAAAGTTGAATAGATTTTTTGGCTTTTTTTTCTTATTATAAAAATTTTTCTTTCTCTTTCACGTTGGTCCTTTCAGGGGTGTGTACGCAATATAAAGATAAAATTCAAAGATCGATATTAAATATTATACGAATAGGGAATCATAAGTTTCCCAAAACTTTTCTCAGATGTGATTTATTTGCAATTTTAAAATAGAAAAAATTAAATTAAAAATTTTAGTGAATAAGACATTCAAAATAGGGATACTTATAAGGGAACAGGTTTTCAAAGTCGTAGGCGTTATTTATAAAATTGCATTGGTTATCTTCAAAATCATCTGTTAAAGTTGGCCAACTTCGTTTAGTCAACTACTTATATCTGATTTGAATGCAATATCGTCTTTTGTAGATCTTTAATATCGACTTTTCATTATTTTCAGATCAAAATTCCTAATATATAAGATTAATGAGTTTTCGGCGATGGTTATATTCAACTAATTGACTTTGAATGGCCAGAACCGAATAATCTACTTTTCATGGGTTTGAAAAATCGTCTCGAGCCTTTAAAATACTTCGAAAGTCAACATTTTCCAAAATTTTGAAAATTTGAAAAACATAGATAAAAATGGAATAATAAAATATGATAATTTTTATAAAAAACAAAAAACTATAAAAAGTTTTCTGTATTAACAAAAAATATAGGTTTTGGGACTATGAAGTAGAAGATGTCAATGAAAACTCCAATTAAGCTTTTTTTCCCCCACCAGGACTGGTCTTTACAAATAAAATCTGAGAGAATTAATAGGGAAACAGAAGACAAATAACAACCAATATTTACCACCCCCTCCGATTCTGTTTTTTTCACATTAACAATCTCCTCGAAGCATTTCCTTAGGCACAAAATTGAAAAACTTTTTATCTCCTTTTTTACAATTGACAAATTTTCAATTTAGATTCAATATAGAACTTTGTAAATTTCTACATTTTATTGAATATTTAGAGCTATTACATAGACATGTTGTTGTTTGTATATATAATATCATTTTAAATATTTTATATATAGTAGTACTACAAAATGGGAGAGACATATAAAGCAATATTTGATATTTTATTTTCGCACACACATATATGTTATATATGTGTATTTATTTAAATGAATGATTTTCTGGGCATTACAAAATAATATATTTGGATTAGTTTGGTTATCATATAGTTATTGGAATGATGGCTCAATTGATTCGTTAATGTATTTAACTCTAATGCGTGTAAAGATGTAGTTTATTTTAGAAAAAAATTAATTTATCTATTTAATGTTAATTAAAAATGCTTTTATTAATAGCATTAAATGAAAATTTCTATATAAATTGATTCAATTCAAATATATAATTTATTCAATTAAAAAATTTGTCATTCGGTTGGCAAATTTAAATTCACGCATTAGAGCTATAATTATTAAAAGTCATATTTTATTTATTTTTGGTTTCTTGATTTGTAGTAGTGCGACAGTGTGTTAATAAAAAGCTAAGGAATTAATTCTAAATTTTAGGTAATTATTTTTTAAAAAATATATTTTTAGTATTATATTTTTCTATTTAAACTATTTTTAGTTTTTATTTTTTTATGTCATATGCTAAAAAAATAATTGCTATCCTTTAGATTGGGATATAATAAAATTTATCAAAACTAGAATTCCGCTTTCAATGCAATGGCAGCAAAAAAATTTCTATTTTTATCTTATCAAAGAGACTAGCAGGAAAAATCAAGAGCTTTGGATAGACAAATATGTAGGGTCAAAAGTTTAAACACATAAATAAAATAAAAAATATTTGTGCTTTGCAATAAAAGGAATGTCTAAAAGATTAGTGTCTTTAAAAAAATTTAATCATTTAGTTTGAAAACCAAATACAGTAGCAGAATTTTATATTTTGTCTCAAGTCACAATATAGTGAATGATAAGTCCAAGTCCATTATAGTTGATAATTAAATTTTGCAAAAATTGATTAATATAAGGATTTTTTTATTCGAAAAATTTGCCATAATTAATCGGATGCAGAGAAAATGTTTAAAACTCATCTTCTTCCATGATTTTGGAACCTGATTTAATCCTGATAATGTCCAATAAGATAAGTTAAATATATAAAGACTTGGAAAGTCCAAGTGGAAATTAGTTAGTCGTATTCATTCACTATATATTCTTATGTCCTAAGTTTAGCTCTTAATTTCTTTTGTCGATTAAACACAATTAAAAAAACGTATTGGTACTAACAAAAAAATGTCTTTCGATTTCGAAAATGTTGGTATTTTTTGGTATTCAAATTTAGAAAATCTAAAGAGTTTTCAGGCTTAATTTTAATTTTCTCTTTGTGGTTTATCTTCAAAAGTTATAATCTCTACCTTTGTAATCTTTTTGGGGTCTGGGGTACCAGTTTCTAAGACTTCCACTTTTTGATAGACATTGGGGGAATTCAACCAACGGCTGCGATCTCCACCTTTACCCATAGCGCCTTTTTTCCAAATACTGTAAGAAAAAATTGAAAATTTGTTAATTGGGGGGTCCAATAAACTCCAAAAAAAAAAGCATACCCTTGACGGAAAAGTTCTTCCTCTTCCAATAAATAGCCCAAGGATGATACTGCTGGTGGTAATTCAACATCATTTTTAGGTTTTGGTGGTTCCGTTTTAATCAAGGGATGACGATAGATGTAACCAGTGCGATAACCGGCATTATCCAACATACGCATCAATGCTTCAAATTCTGCTCCACCAACACGCCATTTTGGTGGTTGGCCCAAAACTTTGGTTGTCTCGGCACCAGCCTCTTTTTTGTCTTCTTCTTCGTTTACATTAGCAGCAGCAAATTTCTTGGCTAGATCCTCTGGAGGTCTTCTAGATTGTTCATAGATGGTTTTGCGTGATTCTTCGGATATTAAGACCAAATTATCCAAACCAACTGGCAGTAATTTCAATTGAGTTTCACATGCCTGAACAATGTGACAGGCGGCAAAGAAGGCTTCTTCGATCGTTTCACCACAGCACAAGGCACCATGATTGGTCAATAGCATAACTTTTGAGTTGGGACCCAAATTGCGGACCAATTTATCACGTTCATCCTGGTCATAAAGAGAGCCTGCATATGAGAATGTGGTGATATCTCCCAAAACGCAAGCATCTTTTGTTAAAGGCAGTAGACCAGTCTTTAAAGATGAAATAGCTACCACTGGACTGCAACCAATGTAAATGGCGCAGCGTATGTCAGGGCGAGCAGCATGCACAACGGAGTGAAGCACAAAATCTTATTATAAGAAAAAAAAAATGGAGATTAGTTTCAGAAAATTCAATAACATGAAGGCAAATAAGAAAATAATTTGCATCAGTCAATTTAATTTAATGCCAGATCGTCATAGGTTCAGCAGTGTTTAAAACCCCCTGTAATCTCTCTTCCACTATGGATCCCTAATTCTACCCTAATGATAGGTCCAGTCGACAATTTTAAAATAATTTTATGATTTTCGATTTTTCTTTAAAACACTTACGGCTCTTGTTAACACCAAAGTTTGTCGTTCCCTGTTCCACGATATTGCCCTGCATATCCACTTTGTTTAATGATGAGGCTGTAATCTCATGATACAACAAACCATATGGATTAACCAAGAAATATTCTTGATCAACTTTTAGACGTGCTGTTATTTGAGCACCTAAACCCTGGGTCCAGCCGTATAGATCCAATAGTCGGAATGTGGCAGCTAGTTTACAACGTAAGATTTTCTCGCCTTTGGCATAACCCATGGATTCAACACCACGAATATCGTTGATGGGTTGCATACAATTGCTTGCTTTAAAAACACTACCCACACGAGTGGCAGGTACACCAACAATATCCGAAAGTTGTTGTAAAATACCATCGGCATTGCCACTATCACGTGCTGAATCAACAATGCGTTCCAATTCTTCACGGAAGAGTTTGGAGCCCATAATTGCTTCGACCCGTTTGCGTCGTTCCATTTCGCGCATATCCTGAAAACAGTAAAATAAAAAATATTTAAAAGTGTATTACATTTTTTGAGAAGTGATAGAAAATCAATAATGGGCAAGAAAATATGAAGAATTTGTTTCGAATAATTTTGAAAGTAGAAAAAAAAAGAAAATTGGTAATGATAGTACCTGCTCTATATCGGCTGGTCGGGCTTTACTATTATCATCGTCTTCATTGGCCGACAAATCGATGCCGTTCTGTGGAGGTTGCTCGACTTCAGTCATTTTTGAAGATGTGTGATGTTCGCCGTGTCCTTCTTCCTTTTTAGATACGTCGTCGTTTCAACGATATTTTTTTCGTTTAACAGTCACACACACACACGGGGCAACTAATTTTTTCTAAAATATAAGAATGGAGAAAAAATTAAATATTTTAAAATATATTTATTTTTTTATTAAAATACAACTATATAGGTGTGTATTATTCAATTAATTTTATTAAATTTTTTGGACTGCTTTTATCAAAAACACACACCCTGTCTCCAAGTTAGTTGGCGTCTATATGATGATGAAAAAGTGTCGTCATCATAGTTAACTCCAACAACAACGAAATATGTCCGAAAATAAGCTGAATTGAGCACGAAAATGTCATAACCAGAGAGAGGGAGAGAAAAACAAGAATATAATTTCGCCATTAAAAGAGAATAGGCAAAGCAATTTGCCACAAACGTAGAGAGAGAGTGTGTAAGGAAAATTGTTTAGAGAAACCCCCTTAACAATTGCACTTGGTTTCTTTTTTGGGGTGGGAGTAGGCTAACTAGGCAGACACATAGCAAAACTCAAACCCTCCGCACAACCAACACCACCAAAACGCAAGTGAGACAATCGCTAGCTCACACGACGACAAAACTTCCCATTTTCAAATATTCTCTAGCTCGTACATAATTAAGCTATGACCTCAACATTCAAATGAAAAAGAAAAGAAAAAACAACAAATAAAATAATTGAGAATTGTTTTCATTCTCCCCCATAACCACCCCACCCCCTCACGCTACTCAGAAATGAAATGAGTGAAGAGAATACAATATACAAAATAACCTACAGGAAGAGAAGCACTAAATACACTGACATATAAAGAGTAGGAGAAAGGATGGGGGATGTTGGAGAACAAGTTCATTTCATTGGAGAGTAGTATACAAAAGTACTCCCAACAATACAATTACGGGCGAAAGTTCTTTTCATTTAAGCTATAAGGGGTTACTTGAGTGAAAATCATCACGATACATGTATGTAAATGACCCCATTAATATACAGAAATGAATTTAAATTATATGAGGGGATTTTTACATTTTACCCTCCATTTCATATTTTATTGGTAGATAACCGGCAATTAAATATATAAGCAAATATCCATTAGATAAAAAAAAGTTCATAAGCTCGACCCGACGTACACCTTATATGATCCCTCCACCAAAGGTAAAAGATAATTATAAATGTTAATTTATCTATAAATCAAAAAAAAAAAAGTTATAAAAACAATAATTTGTTGTGATTGGAGACAACGATGACCTTACTTCTTACTTCTTTCGTGGTAAGATATACAGACAATATTGATCTATTAAGAAATATAATTTTTTTATATATAAAACTTTGTTTTAAATGTTTTCTCAATAAGTTTAAGGCAAGGTTTTCCAAAGTATACTCTTTTTTCTGTATATATTCCTAATATATATTTTTTAGTATTTTTTTTTTATTTATTTTGTATGTCATATTATTAGCAAATATTTTTGCTTAACATAGCCTTTTATGATACATTATGATTTGCTTCTTTAAACTAATGCCGGTAAAAGAAAATTAGTCATTTCAGATATTTTAACACAAAAAAAACTGATTGCTACTCCAAAGGAGGGCATATTGACACCCACCAAATTATTCATATGATCATCTGTTGTTGGCAATCTAATAATGTTAAAAGCATTGGGTTTTTCGTTATACTGGCTATAGCACTTAATATCGTCTAAGATAGAGTTGAAATAGTGCTTTTGAAGCACTTTTTAGGAGTCTTTTTCTTATTAGAGTTTAATTTTTTTTGCTAATTTCTCACCTCATAATATTCATTGATGGCTCTTGTTGCTCTTTTTTTAATATATTTTTTGCTCTTTTCTTACTTAGTCATTATAAAAAGTTCAATTACCTGCGTTGAGCATGCTTTGATATTCTCGTGTATAAGGGTGTTGTGTTATTCCTATTTTTGCTACTACTTACATACATGTAAACAAAATGTAATTCACTTTGGTTTGAACGACTACACTTGACATATGTTTTACATTGTTTTCGTTGATGGGTGGGGGAAAACACAGTGCTTTGAGAGTGCACATCTATCTCACTAATACATTGAATTTGCTACAACCTACTACCGGTAGACAGTTGTCATCATCAGCAGTAGTTGGCAGTCATTCACATATTATGTTATCTTTTACTTTCGTTTGCATCATTACCTATTTTCGTTATATGTGGTGGTGTGGATCCCTCTAGTCGTATGTTTTTGTACTTTAGCCATATGATATATGTGGATATTATTTGTCATTAAGATCTAATTTATGTTTTACACCATTGTAAATAAAAAAGACATTACAAAATTCATCCATCAAAATGAAAATGGAAATTTCTATACTGTATCTTAATTTTATCTTTAAAGTTGGATTACTTACAAATATACACCATACATTTGGAATCACCTTTGAATACAAGCTTTCAACTAAATGTTTTTTCTATGCAATTTATCAAGTACCGCCATTGCACATACATATACACTCTTCTCTCAATTAATAAACAAACGATTTTTTGATAGAAAAATGTAAAGTATAATTTTAATAATTTTTTTTATTTATTGTATAAACAGTAATAAATAAAAATGTATTTACATTTTTGCATACGGGCATATATTGGCTCAAGTACACAATCGGAAATTGAGATTTAGTACAGGGGCGTATACTACAGAAAATGTTTTGCATTATGCATCGTTATAATTATGATAATAATATACATCCACCATCACAACATATACTGTATATGCCTGACGAATCTTTAAATATGGTAGTTGTTGTAATGTATCTTTGTTTTGTTTATAAATATAAATATTGGATTTTTGCAAATGCCTAAAAATGACTGGAGTCTATCTATTACTTCTGTGGTATAGAGTATTATAAATTAATACAAATATTCGCCAACACCCACACTACAAAAAATCCTAACACACATTCAAAATGTCTGCATATGATATAGGAGCCATTGGTGGCAAGATACGTTTGCGAAGTAACTCGACATCTCGGTGAAGATTTTCGATATATGACACTGAGAAAACAACAATTTTGATTTGCTAAGCATACCAAAGAATGAAAATGAGTGCTTTACACTAAAAAAAATTTTTAAATAGAATTACAAATTTAAGGAGATTCTCAATGTAAAGGAAAAAATATAATTGAAGTGAAGAAAAATTTCTCATATACCAAAAAAAAAAATTATTTCTGATTCAATCACAAAATTAATTGATCCAATTAATTTTTTAATTGAAATGTATTCAATCAAAGAAATGATAGTATCAATTAACAAAATTAACTGAAAGTCAATTAAAAAATTAATTGAAACTATTAATTTTTGTTTCAATTAAAAAATTTGTTTGATCAATTAAATATTTAATTGAATATTTTTTAAAACTCAATTAAGACTTTAATTGGAAGATTTTTTCGTGAGATTTTTTTCTGTGCTTGGTTAAATTTTAACTAGAACAAAATAATTTTCATGAACTAAACTATAGATAAATTGGTATTGGTATTTCGTTGTCTTTTTTTGAGTGTACTAGATCAATACTCGTCTCTTTGCAAGGCAAAGAAACTTTAAAACATTACATGAAATCGATATGTTTGTCGGTGATCTAAAGCTTAGGAGATTAAAAAAAAATTTGCTATATAAATTTCATGATGACAATGTGGGGTGATTTCAATAGGCTAGGAGCATTTTCCTCTGTTTCTCCTAACAAATCAGCTGCTGATGTAAACTGCCAATTATAATATTCTTTGTTTTTGTCTAATTGGATTTTCTACTCGTTGACTTTAAACAGCTATACAAAGCCTATAGCTTCTACTACTCCATGTTAAGTTTATTGACCTTCACTCTAAAGCTGTCATCAACAGTTCTGGCCTACAACCATCATCAAATAAGTCATGCAAACTGGCTTGCTGGCAGCCGACATTATATGGAATATGTATGGTGTCCATCACTGGCAAAAATCCACTTATGGTTGACTGAATTGTACAAAAAAAATCAATTCTATATGTAAGAATTGGTATTGCCACCAGAATTACCAAAGTATCAATTTTGAAGAAAAAACTGCTACATTTTTCACGGTATAAAATATTTGTCATTTTTCTTATAAGATTGTGTGTAATATCTATATCCCAAAACATATGTTACTGTAATAAAGGGTGATTATTTGGCAATTATCTTTTTGGCAACACTGGTTTCGCGTTTTGTTTCAGTGTCAAAATTCTTCTATTTGGTCTATAATTTATCATTGGAACATACTATTGAAGCAATAATGGATCCACCGTGGTGCAATGGTTAGTATCCCCGCCTTGCATACACAGGGTCATGGGTTCAAGCCCAGTTTCGACTAAACACCAAACACTTTTTCTGCGGTGGATTATCCCACCTCAGTAATGCTGGCGACATTTCTGAGTGTTTCAAAGCTTCTCTAAGTTCACTGCAATGTGGAACGCCGTTCGGACTCGGCTATAAAAAGGAGATCCCTTGTCATTGAGCATAACATCGAATCTGCCAGCACTCTGTGATAAGAGAGAAGTTCACCACTGCGGTATCACAAGTGGTGAACTTCGGGCTGCCACTATATCTAACTTAACCTAATATTGAAGAATTTTTTCGTGAGATAACAGCCGAGATTTTGTAGAGTATGCCAAAATTGAACTAAGCGGATGGATCTTTTCAGGCGCAGTCGCTGTCAACATTTGCATGAAATAATCTACAAACATGAAATTATCGATTCAAATTAAGATTTCACATTTTTCTAAATTTTGTGTTTTATTTTTGTGTAAATTATTCTTATAGCTGTAAAAAATCACCATTTATACAATTTCATAATTTTTGTAATATTAATAGTAATATTTCATATAAATTATATTGAATATAATCGGACATTTCTAACTCCGGATATAATTTGTTTAGTGAAAAAAGAGAGAAGAACAAAAAATAACGGGATATCCTAAAAACTTTTCCATAAAAAATTTAAAAATTTTTTTCGAATTCAGCAGATCAAAATACATAAACATCAAATGTACATACATGTACATCAAATGTACATGAAAAAAAAAATATTTTGTAAACTAGTGTAATTTTTGAATTTTTTAACATTTTTTAAAATATTTTTTTTTATCCCTCTCGAAAGTATATGCACCCGAATGAACAAACACACATATTTATACACATACATAATTCATCAATGCAATATAATGACCCAATCGTTTCGGTTCTACCCAATGATAGTCGGATCAAAACCTATTGTTCATCATTGAAACTTGATACTTTTTTTGTTTAAACAAAAATTCAATGCTTCTACTCTATGTCACAGTTTAAATTGGTTGATGAGTTGTCGTAGAGCGGGTGGAAGATCAAAACGAGGATAGCTATATACAATGTTTATTTATTTTTTCAATCTGCCGCCTTATTGATACTCCGACATTCCCTGGCATATAAAATCAAATATTGACCTTTACTTCAGTTTTTTATTACAAAAGGTCGTTCAGCGGCATCACCGGTCGTTCACTATTTCGATGGCACATAATTGCTTGCTGTGTGTGCTATATACCTGTGTCTGTCAAACCATAGACACGTTGCACTGAAGATACTACTACCGGTTTTAGAAAAGGGAGTGCCGTCGTCCGCCATCACATTAGCAGAAAAATCATGAAGCGTTGAAAATTTTGTGAAACTTTTAAAAGCTTTTTAATGAAATTCTTAATACGTTTCCAATTATCTTGATGGATTGTGTGAAATATATTTTTTTACAAAGTCAAAGTAAGTGATTTGAATTGCCAGACTGTAATTTAATAATAGCTTGATGTAAAAAACAAATTTTCTATGTCTAATTTTATATTGAATAGACGAAATATTCCATATTAAACAAAAAATGCCAATCAATAATCTAGGCATACACGGGTGCCACAGTTGGTAGTATTCTACCATAAAATGGTAATTTTTTTTTACTGTTTGGTAGATTGATTTCTTGATGTTTTGGTAGATTTTTCAAAACATTCGTCTTAAACTAAGAGGTACTTCACAAAAAATCTATAGCAATAAAATTGACAAAATTTTCTAAAATGTACAAAATTTTCTATAGAAATAAAATTTTGACAAAATTTCTATAGAAATAAAATTATGACAAAAATTTCTATAAAAATAATATTTTGACAAAATTTTCTATAGAAACAAAATGTTCACAAATTTTCCAGTAGACATAACATTTTGACAAAATTTACTATAGAAATAAAATTTTGCCAGAAATAAAATTTGGACAAAATTTTCTATATCTATATAATTTTGACAAATTTTCTAAGAAATAAAATTTTCTATAGAAATTACATTTTTGAAAAAAAATCTATAGAAATAAAATTTGGACAAAATTTTCTATAGAAATAAAATTTTGACAAATTTTCTGTAGAAATAAAATTTTCACAAAATTTTCTATAGAAATTAAATTTTGAAAAAATTATGAAAAAAATTCTATAGAAATAAAATTATGACAAAATTTTCTATAAAAATAAAATGTTTACAAATTTTTCTACAGAAATAAAATTTTGACAAAATTTTATATAGAAATAAAATTTTGACAAAATTTTCTATAGAAATAAAATTTTGACGAAATTTTCTTCAGAAATAAAATTTTGACAAAATTTTTGATAGAAATAAAATGTTGACAAAATTTTCTATAGAAATAAATGTTAAGTGACAAAATTGTCTATAGAAATAACATTTTGACAAAATTTTCTATAGAAATAAAATTTTGACAAAATTTTCTATAGAAATAAAATTTTGACGAGATTTTCTATAGAAATAAAATTTTGACGAAATTTTCCTCAGAAATATAATTTTGACAAAATTTTTTATAGAAATAAAATGTTGACAAAATTTTCTAAAGAAATAAATGTTAAATGGCAAAATTTTCTATAGTAATAACATTTTGACGAAATTTTCTATAGAAATAAAATTTTGACGAAATTTTCTATAGAAATAAAATTTTGACAAAATTTTCTATAGAAATAAAATTTTGACAAAATTTTCTATAGAAATAAAATTTTGACAAAATTTTCTATAGAAATACAATTTTGGCAAAAATTTCCATAGTTATAAAATTTTGCAAAACAATTTTTTTGGTAAATTTTTTTTCCAATTATTGGTAGACTATTTATGGCTCGAGTGGCAACCGCGATCACATATTGTCAATTTCACATTTTTTTTGGTTGTGTTGCCTGTATATCTCATCTCTTCTTGCCTTTGTTTTGATATGATTTTCGTAAATATCATGTAATATTAAAAAAAACGTTAAAAATGTTCACAGGTTCGATTTGCGTGTTTTGAATAAAACATTATGGGATTTTATTGCCAACTTCCTTTCTTCAAATACCTGCTTGAGTATAGATACGTTGATACAAAAAGTGATAATATATTCACTTAACAAAACAAAATATTAAAACCCACAGTATAAAACAATTCAAATCCTGAGACAGTTTAATGAATTTCAATTAATTCTGCCATATAATATGCCTACGAAAATTAGTTTATGGGGTCAGTAAAAATAACTGGAAAAAGTAATACTTCTTATGAAAGATTAGTAGGTCAAAAAATATCAAGTATAAAATTTCAAACGAATCAAAAGTCGATTAGTCAAATTTGTCAATTTTTTTTTGACAAAAATTCAATTTAAAATTTGAAATATAATATATTAATGTCAAGAGAACACAAAATCGAGTACTATTATAGGGATTTTTCTTTTTATGACTTACAAAACGCTTCAAAGCATACGCATTCGAGTATTATTGAATTTATAGGAATTATATTAAACCGGAAAGTGAAAGTGTGTCAGCATTTTTATTTTCAGTATTGTTTAATAAAAAATATTACTATGCTGAATTTAGAAACAAAAAATATATACAATTTTACGCATTCTATAAGAGCGAAACAAAAATAAATTAAACTTAAAAGGAATGAAAACAAAAAAGTTTTAAATAAAACCTCAGAAGCAAAATTGCTATTTTTGTATTAGCCTATTGTCATGTTGGCATGACAAATACGACTGGCATTTTGGCATTCTCGTCACAAGTTGAGTCCATATAGCAAAGAGAACACACTAAATATATCGCATATATGAAATGATGAATAATATTTTAATAGGAATACTATTTCTTTTGTTTGTTGCATTAAACTTTTTTTTTTATGATAAGAATGCTTTACTCATTTTCACAATATTTTACTGGGCACTATAAAAAATATACATTATAAATAAATATACAACAATATACATTTATTTCCCATTGAGTTATTGGCTTTAGCTAACTTAATCCCCACTATTAAATTTATATGACTATGCTACTTTTTAATCAACATTTGCTTTGTTTAAAAAAAAGAACATTTATTTATTTTAAATCAAGAAGAAGAGGATTAACAAAAAATATTATTCGATATTGAAAAGAAAATGTAAACGCAAAGCAAAAAATCATTTACGTTCAAACGAATTAAACATTTTATTTGTCCCTATTTTTTTCTAAAGAAGGAACCTTCTACATATTACTCGCGCCAAACATAATCTACCAAAATATGGAGAAAATTATACCAAAAATCTACCAACCACAACAAAAAAATAATTTTGCCAAAATTTTATTTTCTATAGAAATAAAATTTGGACAAAATTTTCTACGGAAATACAATTTTAGCAAAATTTTCTATAGAAATAAAATTTTGGCAAAAGTTTCTATAGAAATAAAATTTTGACAAAATTTTCTATAGAAATATATTTTTAGCAAAATTATCTAAAGAAAAAATTTCTCTATAGAAATAAAATATTGACAAAAATTTCTTCAGAAACAAAATTTTAGCAACATTTTCTATAGAAATAAAATATTGGAAATTTTTTTTAAAGAAAAAATTTTTTATAGAAATAAAATTTTGACAAAATTTTTTATAGAAATAAAATTTTAGCAAAATTTTCTATAGACATTAAATTTTGGCAAAATTTTCTATAGAAACACAATTTTAGCAAAATTTTCTATAGAAATAAAATTTTAGCAAAATTTTTTTCAAAATTTTATTTCTATAGAAAATTTTGTCAAAATGTTATTTCTATAGAAAATGTTGTCAAAATTTTATTTCTATAGAAAATTTTGTCAAAATGTTATTTCTATAGAAAATGTTGTCAAAATTTTATTTCTATAGAAAATTTTGTCAAAATTTTATTTCTATAGAAAATTTTGTCAAAATTTTATTTCTATAGAAAATTTTGTCAAAATTTTATTTCTATAGAAAATTTTGTCAAAATTTTATTTCTATAGAAAATTTTGTCAAAATTTTATTTCTATAGAAAATTTTGTCAAAATTTTATTTCTATAGAAAATTTTGTCAAAATTTTATTTCTATAGAAAATTTTGTCAAAATTTTATTTCTATAGAAAATTTTGTCAAAATTTTATTTCTATAGAAAATTTTGTCAAAATTTTATTTCTATAGAAAATTTTGTCAAAATTTTATTTCTATAGAAAATTTTGTCAAAATTTTATTTCTATAGAAAATTTTGTCAAAATTTTATTTCTATAGAAAATTTTGTCAAAATTTTATTTCTATAGAAAATTTTGTCAAAATTTTATTTCTATAGAAAATTTTGTCAAAATTTTATTTCTATAGAAAATTTTGTCAAAATTTTATTTCTATAGAAAATTTTGTCAAAATTTTATTTCTATAGAAAATTTTGTCAAAATTTTATTTCTATAGAAAATTTTGTCAAAATTTTATTTCTATAGAAAATTTTGTCAAAATTTTATTTCTATAGAAAATTTTGTCAAAATGTTATTTCTATAGAAAATTTTGTCAAAATGTTATTTCTATAGAAAATTTTGTCAAAATTTTATTTCTATAGAAAATTTTGTCAAAATTTTATTTCTATAGAAAATTTTGTCAAAATTTTATTTCTATAGAAAATTTTGTCAAAATTTTATTTCTATAGAAAATTTTGTCAAAATTTTATTTCTATAGAAAATTTTGTCAAAATTTTATTTCTATAGAAAATTTTGTCAAAATTTTATTTCTATAGAAAATTTTGTCAAAATTTTATTTCTATAGAAAATTTTGTCCAAATTTTATTTCTATAGAAAATTTTGTCAAAATGTTATTTCAATAGTAAATTTTGTCTTAAGTTTATTTCTATAGAAAGTTGTCAAAATTTTATTTCTAAAGAAAATTTGGTCAAAATTTTATTTCTATAGAAAATTTGGTCAAAATTTTATTTCTATAAAAAATGTTGGCAAAATTTTATTTCTATTTTTGAATTAGCACTTATTTGGAGAGGAATATTCTACCAATCTACCAAACAGTAAAAAATTTTCGATATTTGGTAGAATTCTACCAACTGTGGCAACCGTGCTGACTACACATGTTTCATCGCAGCCTTAAAAAAATGTCCATAGACTGGCGGCGGAAGATGATTCATGTTTGATCTTTTATGCTAACTTCTTATGGAAATTACATACGAGAATTATTCTTTCCAAATTGAACCATGTTTTCATCACCACTATACATCATCTTCTCATATAACTACAATCCCTTTTGATTTCTGAAAATAATGAAAAACTTTTCGCTTTGTATATAGCACATATTTGATGTAAGATTTATTTTTAATTTTCGTACTGTTCATTTATTTTCTAGTTTTTACTAATCTTTGACCAGAATTGCCATTATCATTATTTGCTGCAATGACCCTCCTCATCTATTCTATAAACCATTGCCTTTAGATTCATTGTAAATTAATTCTACTTTTTTCCAGCTCTCACTACCTTTTTTTGAATCAATTGAACGGAAATTACGGTCAAGAGAAATATACAAAAAAAAAAACTGCACACAAACACATAATTGCAGGTTCATTTAAAGTGGTTACGGTTCTTTTTTATGTGACTTTTTTATTGCTGAGATAATTTCGCGCAAGTACTGTACCTATTTGAAATACAATCGACATCATCATCGGCAGTCTAACGGTCAAACGTATGAAAGCCAATAAAAAAACGAGGTTTATTCTATCGATATGGTAAATTTGCAAAATCGCAATTTTTCTTGTTCATAGTGGCAACACCAAGTTTTTAGCGATTTTCTAAAAAAAATTAGAAAGTAGAAAGTGAAATCATAATCGAATTTGCCATAATTTACGATACTATCAATTCTAATCCTTGTGCAATATTTGAAGCAAATCAAGGTGAAAATCTGACCTCTGGGGTCCATATTGGGGGAAAGATATATATGGGGATATATTTAAATCTGAACCAATTTCGATTGAACTAAAACTGCGACCTTGACTTTGATTATAAAAATGTTTTCACAGACGGACGGACACACAGACGAAGTCGATTCAGGGGCGACCCTAATCACTATTGCTTATAATATCCTGTTCTACACATATGGTGCAGGATATAAAATGTACAAAGTACCAACATTGGTAATCCTGGCTTACTTGAGTATTTCGGTATTGGATTCTACCCAAAAAGTAAAACATTTTTAAATGCATCAACCCTTATTTGGGCCGAGCTTTAAGTAAGAAACTCGAGTATTTCTACAAAAAATTTGAAGTATAAAAATCCGAAAAGCGAAGAAAAAACCGAATGGATATAAGTATAGTAGTGATATCACATTTCGGTTTGATATAGAAAACCCAATAAACAGAGTTGCCAACATATCAAATTTTTTTTAATTACGTATATCCATATTCAAAGGAATTTGTATGGTAATAATAGGTTCAAAGTTAATGTTAATTTAAATTAAAATATTATATTAAATACGAGAGAAACGAGAAAATTGTCAGAAAAAAAAACATGCGTATTTTTATACATAATCTCAACTTTTTACACCACCTTCCAATGCAATGGTTGTGTTCGTATGTATATGTATGTACTTCAACATGTTCTAAAATATAACCATATAACGAAAACAAACAAATTCATGAATATGGACAGACACAACAAACTGGACGGATTAGTCTCATTACCTAAATTTCAGTACATGCCATAGAATGCCATACAAGTGCTAAATAAAGCAAAAACAATATCGAATGAAAGACACACACGAATGAACGAACACAGACAGCATGCAGTATGCCATTTGATATGGAAAACGTTTTTCTTCTTCTTCTCGTTTGGTTTTTATTTTAATTGGACATGAAAAACAAAATCTTATTTTAAGAGTCCAACATCACAAAATGTCCATATATATGTGTAAACAAATTGACAAGTGTTATGGTCTTACTAAAAATGTAATTATACCATAATTTAAAATGGAGCACAAAGTCAAAGGTTATTTACTTCAGAGGAGTTATTATAATGTGTATCATTAGATGTGCTCCAATTCTTTGATTTTGCATTTAATATACAAATTACTATGTTTTGAACTTGTCTCAAGAGGATGGCAAAATGAGTTTGTGCTGATTTTGAATTATTTTTTATTCTAAATTGACTTCAGCAGCAGGTTTACCAAAGCAATATTATGATGTATAGTGCAATTTATATCATGCTGGGCAGTTAAAGTTTACTTTTCTAACAATGCTAATTAAAGCCATAATCGTTGACAGATTTTGACATTATTATTATTATTCCATCTTAAGCTTCTCATTAACTGTTATTATGTACTTATGTTATTTCTGAAGTTAACATAAGTTAAGTGGATCTATTGAAATGTTATTATCATTGTGCTTAATATTCAATTTCTCTTACATTGAGAGATATTTATTTGCATTTTATTAAATGTTATTATGTACATATGTTATTTCTAATGTTAACATAAGTTAAGTGGATCTATCGAAATGTTATTATCATTGTTCTCGATATTCAAATGGTTATCTCAATGATAACTTGGTGCATCTCAATCTTACTCTCACATTGAGAATTATTATTTGCATTTTATTATATTCTCTTTTCAATGTCTAATATTCTCATCATAACATTATTTGTTTTTGGATTTTGATGTTTTGTTTGGCTCAAACAACGTTAACGTTAATTCAGAGCACATTGTCTAGAAGAAAAGCTACTGGAAACAAACTATGGAATTTGTTAGAAACACAGGGTTCGGAAATAAAAGAAGACTACGATATAAGGAAGAAGTGTGGCTTACGTGAGATGAGACAGGGCAAATTGAATCAATCTAACTTAGGAAATTGGAATCCACTTTAAAATTAAGGAGATTTATCACCTTATACTACGGTCCACACTAATCTAAAAAATCTACTTTTCTAACATTTGAAATATCCCATTTGAATTTCAATTCCAAAAAAGCGAGATTTCGACATAGTGTGAACCTACACTGAAAGAAGGATTCTCTTTTCTGAGGAACCAAATTTCAGGCAAGGAAAGTTTTCTTTTGACTCTAAAAATTCTTCTTTAAAAGAAAATAAAAAAGGTTAGGGACAAGTGTTGAATCATAAATTCGGTCTTAATTGCTCTAAAAGAAAATACTTTAAGAGGGAAATTTCGTTTGTCTAATGGAGATTTCGATTGGGGGAAAAAAAGTACATCATTCTCGAAATTGATTGCACACTGGACACTGTCATAGATTTTGGATCCTGTATCCCTCACAATATTATGAATAAACAATAACATTGAAATGGAATTATTTAATCTCTCACGGATTGTCTAGCCAATAACAAAAAACAACAGATCTTTTATGGATCTTAATAATGCCCTTAATTTTTAAGTTAATATTTACAAACAAATTAATTTTTCATTTCTTTCTGAATACAAAAAAAAAATCGTCTTCGTTCATTGAAGTGTCTACAAATTATTTGCTTGAATTAATTTTACAATGAACTTTTACTCCTCAAGACATGACACAATTAATCTCAAGTAAAGAATTTTATTATTTTTGCAATACTTTTTATTTGTATTACATTCAATATCATCATAATACACAATACACTTGAAGCATGAATGGATGAATGAATGAAAGAAAAAATATATGAAATCAAATAAATGTGAATGAGGAGGGAATTATTAACAACAAAAAAAAATTGCTCTGGAAGAAAGTGTGATATAAAAAAAAATTGTGACTACTAGAAGAAATACAATATATTTATGGAGGCATATGTAAGAAGGGAATACAAAACTGTGGTCGTCGTCACACATTTTCATTTTCTTCTTCCTCGGATACAATATGAATGAATAAATTACGCATACTTCACAAATGCATAACAGACATTCGTTGCCAGTGATGGCATAATTTTTTTCCATACTTCATTGGCTATTGTGAAAAATGTTTATATGGATAGAGAAAACAGACTACAATTGCTGCAAACATACAGACTTAAAAGATTACGTAAGATATAATAAAAAGAAACGTAACAATGTTTGTTAATCTTGTTAAATATACAACAACAGAGATCATCTTTCAGCCGTATGTATTCAGTATGTCAGTAAGGCAATTATATTGTAATTGCATTTTTGTGGTATAATTGAAGAAATTGAAATATTATTAGATACTTAAAAAAAACTTTAATAATTGTGTGTGTGTACCAAAAGTGATGATATTCTATCAGGACTAATGTGTTAGTTAATAGAATTTTTTTAGTGTGATTATCATTTCGTAGATTAGACTGTCTTATGATTATTTTTAAGCCAGCATAATCGTATATTCAATACTTGGTATTCAATTTAATAATACTATTTGCTCACAGTATGGGGTTAATTTGATTCTATTCCCACGGAAATTTTAATGTGCTTCACAAAGGTGGTTAAATTATCTACTTTACTATAACCTGAAATACTTATTATGAGAGTGTTAAAAATCAATTGACTTCCAAATTTTGCAAATATTGACTTCAGAAAAAAACCTCAAACTTTTTTCAACAAAGAGTTGAAAAAGTAATCAATTAAAAATGTAATTGATTCAACAAATTTTTTAATTGAAACAAAAATCAATCACAAAGTATTTATTTTTTTTATTGGATCAACTAATTTTTTAATTGACTTAAATTTATTTTTTTAATTGATACTATCATTTTTGTGATTGAAGACATTTCAATTAAAAAATTAATTAGATCAACTAATTTCGTGATTGAATCAGAAATATTTTTGTTGGTTTTCAAAACGTTAAAAAGCATATTTCAACTTTTTCATTTTATTAGAAAATAAAAATATCGAAAAAGTAGATTACAGATTTTGTCACAATACAATATCCCACCGAATGTACAACATTATGGGCATCAAATATTACACTACACAAAGAAAATTTCACTGAAATAAACCAACGAAAATTTTTCATTGATATAACCAAACAATTTCATTAAGGCAATGAAAATATTCATTAATGATGAAACGTTTCGTTGATTAACAGAAAATTTGTTATATCAATGCATTTATTTCATTGGCTCAATTTTAAAGACACATTTCATTAGTATAACTAAGTTTTTTCTACCAGTGTATTATCAACAAATCGCTATATTTTTATAGTATCTGCTAACATTGTGGACATTGCCAAATTGTGGAACCAAATCGTGTCTCTTATATCACCAATGATTAAATTCCAAAAATAATGAAAAAAGGTTTTCATCTGAAATTTTGTTGAAATAAATGCTTATGTAGTAAATAATTTTTCAAAATAAGCCCATCTAAAGCCCCTCTTAGATCACACAACAAAAGACGATCTTGCTGAATAGTGTTGCCATATTGACATTCTCCCATTCATTCAGTTAATGAGAAACTTAAATGATAACGAAGATATCTTTAAATTAAATTTATCAATCAATTTAACGTTACGTTATTTTATGTACATACATATGGATTTATTGAATTTAAAAATATATTAATTTATGTGTATTTATAAAAATCTGGTGGAGTAAAAAATGTATGCTTTCTTTTGTCTAGGAAAAAATATGACAAAATGTCTATAGAAAAAAATGTCTCATTCATTCTCTATTGTCTCCTTTTCTGTTTGGCGCCATTTTTATCTGAATCAACGGGTTAAGGGTTACCTTTTCATTTTAATGCTTAAACATAAAGCTCTTCTAAGTGTTGTCATTCAACCCCATTCGCATAAACCCCAAACCACCCACAATTATAGCACAACCTTTAGGCGCCATATCTATAAATCACAGTCTTCTTCGAGCATAGACGAGACGGCAACCATGACGCCGTCTGTCTGTCCTTATGTCTGCTACCGGTTAAAACAATTAATATTGCATGTACAATAACCAAGTGTCATTTTACTCTCATCTCATCAATAATTTAAACTCACTGAGAGCAAGAGGGTTGGTGGATCCGAATTGTCAACGACAAGTGTATCAGCAGTAGAAGTCGTGTGTGTGAGTGTTTGTTCTTTGAATTGCATTGAAAAGTGTGGAAAAAAATGTCAAGGGTTTGGCAACATGTCAACTATCCTTTTTAAATTCACTCAAGAGAGGTTTTCTAGTTACACCTTTATCAATGATAATGTCGGTTTTGACACATTCAATGCAATTTTTCAGAAAACAATCAATAAAATATACTTGGAAATATTAGATGGGGAGAAACTACAATGGCTGAAGAGAATAGTTAGTAATGATTGATTACTTAAAAGTTGAATTTGATAAAATGAAATAGCTGAGATAGTAGACAAATATTGAGCTATTTTAAAAATAATGATTATTAACTATTAGGGATTTAAACCACGGTTGCCAATCGAGCCAAAAACAATCTACAAAAATTTGGAGAAAATTCTATCAAAAAACTACCAAACAAAAAATCTATATTCTTCTTCTTTTATCTATATTCTTCTTCTTTTATTCCTATAGGATTTTTTTCTATGAGATATTTTTTCAAAATTTTATTTCTATAGACAATTTTGTCAAAATTTTAATTCTATAGAAAATTTTGTCAAAATTTTGTTTCTATGAGATATTTTGTCAAAATTTTATTTCAATAGAAAATTTTCTCAAAATTTTATTTCTATAGAAAATTTTGTCAAAATTTTATTTCTATAAGGAATTTTGTGAAAGTTTTATTTCTATAAGAAATTTTGTCAAAATTTTATTTCTATAAGAAATTTTCTCCAAATTTTATTTCTATAGAAAATTTTCTCCAAATTTTATTTCTATAGAAAATTTTGTCAAAATTTTATTTCCATAGGAAATGTTGTCCAAATTTTATTTCCATAGGAAATTTTGTCAAAATTTTATTTTCATAGGAAATTTTGTCAACATTTTATTTCTATAGAAAATTTTGTCAACATTTTATTTCTATAGGAAATCTTGTCAAAATTTTATTTCTATAGAGAATTTTGTCAAAATTTTAATTCTAGAGAAAATTTTGTCAAAATTTTATTTCCATAGGAATTTTTGTCCAAATTTTATTTTCATAGGAAATTTTGTCAAAATTTTATTTCCATAGGAATTTCGTCAAAATTTTATTTCCATAGGAATTTTCGTCCAAATTTTATATCAACAGAAAATTTTGTCAAAATTTTATTTCTATAGAAAATTTTGTCAAAATTTTATTTCTATAGAAAATTTTATCAAAATTTAATTTCTATAGAAAATGTTGTCAATATTTTATTTCTATAGACAATTTTGTCAAAATTTTATTTCTATAAGAAATCTTGTCAAAATTTTATTTCTATAAGAAATTTTCTCCAAATTTTATTTCTATAGAAAATTTTCTCCCAATTTTATTTCTATAGAAAATTTTGTCAAAATTTTATTTCCATAGGACATTTTGTCAAAATTTTATTTCCATAGGAATTTTTGTCCAGATTTTATTTTCATAGGAATTTTTCGTCCAAATTTAATATCAATAGAAAATTTTCTCAAAATTTTATTTCTATAGAAAATTTTGTCAAAATTTTATTTCTATAGAAAATTTTCTCCAAATTTTATTCCTATAGAAAATTTTCTCCAAATTTTATTTCTATAGAAAATTTTCTCCAAATTTTATTTCTATAGAAAAACTTTGGAGAGGAAAATTTTGCAAAATATTTCCGAACCAACAAAAAAAAAGGTTGGCCTTTACTTTTTTTGTTAGTTTCTGACAATATTCCACTTGACTTTATGGGACTACTCTAACCTAAATTTACCTTAAAGTTCGATGTACTTGGATATTGTAATAATACTATGACATACAAAACACGAAACTTATTTATATAAATATGTTTTGCAATTGAGTGATTGTTATTGATGCCATCATCTAAAAACTCGATCTCAATCCATATATTAGTTATGGAGGAGTTGTAGGGCTAATCCAAATCCTTTTAAAAATGTTTACTTTGTTTTTTAAGGTTATATGAAATATTTGTCTTCCTAATTCTCTCAAAAATAATATTATATGTGTTTTAAAGTTACATCATTACCATTAGATTGGACTGTATAATTTCTAGAATTGAATTACCCATTTTATGGCCAAAATGCCTAAATGCAATTTAGGGTAGTTTAGTGCAAGCAATTTCAAAGCATTGCATTATTATGTCGTCACCAGAACATTTATGCGATAAAATGTCCCACAACCCTTAAAGATTTCCCGATGATCTCATACTCTATGTAATTCACGCAAATTTCATCGCAGAATTGACATGCTAAAGGAAAAATATGACATCATTTGAGTTTATGTTACTTAGCTCAAGTATTGTTGTTCAATACTATTTACACCAACATTGATTTTTTGCAAGGACATAGCTGGAAATTTATGGGACTAAAATGAGGCCAGAAACAAAAGCTGTAACAGAATGGGTGTAGTATTCAAAGATATAAAAAGAAAGGGAGTAGTCACACCGAAAAAAAAGTTTACTATTTTTTATGAAAAATGAACTAACCCATAGTAAGAATGACCATGATTTGGCGCCAAAGATTTTTTTCATCTAGATAAGTTCATGATTTTCTTATAAATTAGTTCATGTATTACATCGTATTTTAGTTCATTATTACTATGCTGTGGGAAGAATATAGTTAAAATCATTCAAAATATTCCTGCTATCCGGAAAAATTAACAATTTTTTGGGAAACATGTATTAAGAAATTGGTTTGAAATAAACTGTTTGTCGGTATAATTTTCAAAAAAGTAGAGAAATTGAGGAATCAAAAGTACAAAAAGCCTGTATACAACTAAGAAATTTTTCGTACAAAACAAGTCAATTTTCTATAACCACCAGTATTTTATTTCAAAGAATTATTATTATATTACACAAAACTATGGCTTATGATATACAATAAAGGAAATATTTTTATTAGTACGTTGGACGCATTTACTTGTCTGTAGTTAGTAATTGCTTCTTCAAAAGAGTAATATTCTATGTTATTAGGACTAAACTAATTAATTTAAATGTCCATGTTTTCTATCCATATGAAAGATATATGTGGCATAAGTTGCTATATTCAATTGAATTGTCCAATTTCATCGATTTTGGCTAACTTTTGTTGGGCGGATTTGGCTTAGAGGCATCTGAAGTTATACAAAATATAAGAAAAATATTATTAATTAATTAATTCTATCGTTCATATTGATCTTTAACTTACGGTTTTCAAGAGTATTTCCTAGAGCCAATAAGGATATCAGCTTAATTAGTATTAAACAGTAAGAATATTCAAAAAATTACCATTACGAGACCTGTCTACCTGCAAGTGAAAAAAATAATTTTTAATAAATTGAAATTTTGGTTTTATTAAAAACGGACAAAATACCGTTTACAGAAAAACTTACCACATTGAAAAATCCATCCAGTAGGTACATTATTGGAATCATATCCATGGACAAATGGGACGTTATTGAAATTATTCTCAGAATATAATTGAAATAAAAAATATTATAAAATTAGACATAATTTCCACTTGTCAGTATAGCATTTAGTATTTAAGGTGGATATTAAGTTCGAGTTTAGCGGCTAAAATTGCAATTTCCATGATAAGTTTTCTTTAATAATCCATTATAAAAAATAATCTTTATAAAAAACTTGATTTGGGCTATTCTCCGTATAATTTTATACTTTGCTTAGTGATTTATTTTTAATTTTAGCGGCTAAACTCGAACTTAGTACTCACCTGTAGGAATTGCTGTAACATAAAAAATATAGATTCAAAAAAATTGTTGCTTCTCAACCTGTGATCCAGATGTAGAATAAATATAAATCATCTTATTACCACTCATGTTGTATATTTTTTATGTAAATCAATTTAAAATCCGCACTAATTTTAAACTAACATATTAACAGAAATATACAGTTCCTTAATCTGTTATTTGTTTTTTTTTATCAATAAAAAGCGTTTTTGATTCCTCTAACATCACATCATTCACTTCTCAGTTTCTAAAATGTTTCGAAATAAATGTATTTTCATTAATAAACACCAATACCGCACGTACAATTTTGCAAAATTAAATCCACGTGTGCATTTCATAAATGCATCAACATAACTGAATGCAACAATAAAACTGAAAGACACAAATAGTCATAAGGGATACATATCTGCCGTAAAGAAAAACAACTCCACACACACACGTTCCCTTTCTGATCTTGCTATTGCAAAAAAACAACTCTCACCACAAAAGATACCAACAACACACAAGGAACATTCCATTGTCTCTAGAATCAAAACAACCAACAACAGCATAAATGACGCAATAACAAACACAAACAATCATACGAGATATACACAAAATGTCTCTAAAAACTCCCTCGCATGATGCACTCACATTTTCCAGTAGCACGTTTATTGATTAGTAGGAATTCTATCTATAAGTTAAGGTAAAATATATACCAAATCTATGAGGAATCTATAAAAATTGTATACACCTGTCAAGGATTATATTAACTAATTTTTATTCTATTTTAACTAAAATTTTCAATGTGAGTAAAAACACTCCAACATATAATAAAAAGGGATATAATCTGTAGGTAGCCATCGTACGAATCGGTAATGTCGTTAAGTTAATTTTTACTACAAAAATTTTTTTCCATACAAAATTTTTTCTTAGTAAATTGTCCACATTTCGTAGTAAGATTTTTATATTGCCCATGTATTTTTATAATAGAATCAACGATGCATTAACTACTGTGTTGGAAATTTATTTAAGGAAAAATCCTTCCCATTTCGTAGTTAGTGAACTAAAAAACATTTACTGAATTTTTATAAGTTTTGCTTTAGCTAAGTTAATTTTCGTTGTGGTTACGAAAAATGAACTATATTACAGTAAATTTGTTGAACTATGTGGAAGTCAAAATGGTCCTTAAATTTACAAGACACTTTTTTTTCTGTGCAGACAATCATAAACCAACATCCAAATATTTTTTATAGCAACACTGGGTAACCAACAATAAAGCTTCGAACATTTACCAAAATAATACCATAAAAGAAAATTAACTTTCCCACCAGTTCCCTACCAGGCTTTGGTATTCACACAACAACTTGTTTGCCGCTGATAGAGAATTTTTTCCCTGTACCCTGATCCTTGATATACTATGAGGTTTTAACCAAATATTGTTGCTTTTTATCTATAAATCGCCTTTGCCACTGATTGTTGGCATGTTACACGAGTTTACAAACAATTATTTCACATATACAAGTCATGTATGAATTTGTTCATGATGTTTGTATATGATATTTATAAATATACTTTTTTTTTGCCTATGTATGCGTATTTGCATAATATAAAAGTCAATGAACTTTACACCCTCAGTGTATGAGTTTTCACAAAACACGAAAAAATCAACAATAAGCTATACAATGACATCAGCAAATCATTTGACACAGTGGTTCATCTAATATTGGCCAACACTCTGTTTTGCTCCCGTGGAAAATTAATATCTGGTATCGAATAATGACACTATACTGCAAACCTCTTTCTTATGGCATCTATAAAAAATCGGTGTGACCAGATAATTTTGAAGGGATTTATACCAAATTGCAAACCTGAAGCACTGTCATGAAGTTTGCGTTAAAGCCTTGCCGTTTGCCGAAAAATATCAATATATTTGTTTGATAAGTTTATTATTAAAAAAAAAAACTACAAAAGTTTTAGAAAAATGTTAATAGAACATTAGAGTATAAAGTGTGTGTGAATGTGAATATTTATTGGGAGAAAATGTAATTTTCTCTCATGGCTCTCTACAATTCTTCACTCTTTTGATTGTACAAACTCAAAATCGCCAAGTGATAGTCCCTATAACCACGAATGCTTAAAGCAATATCACAGAAAAAAATTTCACGAAAATTTTTCCAATTAAAATTTGAATTCAGTTTTAAAAAATATTCAATTAAAAATTTAATTGAATCAACAAATTTTTTAATCGAAACAAAAATCAATCACGAAAATTAATAGTATCAATTATTTTTTAATTTTTTAATTGACCTTCAATTAATTTTTTAATTGATAGTATCATTTCTGTGATTGGAGACATTTCAATTAAAAATTAATTGGATCAATTAATTTCGTGATTGAATCAGAAAAAAATTTTTTTGTGTGATTAGAATGGATCTCGATCTTAAGGAGAAATATTTGAAAGCATGTTGATTGCAAATAATAATTTCCTGGTGCGATTTTAATATATATTTTTTGGAGAAAAAATAAATTAATCTTGTCCATCTTGCGATTTACGGCCAACACAGAAAAAAAGAGTTTAAAACATACTCAATTAAAAATGTAATTGATTCAACAAATCTTTTAATTGAAACAAAAATCAATTACAAAAATTAATAGTATCAATTAATTTTTTTTATTGGATCAACTAATTTTTTAATTGACTTTTAATTTAATTTTTTAATTGATACTATCATTTTTGTGATTGAAAACATTTCAATTAAAAAATTAATTGGATCAACTAATTTCGTGATTGAATCAGAAATAAGTTTTTTTGGTGTGAAGGTATTAGAACACAAAAGAATTTTCCAAGCAGTCGATAGGTATGGTCGATTTATGTCACACCTTTCAAGTTTCCCATAACAAAATTCACTTTAAGGTTTCGCCAACCGACATTCGCTATGGTTGTGTTTACACAGTAGTTGCAATTCCTTCAGCTAACCTCCCAAAAAAAAATCCCCAACAGCTAACCTCCCAAAATGACAATATGTTGCTCTCTTTTTACCACTGTAGCAACACACACAATAACAAAATCAAAGAAAATAACAAAGAGGCTCGTCTACTGAAAATGGCCTATAGGCGACGGCATTATTACTGTTGAACGGTATATACAACCACCCACCCTAATCCGGTATCTTTAAAGCACACACACACACACTGTTAAATCCCCCCTTTTTCGAAATATCCCCCCATAAAGGCGTATCCTGGTATTTTGTCACGAAGAGTCAACACTATAGGAAGAGAATACTTCTTTTTCAACAGATGACGTCAGTTTTTTTTTTTGTAATTTCCTTGTTTTGTCTTTGTGGTGGGGTTGTTGTTTTAGTTAAGTGTGGTAAAAACGGCCGGCAAATTCGTGACTAAATTATGAATGTAGTTTTTGTTTTAGATCATATGGTAAAATTAGTACTTTTTACCCCAAGAATTGCATATTATCACACACCTGTCATATAGTGGGGGAGGAACGCAACGAAAACTATTATGGTTTAGTACGTTTGGTTTGTGTAAGACCTTTAAGTAGGTAGTTTGTTGCATGAGAAGTGACAGTCCCGCCTAGCCTCCAACACAAGTCAAGATTCATTTGCGTGTGGTTTATTGGTTTTTCCTTCTCATGCTACCATTGAAAAGGAAGCATTTTATGATTTTTTGGTAGTAATCCTGTGTTTTCGTAACCAAATATAATTTTGTTACCAAGGAAACCAAAAACATCGCAGTGAATAGAGGACACACCCAAAAAACTAGTAATCAACAACTTATTCGGCACAAAAGTGGACATTTGAAAATATATTTACTTTGTAAAACGCATATATTTTTAAATGGATGTTATTATTAATCCGAAAATTAAATCAAACGTATTTTGTAATCGTAGAACCATGTTTTGTAAAAATATTATTTGAATTGATCGTTCATGCATAAGCTTTAAAATTATATTTAATTTGCAATACTAGTTTACAATAAACCATTCCATTGGCTACGCGCTAAAAAAAGAATACTCAACAACAAGTCAAATATTTAAGGTTGAAGATCAACAAAAAATAAAACTGAATATCAGCAAAACAAAAAAAAAAGATGCGTGTAACCTGCTACACAAACAAATTAACTCATCTGTGACGTTAGACGAGAAGAAAATGAACTTTAATTGAATTAAAGAAGACATGGAAGAATAAAAAACTATAGTATAGTTTGCTTCAATTTCAGGCCATAGCTACAGAATTTTAACATGAATCTTTATCACCATCCTGCCGCTAGTTCCTCTTAAGATACAAATTTCAATTAAAATGTACTTGAGTGATATAAATATTAAATAAGAGATACAAATATTTGATCAACATAATATAGAGATGGAGAAGATATATCAAATCGTAGTTTTAGCTGCGACCACACCTTATGTGTGATATTCACAATGTGTCATAATTCTGAGTCAATTTGCACAAAAATAAATTAAGTTAATGACGAAATTTTTAGAATTATATTTAGTCGGGAATTGACGAATTTTTATAAATTTATTTTTAAAATGAACTATGTTAATTTGTAGCAAATATTCCTATGGAAAAATTTTATTCAGCAAAATGCAATAAGATTTGGTGGATAATATAGGTAATGATACAAATATTAAAGCTACTGTCTGGCAATATTATAAGAAAACTTTCTACATAGATCGATCTGTAGATATATGGCATGCATTTTGTACATTTATAGTTTTTTTTTTATTCAATCACGAAATGGTCATAATTAATTTTCAAATGAAATAAATATAATGATCCAATTAAATAATGTATCGATTAAATAGTTATTTTAATCAATTAATTAAGAACCAATTAGCTCGCATTTAAAAATTGTAATTAATGTAAAGTAATCGATTTGGACGAAAAGCCAGCATGCGTTGATATCAGGCTAACATAAAAATGATTCAATTAATATTTAACTTGAAAAAATATTGCTGTTATTATTTTCTGTCTTTTTCAGCATGCAACTATGGTCACATAATTTTCGAAGTTTAACAAAAAAGTCGAAATTTGAATTCTAATGAAAAAATTATGTAGTTCTTTGATGTGCGTGAAGATAAATTCAAAATTTAGTTAGCACGGACACAAACCACTTTTTAGCAGAACTCTGTTAATTAGTTAACAGAGCTTCTTAAAGGTTCCAACAGAGCACTGTAGAACGTTAACAGAGGTACTAATATTAAATGGTATTCCTGACCAATCTAATTAGATCTAAAATGTAACCACCCACTTTTGTCATTGCCACTCACAACATATGTCTCATTAATTTTGGAGAGGATGGGACTCCAGTGGTCGACAAAATTTTCTAAAATTTTGTCAAAATTTTCTATAGAAATAAAATTTTGACAAAATTTTCTATAAAAATTAAATTTTACCAAAATTTTCTATGGAAATAAAATTTTGCCAAAATTTTCTATAAACATAAAATTTTGCCAAAATTTTCTATAGAAATAAAATTTTGACACAATTTTCTATAGAAATAAAATTTTGACAAAATAAAATTTTGACAAAATTTTCTACAGAAATAAAATTTTGAAAAAATTTTCTAAAGGAATAAAATTTTGCCGAAATTTTCTATAGAAATAAAATTTTGACACAATTTTCTATAGAAATAAAATTTTGACAAAATTTTCAACAGAAATAAAATTTTGACAAAATTTTCTAAAGGAATAAAATTTTGACAAAATTTTCTAAAGAAATAAAATTTTGACAAAATTTTCTATAGAAATAAAATTTTGATAAAATTTTCTAAAGGAATAAAATTTTCTATAGAAATAAAATTTTGACAAAATTTTCTATAGAAATAAAATTTTGACAAAATTTTCTATAGAAATAAAATTTTGACAAAATTCTCTATAGAAATAAAATTTTGACAAAATTTTCTATAAAAATAAAATTTTGCCAAAATAAATAAATAAAAAAGAAATAAAAAATTTGATGCAAAGCTTCATATTAAGATTTTTACATTTGGTAGAGTTTTTGTAATATTTTCTTCAAATTTCTCATTGGTTAGGGCAGAATATCTCTCTTAACTCTTTACAGTATACTGTTAGCACTTTTATGAAGCTCTGTTAACTAATTAACAGAGCTCTGTTTAAAAAAGTAGTTATGCTAACAAAATTCGAATTTTTTCTTCACATGCATAGTTCTTTTTATGTCGTATTGAAAGTTGCAAAATCACAAAAGTCGAACAATTGACATTTCCAAATTTTGAAAATGTCGAATGTTTTATTCTCGTTAGAATCCCTAAATTGCAATAAAATCTTTATTTAATATAAACCAACAAATTCCCCAATATCGCAATAATAATCGATCATAATCTTAAGTAAATAAAACTAGTACTTGCCCTCATTTTACAAATGAGACAAATGCATTTTTTTATCAAAAAATAAGCAATTTGAAGTGTACTCTTTGTTGAAAGATTTGATAAAAAGCAGTAATTATAGAAAAGTTTTATAAACAATAATTACCTTAAATTTAGCAATGAGAATGAGTTTTTAACATGTATTCTTTTCCTTAGAATACAATACTGTAGAAGTGGTAATAAACTAATTGATGAATGCTGAAAAGAAATAAAAACAAAAACAGTGTTTCATAAAATATTTTTTGTATAAAGTATAAGTAAATTATATGTATTGAAAAATTGATACGAAATTGTATATATGTGTTAATAAAAGGCCGATGTCCTTTCTGTTGACATTTTACTTTGTTAGTTATAATTCTGCATTTCCTATCAAAAAAAAAAAATCAGACAGATGGTTGGAATACGATAATGGTATTTTTTTTTATTTTTGGACGAAATGGTCACGAAGAATTAAATATGAAAAATCGATCCTGGTCGTTTGGTAACACAGGTGGGAATATATGGGAGATAAAGTCGATAGTGCTTTAATGTTTATTATAGTTTTTAGAATTGTAATAAATAATAAATAAATAAAATAAATATGGCAGATATCATTAAAAAACGCAACCAACTCAAGGGGAAAAAAGAACTACCACGAAATGTATAGCGGCCCAACTCTACTTGGAAAATTTAAACTTCAACTTTTTATTAGGCCGAAGACTTTTCAATTGATCTTTTGCTTTGTTAGTGGCAATTCTGTACTTTATATAAAAAACATAATCTAGGCTTCTTTGAAAAATGCTATATTACATTTTTAACAAACTCGAATATCATGGAAGAAAAATTTTGACTACAGTTTATTTTATTTATTTATTTTTTGTAAAACCAGCAAAATCCTCTAAATTTATTTATTAGGAGAAATTGTGGTCCATAAATACCACACAATATAATAATAAATTGTACAAAACAAACACAATTGTATAAATCATCTATTGTTATGTTTTTAAAAGCATACCCCAAAACAATAAATGTTCCTATGAAAAAAAAAAACAATAGTACCAAGTTACTGTAAAACTAGTTTTTATGTGTAACACAAAAATTTTGTAACAAATGTCTTTATCATTAGCCAATATCTTTGATTAATACATTGATTTTAAAAAAAAAAAATCATTATAATAAAAGCCAAGAAAAGAAGACACCTGCTGGTCCCCGCTTTTAATACAAACAAATTAATTTACCAAAAATATTTCTATCGATTGCGTTAAAATCCTACAGTAAGGGAATTATTATTGCAACAAAATAGGGTTTTTAATCAACCATTCTCTTTATTAACACACACTTTTTCGTTATATTTTCTAATGATTCAACAGACTTGTTTGGTATAACTGCTATCCAATATTTATGAGTGTCACCTCAAATGTTTTCATATTTAAATTTTAACTGAAAATGTTATTAACATTTGAACTTCAAATACAAATCTCAAGAGGCTAATTTTATAAAATAAACAAAATTGACCTTTAAATACCATTAAGTTAAAGAACTAGGAAAAAAACAGAAACACAAGAAAGTCCAAAAACAAAATCCAAGAAAACAGAGTTCATCCCAAAATAGAAAAAGTTTTATGTGAATAATGGGAGGCAAACAAAATTAATTTATTTGTTAATACTTAAGTTTTAGATGCAGTGCCCTGTTATTCTGTTTCTGTAGTACCAGACAAATTGCAGCGTGATTTATTGCTACTTTACTACATTTTGACATAAAACGTAAAATATTGGAGAAAAATTAAGGTAACAAATATATTCGTTTGAACAAAACGTGATGTTTTGAAAAAAAATATACATTTTATTCATTAGAAAATATTATACAGATATTTAACGGCTAAAGCGTTTACTTTACTTCACGAATGTACACAGAAAAAATATATAAACTGTGGATAAAAAAATGAAAAAATGAGTTCATTTTTTAATTTTTTTTACCTCGTTCGGATATAAAAATTTGCAATTTTTGAGGATTTTCGTCGAAATTTTAATTTTTTTGTGGGTGGTCATGAATTAAGGTCCTTTTGGCTCTAGGACGCATATTTAAAGAGTTATAGCCAAAACAAGTTTTTCATATAAAAATTTGAATTTCTCTCAGGATTTTCATCGAAATATTGATTTTTTGGGGGTGGTCATGAATTAAGGTCCTTTTGGCCCCATTCATGACCACCCATACAAATTTTGAGGATTTTCATCAACATTTTGATTTTTTGGTGTTGCCACGAATTAAAGTCCTTTTGACTCTACACGCAAAGAACAAATACGTTTGGAAAACGTGTACCGAAAACGTTTTTTTTTGTTAGACTTTTTTGAATTGCTTCGAAAAGTATACACTGTTATCACCAAAAAAAATCGTTTGTTACAAAATTTGTATTTTTTCAATAAAATGAACCAACAACACAGTTCATTTCGTTTATATCAAACACTGTTCTTTTCTAAATTTAGGTCTTTAATAAGACACATTTTACAGTTCATAGTAAAAATTTAATATAGTAGAATGTAATGTTGAATCTTACGACCATATCTGGAATATATGTTAAAATAAAAAAAAAAACTTTGGTCGAAGCAGGGATCGAACCCACGACCCTTGTTGGCATGCAAGTCGGACGTAGCAACCACTGCTCCAAGGTGCCCAACTAAATGTATTTTTCTGTTAAATAAACTTTATTTAATCGGCTCGTGGCGCCGCAAGCTATGCTATATAAATATAACTTATATGGGTAATTGTCTATTGATGACAATAACGGCTACATGGCTCAGTGGATAGTGTATTGGCTTACAAATTGCATGGTCCGCGGTTCGATTCTCGGTCCAGGCGAAAGTTAAAAAAAATTTTAAAAATTTATAAAAAAGGTGCTAAGAACTAAAAAAATTCGTGGAAGTGAGAAAGATGTGAGGGAAAATGCTATTAGCCAGAATTTTTTTTTTTTTTTTTTTTGAGTTAGTCTTTATGAAATTGTTTTTACATACTGGAAAAGAATAAACGTTTATCACAAAAAGTATATACTTTTTTTCCAAATACACTTCCTTTCAACGAAAAGCAAAAGAGAAACGAACTTTGTTTGTCTAAAATTTCGTTTGGGAGGAAAGAGTTATTTTTTTGCGTGTAGGACGAATATTTAAAGAGTTATGGCCAAAATAAGGTTTTCATATAAAGATTTCTTTTTTTTTCAGGATTTTTCATCGAATTTTTAATTTTTAATTTAAGGGGGTGGACACGCATTAAGGATACACTCATAGAAAAGTCGGCTAAAAACAGCATTCGTCAGGGTCTAACGAACAAATTGTAAAATTTTTAGGTTATACATTTTTCCCCAAGGCAAAACCAGAACCAAACGTAGTTTTTTGTATATTTTTCCACACCTACTTTAAGCTCCTAAATACGATCAGAAAATATTTTGTTTGCTGTTATGCCTCAATTTAAGGAGTTATGGCCAAAATAAGGTTTTGTTTCAGCCAAACTAAAGCATGTTTTAGTGTAATCAAGCTTAAAAATAGAAGGCATTGTTTGCCATTTCAGCAAACAGTGACTACTTTCCCTATTGACATTTGAAATCTTGCTTTTGTATGGAAAGTTAGATTTGGAGCATAAAGTGAACGAGTAGTATTATTAAAATTTAATTCTTAAAAAAAAATCTTTTGTTTTCATAAAAATATCTATAATTTTTTTTTTTTTAATTTCTTTCTAAAAAAATCTGATATTGACACATTTTCTAAGCCACCTTCGATTTTTGTTTCAATTAATCACAATTAATTTGTATATCCGTATATTTATGTATGTGATTATTGGACATATTAGATACTATATGATGGTGTCACTTAACTTAACCATAGCGCCATATCTATTGTGGTTGAGTGTGGCTGATTTATCAGCCTTTGTATGGCGGTTACACATTTTTCGTACGTGTTTATCCCGCCGAAATTCCCCAAACCCTACTCACCGATGTCTTAGAAGATCCACAAACAAGTTGAGATGTTGTATTAGAGCTCTAGCTAGGGTATGCAACGAGTGTTGCAGGTTTTTTTCTTAACACTTCGTAAATAAATTGACAAGTGAAATTGACATAGAAATAAACTAAACATAAAGTAAAGATGAATGCTATGGTACGTATACATGTGTGTGCTCATAAAATGAACGGAAAACGGCAAAGTCTTGTCATTTCAAACCCCTCTTAAGAGGTAGAACCAGCCAATTGCAGTTAAAAAATATCAGGTTTATTACTTAAACCAAATGCAACGACACCATCAACCTGAAACGAATGAGTATAAGCAGTTCTACAACGGAAATTTGTAATTAGGCTAAATTATGTCGCCGCCATAGTTTACTATACGATCGTAGCCTATATCCAAGCACTCCCAAAAAATAAACGAGGACAGGGTTGCCGTATTTATAGAATGACTTCAAGAAAAAATGTTGTTAATTTAAAGTGGGTACTATTTTCGGCTTTCGAGTTGAAAATTACTTTAATTTCGCGGTTACTTTACCTGAAATAAACAAAACCATAAATGAAAACAAACATTTTCCTGTAAAGTCTTGCCGAAATCTAGAATAATTCTTGTATGTAATTTCCATAAGAAATTTGCATATAAAACCCAAAATTAAATTGGGTATAGGCAGGTTTGTGAAGATTGGTATCTGGTATTTTCTTTTCCATTAACGTAATAGTATCAATTCCCTTAATCTTCTTGTCCAATAAGCTCTAATAAATATTGTAATACTGAATATATGAATCTATTTATCATTATTCCAAACATTCAATATCTCACCCCTATTTTGACAAAATTTTCTATAGAAATAAAATTTTGACAAAATTTTCTATAGAAATAAAATTTTGACAAAATTTTCTATAGAAATAAAATTTTGACAAAATTTTCGATAGAAATAAAATTTTGACAAAATTTTCGATAGAAATAAAATTTTGACAAAATTTTCTATAGAAATAAAATTTTGACAACATTTTCAATAGAAATAAAATTTTGACAACATTTTCTATAGAAATAAAATTTTTACAAAATTTTCTATAGAAGTAAAATTTTGACAACATTTTCAATAAAAATAAAAATTTGACAAAATTTTCTATAGAAACAAAAATTTTGACAACTTCTATAGAAATAAAATTTTGACATTTTCTATAGAAATAAAAATTTGACAAAATTTTATATTCAAATAAAATTTTGACAAAATTTTTCTATAGAAATAAAAATTTTGCAAAATTTTCTATAGAAATAAAATTTTGACAAAATTTTCTGTAGAAATAATATTTTAACAACGTTTTCTATAGAAATAAAATTTTGACAAAATTTTCAATATAAATAAAATTTTGACAAATTTTTCTATAGAAATAAAATTTTGACAAAATTTTCTATAGAAATAAAATTTTGACAAAATTTTCTATAGAAGTAAAATTTTAACAAAATTTTCTATAGAAGTAAAATTTTGACAACATTTTCTATAAAAGTAAAATTTTGACAACATTTTCTATAGAAATAAAATTTTGACAACATTTTCTATAGAAATAAAATTTTGACAAAATTTTATATACAAATAAAATTTTGACATTTTCTATAGAAATAAAATTTCGACAAAATTTTCTATAGAAATAAAATTTCGACAAAATTTTCTATAGAAATAAAATTTTAACAAAATTTTCTATAGAAATAAAATTTTTACAAAATTTTCTATAGAAATAAAGGTTTGACAAAATTTTCTATAGAAATAAAATTTTACAATATAAATTTTTTTTGTTAGATAGTTTTTTGGTAAAATTGTATCTAAATTTTGGTGGATTATTTTGGGCTCGAGTGGCAACCGTGGTTTCATTCCCGAGAATACTCTAAAAACGTTCAATAACATTAATGTACACAATCAAGACTGAAAACCCTTCGAAAACAATACTTAGTTCTGGCAACCTTGCTTGACACTTTTTTTCTCGCCCCACCTATCTTATATGTTTATGTCAATGACAACTTCCTTCCGTCTCTTGACTTTCTCGTTATGTCAAATTAATAAGGCACGAAACTCATTCAAGTGGTTGGGATTGAAAAACAATTTGCGCCTCATTTATACTGTGAGCATGGAATGGATCTTCCGATATCATTGTCTATGGTTCTAAATAAAAGCGGAAAATATAAACACCCAAATGTATAAAACTAATGGGACACGTGAAGATACAAAAACCAGCAAACGACAACAGGCAAAGAAAACTAAACAAAATAAAAAAATTAAAAAAATTCTATAAATAATCACCTCTAATTGTGAGTGACTCAAAAATGAAGAAGAAAACAGATCTCAAAGAAAGTGAACTTTTGTTGATGAACGAACGAACATGACAGCAATGAAGACTCTTTTTGTTGTTATTGTTGTAGTAGCAGCTTGGAGAGGCCGACTCTTTTCGTAAATTCTTGTGTTGTTTATATACTATCTCAGATAGGAGAAACTGAAAGAAAGCGGCAACAAATTTTTCTTAGATTTAGGCGACACGCGACTTTTCATTTGCGCCAAGTTTGTCTTCTATTCAAATTGTTGTCGTTATTATGTCGACCCCAATATTCTCACACTCTTGCAGTGTATTTGTTGCATCCTCAAACACGTACCATATACCCACCATAGAGTAGGAATTAAAACCAATTGCATTATTTTTATGGGGGAATGGTAGATAAGTAGAAAAAAAACAAAAACATTGTGTGATGCTGAGAGAATGGGAGGCACACATTCGAGGTCATAAATTACTACAAAATTGATAAATTGGCTTTGAATGATATTTTTAGATATTCTAACATAAGATAGGGAAAACATAAAATATGCCTAAAATATAGAAGTGTCACAAAGGGAAAGATCAAGGTGTTTTTATAGATCTAGAATTAGCTCGTGCTTGAATTTATTTATCAAACAGCTGTGAAAATTTCGAAACCTTCGAATCGGTCACAACAATTATTTTGAATAGAAATTTTATTGAATAGATTTAAAACAAGACAAATTTTGCACCATATTTTCATTTCTATATATATATATATTAAAAACATATTTTTAAATAAAAAAATATTTTTGAAACGTAATCAATTAAAAAATTATTTGATAAAATAACTTTTTAATCAAATGGAAAATAAAGTCCGTTAAGAATATAACAATATAATGATCATTTTCATTAAATAAATAAATATTTCTAAATAAAAATAAAAGTGTCGGAAAAAATCAATTTAATAAAGTATATTTTTTATTTCTTAATCATTTTTTGGTTTTCGTGATTGAAACAATTTCAATTAAAATGTTAATTAGATCTATTAAATTCGCGATTGAATAAAAAAAATGTTTTTCAGTGTAGTCAAAATTTTAACTAGCAGTTATTTTTCTTAAATATTATATTGAGGAAAAAAATCCTTCATTATTTACAAATCACTACCAAACTTCTAAGACGATGATTGGAAGAAACTTCTTTCGAATGTGGCAAAATTGCCAACAAAGTTTAGATCCAAAATCTTTAAGACTTTCAAGACAGTTTCCAAGTCTTTGTGAAATTTCTAAACTCCTTACTATGAAAGTGTGCCTTGAATGTGGCCCATTTGCAGATGATGGTTCATCACACTCTACATCTTATTTACCCATACAAAAGGTAGAGATTATAATTAATTGTTTTCCTATTGAAACGGATGAACGAGTACGCCAAGACATCCAGCTAATCCAGATGCATCGCATTGGCCAAGACATAAAATATGGATGAAGAGAATACGACATTCTCCGTATAATATAAAAAATTGTTGTTTTTGTTTTCTTATAATAATATTTTTTTCAGTCAATCATGCTTAGTAGTTTCCTAACATTCTGTTTTCCTTTATTGAGTTAATGAACCGAGAAAACGGTTGGTAGTCATGGTAAAAATCATCGAGGCCCATCATTGGTTTAGAATGGTAAAACAACAAGACGAAACACCATATATATGAATGCAAGTAAGTAAGTGGGATTTGGGTCTAGCCATGGTCTAAAGAATAATTGTATACATGGTTATTGTTAGTGCTTTTTTTATGCCCACATTTTACCTGTGGTATATAACTGACGCACACACATACATTCCTCATCATGGTATTTTCTTCTTAATGTTTGATAACATTTTACAAAGCCTACAACAACATCATGAACTGAGATAGATGAGAGTACTCAGATGAAAGAGAATTTTCACTACGTTTACTTGTGTGATGGCAGAGAGTATGTGTTTCGATTTAATGCTGCAGCATCTTCAAACTGTACCATTTCATGTGGCTTTACTTGATTTACGTGTTCTAAAATAACATTTTTATTCAGTGTTGCTGCACCTTGTTTTTTTTTTTTTGTATTAGCTTTTGAATGCCTCTTCATCATATTATGTTACTTTGAAAACAACAAATGTCATTAAATAAGAAAATTACTTTTTTCTGTTATGTTTAACCTTTTAGTAGTTTAGGGGGTTTGGTATAAATATTCTTAGTCGATAACTCGAGTTTTCCAAGATTATTTTTTATTTAATCTTGGAAAAGTCGAAGTCGAATCGATAGATCCTTTGGATGTGTATGGTCTCCTTATCTTTTAAATATGAAAATATTTTCCCCATTATTCAGTATCTTTTCTTTCTAAATCAATATAGCCTTTATTATACCTGCTCTTAAGTTTTCTACACAATTTTTATATGTTCTTTATCGCAGACACTTGTTAATTTGAACGATATTTATGAACATTGTGTACAATGCATTAGAGAATATTTTTGAGAAATGAAAATAAATAAATAAATAAAAAAAATTACAGTGGATCTTTTGAAAACCGGACACCTCTCAACAGTTGACAATTCTAGTGAGACGATTTAAGACATAAAAATTATTATTATAGTATTAAGATATGAAAATTAACTTCCCGTAATTGAACACCTATCAAATGTAAACAAACTTTTGGGCGACCGTGGGTGTCACTTCTGAGAGGTTATACTGTATTCAATTTCTTCTACGCACTTGTCGTTGCAAATGATTTTTTCAATGTTTCTGCACAGTTATGTCGCATTTTCATATAAATTTCGCGAGAAGTATGAAAAAGTCTAGTTGATTAAAAAATTAATTTATTTCTTCGAAACATATAATTAATTTTAATTACTTAAATCACAAAATTTAATTGATTAATTAAAAGAATAATTGAGTTGTGTAATAAACTCAATTATTCTTTTAATTAAGCCAATCAATTATTTAATAGACTTCACACGTTTGTATATATATATATATATATATATATATATATATATATATATATATATATATATATATATATATATATATATATATATATATATATATATATATATATATATATATATATATATATATATATATATATATATATATATATATATATATATATATATATATATATATATATATATATATATATATATATATATATATATATATATATATATATATATATATATATATATATATATATATATATATATATATATATATATATATATATATATATATATATATATATATATATATATATATATATATATATATATATATATTTTTTTTTTTTTTTTTTTTTTTTTTTTTGATTGAGCAAAATATTTTTTATTCTATGAAAATGTTCTTGGGATAAATAATATTTTAATGGTTAGCACGCCCGTCTTGCACATACGGGGTCGTGGATTCTACCCCAGTTTCGACTGAAAATCAACAGCGGTGGATTATCCCCTGTAAGTAATGTTGGTGATATTTCTGAGTGAATAGTCTAAGTGAGCCTAAAATATCGGGCCTAACATAACTTTTTATGTGGACATATTTGTTTTTTTTTCTGCCTATATACATACATCTAAATAATGGACCGATATGGATAAATGTTGCGTGGTTGTTAGAGCGTACCAACGATACGTACCAGATATAGAAAGGATCGACTTAAAGCCTTCAAGATGTTAGCTTAGGTTAGTTTAGGTGGCAGCCCGATGTATCAGGCTCACTTAGACTATTAAGTCCATTGTGATACCACATTGGTGATGTAGATGTTCAATAACTGCAATCTGCGTTCAATTTATATGGGAGCCAATTTTATCGCACATAAATTCATATTGGTCGTCTTCAAGAAGCTCCATAAGACAAATCTGGATATTGGTAGTAGTTATTAGATGGTGCACAGAAAAATAATCACGAAAATTTTTCCACTTAAAATCTTAATGGAGTTAAAAAAAAATCAATTTAAAACTTACTTAATTCAACCAATTTTTTAATTGAAACAATCACAAAAATTAATAGTAACAATAATTTTTTTAATTGGATCAATTAATTTTTTTATTGATACTATCATTTCTGTGATTGAAGAAATTTCAATTAAAAATTAATTGGATCAATTAATTTCGTGATTGAAGACAAAAAATATTTGTTTGTGTGTGAGTATATTAAAGTCATATACCAAATTTCGGATATATATTTTCGGAATAAGAAAAAATCCTTCATTCAGTATGCTCAAGAACTGAATATCACTTTATCGATTGACTGAAATAGAAACAAACAACCAAAATCAACCTGTTATTGAATTCTTGTCGTTCTATAAAGCTCGTTCGATATAAAAACAGGGGCTATCCGCTATATATTTATGCACTTTTAATAGTTGTTTACCTAATGAAATAGTAAAGATTCCAGCTGATATCTTTTTTCCTCCGATAGGTAGCGTGATTTAAAAAAGACGAAGGGCAGCACATTTATTACTTCTCACATCAATATATTCATGGGGATGTAAAAATTGTGCTGACATTGAAAATTGGAGTTCCTATAAGTACGAATTGTGTTTGAACATTAAAGTTCTGATGATAAGTACAAATTTTATGTACTCCTCGTTTTTTCAATATTATGCAATCGAAACAAAATTCATTGATTCATATCAATAGAATCATATAAAAATGTATGTATGTGCGATAAAAATATTTTGTTTCCAAACATTCTGAGTGAATTGTGTTTTACTTTTTTATGCAAGAGAAGTATTTACTTTTTCGCTTATCGTTTTCATCCTATCATTAGCACACGCAAACAAATATACATACATTGATAGATACACACATACATAGTCCATCTTTTATTCATACCACAGAGAGGAAACTAAACAAATAATTTTGTATAAGTATCTATATATGAATTCTCCATGATTTCCAGCCATGTTGATATTTTTGATGGAATCGCCACCGTCAATCGTATAGTATATGACGTCATTCTTTTATATTTAGGTAAGTATTTTTTAGTATCTTCCCTCCATGCTATTCCCATTTAAATTTAGCACATACACTTAGACACCCCAAAATATATTCACACACTAGTCGTGTATGTAAATTTTATACAAATGTTGATCTACTCAGCCGCTGCTGCTTGGAACGTGTGAAGGCTTTCATTTTTGTTTTTTAATTTAATGCACAACACCATCATTGTGAAAATAATAGTTGTGGGCATGTATATGTGAATTTGCCACTAGTAAAAACCGGAAGGAAAGTCTTATGTCAAGCTGTATGGATTTGCACTGTTCCAGGGAGAGGAGAAGATGGTCAGATGCATTATTGCATGCTGAATAAATTAATGTGTTTTTGTCGGTCAGATTTTATTGAAACGAATCTGAAATATGTCGTCTCGATGTCTTGAAAAGGAAGTAATGTATCAACACAAGTACTAAAGTCTCATAGAGATAGGATTGCCAAATCAGAAATATTAAAATATCTAGGCGATTAACTAACGGTAAAGATTATGACAATAACAAAGATCGTAGTTATATCAAGTAGAGTAAAGGGTGTTGCCGTACAATAAGACATATGATTTAACGGCAAATTACCAAAGACCCATATTAGGGATTTCAATTTCACAATTTACGGCTTAATAACTGAATGGCTAAATTATATTACCCCTTTTCATTTTTCTATTTAAAATGAATATTTAAATAGAAAACGCCGTATCAAAGTCATAGCGAACTCACCACGAAAGACCTAGAGAACATTTATTAAATTTCAACCTCGTCTATAGTTCTACAATACATGTAATTCATTTTGCATGTTTCACAGGTTAAGCTTGCGAATGATTTGGTGGTGTTACCTCAAAAAGAAATACGAAAAACAAGATAAAAAATATTTGTGGTTGACATAATGGTTATCCAAAATTTTAAAATTAGCTACTAGGCGTAAGCATAATATGTATGTATGGTGAACATTAATTAGTTCATGAATCTAAACTAATATATGTAATGGCATTTGGCATGACCATGACCTTTAGTAGTCATCTTTTTATAAAATTTGTTTGGGTGATTGACCGAGTATTTATTAAAACCATTTCATGGCAAGCATATCCATATTACGTTTGAATTTTTTTTTGCCACACAACGTTTACTTTATTCTGCTATAAGCTAACATCTGGTATGTAATGATTTTCTTGTAAATCCCCAAAAGAAATTTTATATAGTATAAAGTATAAGAATTTCTATCTGTTCATCTTCTATATTCTTGTTTCAATATTTAGACAAACAAAAATTTATATTATACTAAAACTAGCACACTTTAATAAAATGTTTACATCATTTAAAATGCCGAAGGACAATTACATTAAGATTTAAATTTTTGTAAAAACAAAAATTTGTTCTTCAAAATTTGCCCTAAATTTCTGCCATCAATAAGGTGGGGTAGTTTTTTAGAAACCTATAGCTACCAAACTAGAAGTGCCCATATGTAATAAGTACTTTTAGTTAATGTGGTATCACAATGGACTGAATAGTCTAAGTGAGCCTGACAATAAAGCGGGCTGCCACTTTAACCTAACCTAACCTATCAGATGAATGCTAGAATAGAAATATAGGCAGTATAATACTCCACAGGTATAAATCAATCTATATGCTCTCAACAGTAGTGTCGCTGGTCAGGACCATGGCTGATGATAATACCTAGTTCTATCGAACCTGATGCAGATATCTCTTTCAGAGTTTTTCCTCTGGTAAACAGCCCCCTGATTTGAACCAAAGACAATATACATTAGAAGATAGGAACCGAAGATAATGAAAGAGGAAGATGGGAGATTGGCTTGCGTAATACCAAATGTTGCATTTACCAGATTAGTTTAAGTTTGTAATCTTTTAGTTGTTTTTTGTTTTTATTTTTTAAATGAAAAATGTAATTTTTTTTGATGTGCTCAGTAGCCAATCTCCCATCTTCCTCTTTTATTATCTTTGATAGGAACTCGGCTTGCCTCATACCAAATGTTGCATTGACAGCGCTAGGTCCATACAACTTTGTTATTTATTTTATTTGCATTTTTTTAAATGAAAAAATTAATTTTTAAATTGAACAATGTTAAATTTTGAGCAATAAATAAAAAAAAATATATTTTCTCTCTTGTTTCAAGATGTTTCCAATTCTTAATTTCTCTTTTTTTGCATTTTAATGTGACGAACCAAACGCGTAAACGACAAGCATGGTCCTAGCGCCGTCAATGGTTTGATGTTCGCAGCAGCCAATTTCCCATCTTCTTCTATTGTCTTTGGTTTGGACTGGTGCTGATGGTCTCCAGAGGCACCACGAATGACAGATTTGGATGCCAGTCCCTCGGATTTCTTGAGTATTTGGAGGTTTTGCTGCAGATGAAGTCAAATTTAACCAGTATTTTTGATAATTTCATTCGGGCAGTCTTCCCTGCCCTAAGCAGTGTTGCCAGTATTTTTTGGCCCTCTCCCCAAATTCCTTTCGACCCCAAAAAATCTCCAATTTAAATCAATATTCCTCACAAAAATCCCCAATACATTTTTTAAATTTTTATGGAAAAGTAAAGAAATATTTTTCGCGGTAGAAATTCGGTAATAATCCGGTGATTGTCATCCAAATATTCGAAAAATTAAAATGGGAGTTCAGTCACCATGTATTTATGGACGAAAACTTATTTCTAAACATTAAAATAATAAAATTGGGTAGTAGGATAAATATGAAAGTGAACCATCTTCATCATAGGTGATATCATTTAATTTGGGATTTGTAAGGTCCCGAATTTTTGACCAGAAAAGCCAGTGTCTGGGGTGAATAGCCGATCGATCTACTTCTCTTTTTAGAGTGTGTATACTATGACGGGCCGATGAATCTTCAACGTCTTGTCGGACGCACTTAGGCATTACAGACACGTTATGACCTTCAGATAGTGAAAGAGATGCCTCAAAGGACAGGTATAAAAGTAGGTCAATATTCTATGATCAGTCCAGTGTGGTACCACATGTGATGAACTTCTGCTGCCCGATGCTATGTTAAGATCATTGACAAAGAATCTCCTTCTTGTAGTCGAATCCGAACGGCATTTCACATTACGGTGAAACCACTTAGAGAAGCTTTGAAACACTCAGATATACAACCACGCAGAAAAAAATTTCACGAACATTTTCCCAAGTAAACTCTTAATTGAGTTTTAAAAAATATTCTATTAAATATTTAATTCAACATGATTTTTAATTGAAACAAAAATCATTTACAAAAATGTATAAATTAATTCGAAAAATTAATTGACTTTCAATTAATTTTTACTATCATTTCTGTGATTGAAGACATTTCAGTTAAAAAATTAATTGGATCAATTAATTTCGTGATTGAATAAAAAAAATTTGTGTGCAACATGATATTTCGATAATCCACAGCTGAAAAACTTTTTGGGGTTCGGTCGTAACTGGGCTTGAACCCACGGCCCTATGCATGCACGGTGGGCACGGTTGTTCTCTAATGGGTTATATTGCATTGCAGCAAACATAACGTGTCAATAATTGAGTCAATTATTAAGACCTTTGAAATTGTCAAACAATTGTGTGAAGTAGTGGGATGATAACCTAGGTGTCCATTATATATTTTTAAATTAAATATAAAAATATATAATGATCGATGACACAATTTCCGCTAAAACACTGCGGTGGTAGCCACTTAGATAAATATCATTGCGCCGAATTTATATGGTTTGAATTCGATTCGCAGAATAAAAATGAGAATTTAAAACTGTAAGATACGAAAAATTTTTAATTTTATTGCTAATCCTATAGCATAATCCAAATAACATCCTCATTCATCTTCATTACACAGAAAAAAATATCACCAGAATATTTCCAATTAAAAAGTTAATTGAAGTTGAATGTTTTTTCAATTAATAAATTAATTGATACAATTAACTTTTTAATCAAGGTAGAAACGTTAGGTTAATTAAGTCAATGATTGAAAATTTTAAAATTTTTAATCAAAAAATTAATTGATAGAATTAACTTTTTAATCAAATTCAGAAGACGAAGTCATTTAAAAAAAGTGATGAACATTTCTTAATCAAAATAAAAATTCTAAGCCAATTCAGAAAGTAGTTGAAAATAGTTACCTTTTTAAATAAAAAATTAATTGGGGTTTGCATTCAAAATCAATTAAATTTTTAATTGAATCAATTAAAAAATTAATTGAAAATTGCTAATGACATCAATTAATTTTTTAATCGAGGATTTTTTCTATGCCCAATTAAAACTGTGATTGATACTATCATTTTCGTGATTGAAGACATTTCAATTAAAAAATTAATTGGATCAATTAATTTCGTGATTGAATCAGAAAAATATTTTTTTGTGTGTAGATTGATATGATAAAAGCGATCTGATGACATTATGCGGTATAGAATCATTTTAGCATAACATAATGGTAACCACCAATACAATTAATGCAATAGCATTTTAGACTTTCATTAAAAAATACTGCAATAATCGATTTCCTAAAATGTGTATGTAAAAAAACACTTTCTTTTTTTATAATTTCCCTATGTTTTTGGTGAAAAATGTGTCTACATTTTCAATGGTCAACACCCGCTGTTGTAATATTAAAAGCAAATGTAAATGTACAAGTTTAGAGACTCTTAAATTTATGTTGTGTAAAAAACTCTCGATTTTTTTTTTGCTTTTTCATTTCTGTGTAAAGAAACAATCTATGATTCACGATTTTTTTTTTCATTATTTTCTTTTTCTATGCTTTCCATATTTTTTGTTTCAATGTCGACGAAAAGATAGCAATGTATGCCGCCACCGCTTTTTCATTTTGATGCACTGATGATGAGGCGGTACGTTACGTTATTTTTCGAATTTTGTGGTATTGCTTCTATGATGGAAGTAAGCATGCTATGTATATAATTTAATACCGCTCCCACTTTCATTTGTTATTGTTGGTGTACTTGCACTTGGTAAACATACGTTCAGGCCTTATGCATATTATTTATTATGCATATGCTTTATTCATCGTTTTTTCTGTTTAAAGCTCAAATAACGGATGTTTTCTTTTCCAATTTTGCCTTACCAACTAATATTGTATAACAAATAATATAGGAGGAACTATAAAAGAAATTATTCACATATAAAAGCTGTTGTTGAAAACCTTTTAAGTGATGTTGCTTTTTAAAAATCGTCTTTGCTAGAATTTATGTTATCTTATCGTTTATTTGGTAACACCTTATAAAAATAGTTAACACTTCAATACGATTGTACAAGCCAGTCAAATAGTTTCATTTTTTGCCATTAGAAGAGCTTTGACATTTGGAGGATTACACAATACAATACTAGATAATGTGTATTCAGACAATTATCATACTATTCTTGGAATAGCAAATGTGCTTTATAATTTTGAAGGTCTAATGACCGACCTAAATGTACCTATACCAAATACTTCTAAAGATCGCTCTGGATTGACTGTTCCGAAAGCAAAATTTACAGCCTATAACGAAAAACAGAGACTGTGTTTTTTATTTTTCATAATTCTAAAACGTATAAACTTAATATTTAACAACACAGTTCTACACACAAAAAAGTTTTTTTTCTGATTCAATCACGAAATTAGTTGATCCAATTAATTTTTAATTGAAATGTCTTCAATCACAGAAATGATAGTATCAATTAAAAAATTAATTGAAGGTCAATTAAAAAGTTAATTGATCCAATTAAAAAATTAATTGATACTATTATTTTTGTGATTGATTTTTGTTTCAATTAAAAAAATTTGTTGAATCAATTAAATTTTTAATTGAATATTTTTTAAAACTCAATTAAAATTTTAATTGGAAAAATTTTCGTGAAATTTTTTTGTGTGTATAGACAGATTGAATGTTTCAATTGAGATTGGATTAAAGCCTGAGAGTATAAAAGACGAAGTGAGCCTGAAATAACGGCTTCCACCATACAGGGTTGCCATTTTGCTACAATAAGGCCAAAATTGGTGCATAAAAATTATTAAATTTTAAATTTGGTCCGATGGTCGGACCAAATAGAATTTGATTGGTCCGGTAAGACCAAAATTGGTCCAAAAAAATTATTAAATTTTAAATTTGGTCTGATGGTCGGACCAAATAGAACTTGGTTGATTTTGGTCCATTTTCGTCAAATTGGTAATTTTTCAAAATTTTTAAAATTTTGCCATAACTTTCTATAGAAATAAAATTTTGAGAAAATTTTCTATAGAAATGGAATTTTGACAAAATTTTCTGTAGAAATAAAATTTTGAGAAAATTTTCCATAGAAATAAATTTTTGAGAAAATTTTCTATAAAAATAAACGTTTTCTTTAGGAATAAAAATATGGCCAAATTTTCTATAGAAATGGACTTTAGACAAAATTTCCTAAAGAAATGAAATTTTGACAAAATTTCCTAATTAGATGAAATTTTGACAAAATTTCCAATTGAAATGAAATTTTTACAAAATTTCCTAAAGAAATTAAATCTTTACAAAATTTCCTAAAGAAATGAAATTTTGACAAAATTTCCTTAAGGAATAAAATTTTGACAAATTTTTCTAAAGAAATAAATTTTGGAAACATTTTCTATAGAAATGAAATGTTGACAAAATTTCCTAAAGAAATTAAATTTTGACAAAATTTCCTAAATAAATTAAATTTTGACAAAAATTTCCTAAAGAAATGAAATTTTGACAAAATTTCCTAAATATTGAAATTTTGACAAAATTTCCCAAAGAAATTAAATTATGACAAAATTTTCTATAGATATGAAATTTTTGCTAAATTTTCTTTAGAAATAAATAGAAATAAAAATTTGACAAAATTTTTTATCGAAGAAAAAATTTTAACTTTTAAATTATATTAATGTAATTTGGAAAAATGGTCCGCTGCTACGAATTTTGGAAAAATGTTGGTCCAAAATAAAAATTCATTGTGGCTGCGGTGTCACCATACATACCTAAACTAACCTACTATGACTCTTTGAATTCTCATACTCATATGAGTGATATGTAACAGATGCGGCATTTATTCATGGAACAACAAGTACTAAGTCGGAGTAACTACTAATGCACAAAGTTTAGGGCGTGGGAGTGAATAGCCTAATGTCATAATGCCCTTTCAGTTTAAAACAACAAACAAAGCTTGGTAGTATAGGAATGAAATGCGAAAATGTACCACAAAGTTCCATATTTTCCAAACTATTCACATCTTCTTCTCGGTAGCGAAAAAGACTATTCCAAACTTGTTGGAGGCTACTTTAGGTTGTTTATCCCAAATAGATATACCGTATGTTCCGATATTCGATAAAGCAAATGGCAAGAATTTATTTTTCTTATAACAAAAACATCACTTATGCTTTTCGACTCCCATCCAATTTTAGTATGAACTTCTCATTAAAGAGAACTATTTTGCAAAATTTTATGTTTATAAGTTTACGAACGATTCCGAATATCAGAACATGGGAGATAGAGTACCTGATTGACCTACCTTTTCTAGAATTAATTAATAGGGATATCGCGAATATAGACAAGAGGTAGGCGATAAATCAACTCAAGGTAAAATCAAAACATTTTTTTACCCATCACTATTAAACACATAAAAATTTCCCCATATTATAAACCGAAATTGAAACAAACCAACAACAATAAGCTTTTGAATCGTGCGTAAAAGGAGATGAATAAGTTGGATGGTTATGTTGTTGTTGTCTGCTGTCGTTGATGGTGTTTTTTTCTTTTTTGTGTAGTTGTTGGTGTTTTCCTTTTGACAGCGTGCCTTAACTTACCGTTTACTGGATGATAACAGTTGCTATCTCTCTCTTTCCTATTATATTCCCGAAAATATCAGGCGACGACGGCTTTGATAGCTTTTTGCGGTGTACTTTTAAAATATACACCAAATAGGTCAAAACTTTCTTTAAGAAATAATTGAATTCGAATCTTTGATATTTTTGTTTGTTATGTGTACTTAGATTTTGCTATTCATATATTGGTATCAAAACACTATATAATAAAAAAATAAAGAGCACAAAATATTAATATCAATTCACTATTTTATGCACAGACATCAAGAAGGTCAATCTTTTTTTAATCCCCAGTTTCAATAAAACATTTTACAGGGGATATATTTTTGTATAGTTTTACTTTTCTTTGATTAACTGCTACACTTTTTCATTAATTTGGTTTTGTCGTTTAGTCTGTCAAAAACCACTTTTTTCCTTTTCAATTGATATAGAAAAGATGAAAAGTAAGCAGCTAATAACGCACACACACACACACAACACAAGACGCGCGAACCGAACGAACGGGCTAGTGCAATCGACGACAGTTGAAATTCAATTGAGCAAGAAGAGAATACAAACCAAAAAAATACAAATTTCAATAGGAACTTGAAATAATTTTTTAGCGCATGTGTATGGCAACACTGAAATCAAGGGGCAGAAGAGTTAAAAACAATGTTGTCAATAGGTATTGTTTATACTAATTTAAAAAGCACAAGAATTTTCCAAATGAGTTAAAATTTAAATACCATCAATTTATGTGTAATTGTTTTGTTTGTATTAATAAAAATAATAAATAAGTTAATAAATAATTTCTTCGAGGTAACATAATACCTAATTAAAATCAATGGTACGATATAGGCATTTAAAGTTGTAAGTCTCTATATTTGAGTATTTAGAGACTTTTCCTTCAAAAGATGGGTACTAAGTTCGAGTTTAAGGTGGGTATTAAGTTCGAGTTTAGCAGCTAATTTTCACTAAAGTGAAAATTAAATCCGTAAAAAAGTCATAAAATTATACATATTTGTTGCAGATTTCATTATAACTCGATGGGGAATATCCCAAAGCAAATTTTCACAAAGTTTGTATTCCTTAAAATGGATTATTAAAGAAAAGTAATCGTGAAAAAATGACGATTTTAGCTGCTAAACTCGAACTTAATACCCACCTTTAGCCGCTAAATCAAAAAATAAATCTGCAAAAACAGAGTAAAATTATATATTCTTGTTGTAAATTGTATAACTTGTAAATATAATAACTTGATGGGGAATGTTCCAATGCAAACATTGAAAATGTTTATTTCGCAATAATGCCAACTTAATACTGGCCTAAAACGAAAATCTTTCGATCCCTTACTTTACCAATTTTTGTGTGTTTGAGGGTATAACTGTATTACCAAAAAAAAATTTTTTTAATATTTTCTTCGTCATTATTTGAATAACTCAGAATCAAACAATAAATATCATGTCAGTCCAATTTTGATTGGAATTAGGTTATGCGCTTTACAGACTATCAGTTATTCTGGACGACAGTGCTCGTGTCGAACATATCCCATATATTGTACACTTTATAAGTTAAGTCCGAAGGCATAATCGATACTGCTGCATGTTTATGGGATCGATAACACATTTACCGATTATTTAGTCATCGCCGACAAGTCGTATCGATCCGACACACTGTAAGATTCTTTACAAACACCGACATTCCGTCCGAATTAACTGATAGTCTGTAAAGCGCATTAGGTATTGCGGCAGTACGCTATTTTAGGCTCTCTCCTAGACAGTTCGCGAGGAGATAGTACAAAACGATTATATTCTGTCCAAAAAATGAGAGCCTGCATGTTACGTTTAATTTCCAAACAACTATTTGTAATGTAAATCGTCCTTCTATTAATTTAACACGCTGCATTGACAACACTGTTGACGAAAGAGGGTGAAAGAAATGTAAAACAAACAAAAAAGGTGTGAAGAGCCAAAATTCTATAAATCTCAAATTAGAAGTATCAAATAATAAAATATATAAAATTGCAATAAATATGTTTAAATTTACGAATCACCGTGCATGTATGAATAATGTAAACAACTCTATCATTTTATGAATTGTACAAATGTATATATGATAACTTGTAAAGTAACCCTTTCTAGCGTAAAAATCACCAACGCCCAAATTTTGAATTGGTAACACACAAACATGGCAAAAGTGGACAGAAAAAAGCGTGCCCTACTTGATCGGGTCAAAAAGAAAGGCAAGGGAACGGTGTAATCTTGGTCGATAGAAATCCTCGTTGGCCATTTTAATATTCACTAATGATCACCTATTGAATTAAGATATATAAAGTAGAAGAAACCGACGCCCGATTATGTCATAGCACAACAACACTATACTCGATAGAAACCACAAACACACACACATTATAACTTGTAGATGCTTTTGCCGGTGATTTTTGATAGGATGTCTTTGGTCTTTCAAAGCATTCGCACACCCACACATATGTACTTTTATTTCCTTACTTTATTATTATGTTGTTTTAAAAGATATATCCTGTTTTTTTGTATTCTTCTCGAATATGTTTTAAAGAAACCAATTCACAAATTCTTTCCGCAACATTCGTTCGTTTCTGTTTTCACTGTCGACTGTTTCTCTTATGTTTTGGTACTGACCAATGAATGGGACTATATGTGTACTATGACATGTACTATGGTACAAAAATGTATACCAAACAACGTACAAAACAACGTAAGAAATATTCAATAAGTGTAAAACAAATAGCACTATTTGATTTTCATTGACATGGATTTCCATATATTTATTTATTATTAATAGATTTTAATTATTTATTACTTAAATAAGAAAAGTATAGAGAAGGTTACAATATATTAAAAATCTGTACAATTCGAAATAAGTTGATTCCATCAGTGATTCCTTTTGAGAAATATCCCTTCATTTTGGTTACAAAAATTTCCCTTTATTCTCTCTTACTCTCTGTCCCATATTTATTACCTTATGTTAGAAAGAGATGACAGTATATTATTTTCAAATAAGAAAAGATGATGTCATTCACAAAAAGTAAAGAAATGTAGCGCTTTTTATTGGCGTACTGCAATAATTGGTATGTTTCAATAAGAAATTATAAAGGGTGATTCTTTTGAGGTTAGGATTTTCATGCATTAGTATTTGACAGATCACGTGGGATTTCAGACATGGTGTCAAAGAGAAAGATGCTCAGTATGCTTTGACATTTCATCATGAATAGCCGAACGATCTGCCACAACGTCGAATTTTCAGTGAATGGGCCCTAGAAAAGTTGGCAGAAAATCCGCTTTTTTATCGACAAATTTTGTTCAGCGATGAGGCTCATTTCTGGTTGAATGGCTACGTAAATAAGCAAAATTGCCGCATTTGGAGTGAAGAGCAACCAGAAGCCGTTCAAGAACTGCCCATGCATCCCGAAAAATGCACTGTTTGGTGTGGTTTGTACGCTGGTGGAATCATTGGACCGTATTTTTTCAAAGATGCTGTTGGACGCAACGTTACGGTGAATGGCGATCGCTATCGTTCGATGCTAACAAACTTTTTGTTGCCAAAAATGGAAGAACTGAACTTGGTTGACATGTGGTTTCAACAAGATGGCGCTACATGCCACACAGCTCGCGATTCTATGGCCATTTTGAGGGAAAACTTCGGAGAACAATTCATCTCAAGAAATGGACCGGTAAGTTGGCCACCAAGATCATGCGATTTGACGCCTTTAGACTATTTTTTGTGGGGCTACGTCAAGTCTAAAGTCTACAGAAATAAGCCAGCAACTATTCCAGCTTTGGAAGACAACATTTCCGAAGAAATTCGGGCTATTCCGGCCGAAATGCTCGAAAAAGTTGCCCAAAATTTGACTTTCCGAATGGACCACCTAAGACGCAGCCGCGGTCAACATTTAAATGAAATTATCTTCAAAAAGTAAATGTCATGGACCAATCTAACGTTTCAAATAAAGAACCGATGAGATTTTGCAAATTTTATGCGTTTTTTTAAAAAAAAAGTTATCAAGCTCTTAACAAATCACCCTTTAGAAGAGTAGGGAAGAGCTATTATTGCTCTCATTCTTGTAACGTTTTTTAAGTCGAGCCTGCAATTCGATATAAGTATAATAACACTAGTACAGGGGGCTAGTAAGAAATTGTTGAAAATTCTTGACATCACATGGCTTGGCATGTTTTGATTATCTCAAAATAAATAAAAATTGCTTTAACTAGCAATCTTGTTATCCTGTTACTTCCGAGGAAGATTTTTTTTGGCCAGTGGACTACTAATTCGCCAACGCTGAACCCTTATGGACTTTGGTACATATGCTGTAATAAATAAAGGGTAATAAGTCTTGAGAATTAATAAGTATACAGATCGAAAAGTTCAGACTATAAATTTATCTGGACGACAGTGCTCTTGTCGAACATATCCCAGATATAGGCCACACTTTAAGTTAAGTCTGACTGCATAATGTGATTAATTGTTAATGTGATCGATAACACATTTTTTGACTATTAATAGTAAATTTAGTCATCGCCGACAATAAGATTCTTTACAAACACAGACATTCCGTACGGAAAAACTTATAGTCTGGATGGCTTATAACGCATGCTATGTAACTCAACCTTAATTGGCTTTGTTTCGTACAATTTTTAGAGCTGTAGATTGTTATTACTCAAAATATTTTAAAAATCCAGAAAATTCGGGATCCCGAATAAGTCATGGGATTCTATATTTTGCTTTTATATTACTCAATCCCGAATGACATCTCTAGTACTAGACTTAGGCACCGTCCAGACTTGAGGTTTATCCGGACGGAATGTCTGTGTTTAAAAAGAATCGTACAACTTATTGTCTGTCGCATTAAATTCGTCGAAAGCGTTCACCTACCGATTGTCGCTTTAGTTATGTGTTACCCACTGGGCGTGTGTGAAGGTTTACTACCGTACCTATTTCATCATGGTGTTGAATGAATTTTTAAGACGAACGGCGTCAATTTTTGTTTGACCGCCTTTTGCAGAACCGATTTTTTTTATTTGATAGTAAAGGGTGATTTGTTAAGAGCTTGATAACTTTTTTTAAAAAAAAAACGCATAAAATTTGCAAAATCTCATCGGTTCTTTATTTGAAACGTTAGATTGGTCCATGACATTTACTTTTTGAAGATAATTTCATTTAAATGTTGACCGCGGCTGCGTCTTAGGTGGTCCATTCAGAAAGTCCAATTTTGGGCAACTTTTTCGAGCATTTCGGCCGGAATAGCCCGAATTTCTTCGGAAATGTTGTCTTCCAAAGCTGGAATAGTTGCTGGCTTATTTCTGTAGACTTTAGACTTGACGTAGCCCCACAAAAAATAGTCTAAAGGCGTCAAATCGCATGATCTTGGTGGCCAACTTACCGGTCCATTTCTTGAGATGAATTGTTCTCCGAAGTTTTCCCTCAAAATGGCCATAGAATCGCGAGCTGTGTGGCATGTAGCGCCATCTTGTTGAAACCACATGTCAACCAAGTTCAGTTCTTCCATTTTTGGCAACAAAAAGTTTGTTAGCATCGAACGATAGCGATCGCCATTCACCGTAACGTTGCGTCCAACAGCATCTTTGAAAAAATACGGTCCAATGATTCCACCAGCGTACAAACCACACCAAACAGTGCATTTTTCGGGATGCATGGGCAGTTCTTGAACGGCTTCTGGTTGCTCTTCACTCCAAATGCGGCAATTTTGCTTATTTACGTAGCCATTCAACCAGAAATGAGCCTCATCGCTGAACAAAATTTGTCGATAAAAAAGCGGATTTTCTGCCAACTTTTCTAGGGCCCATTCACTGAAAATTCGACGTTGTGGCTCGTTAGTAAGTCTATTCATGATGAAATGTCAAAGCATACTGAGCATCTTTCTCTTTGACACCATGTCTGAAATCCCACGTGATCTGTCAAATACTAATGCATGAAAATCCTAACCTCAAAAGAATCACCCTTTATTTGTTTGTTTACTTTCATGTATAGTGTGTAAGTGTGTATGTGTATCATTTTCTATGTAGTAGTAGTATTTTTCATTTCGTTATTTCGTTTCATTTTTATCATTCAAAATTCATTCTTTTCATTTTTCATTCCCTATTATTGCCTATATTTGGTTGAAATCAATTCAGATTTAGATATAGCTTCCATGTATATCGTTTTTCTGATTTATTTATTACAACGAAGGAATCCAAGAAGCAGGAAAGAGTATGAAAACTGGGGATAATAGAGAAATTGGTGGCTTGAAGAATGGACTTGCAGAACTACCACCGAATGGACAATGTACGAATAAGGGAACAATACTTGTCGAAGACCCGCTACACATGAAGACTATACCCAAAATTGAGCCAGAACCAAAACAGCCAATAGAAATTTTGAGTGTTTCATCACGAGATGCCAATTATGAAATAATTATGAATGCAAACGTTGATGAGGAAGCACTAAACAATAGTAAGGATGTGTTGTCATTGAAAAAACCTATTAGAAAACATAAGAACAAACACGATGAGCAAGGCGAGTATCTAGAAAAAATGTCGGTTCGAGGGCTTAATATACATCAATATGAGCATATTGCCGATGGTGTAACTTATTGCCTTCCATGTTACCAAAAGAATGTATTTAAAACTTTTATTCATAGATATAGTTTCCAAAGACATGTATATCTATTTCATATAGGTAATAAGAAAATATTTCCATGTCCTGTGTGCAAGACAGAATTCTCACGTCCCGATAAAATGAAATTGCATAAAAAAGAGAAGCACGATAAGGAAGCGAACGCCATGGAAACTTCGAAGACCAAAGTAAAAGTGGGGAGTCGGAAAAAAATTAGCGGTCACAGCGACAAAGATGATAAAAGCTGTGGTTCAATTTCTCTATGTGATACTCAAGGCGAAAATTCTAGTGTTAACATTGAGAACCAACCGAGTGTTAACATTGAGAACCAAAAACCAATTTGGATTTCACAAAATTCATACACAACTGTTTTGCCAGAAGGAGGTCCTACAATGCCGCAACAAGTTAACACCTTACCTAATGTGATAACTCCCGCTAGTACATCTCAGCTGCAATACACAACATTATCTAATGTTACATTCCTACCAAACGCAATGCCAAACTATCAAATTATTCCCAACAGTATTAACCAGCCTCAAACAACTATAAAGCTAGAACCAAATAAGATGGATATAAGTCCGTATAACATAACAAACACAATGCCAAGTTACACAATCAATCAGATTCAAACTCAAAATGGCACTCAATTCGTTTTATCCACAAGCCCAATTATTACTTCGCATCAACAAAATATCACAAATACAACACTTCTGAAGAACTATATCTTAGAAAATTTTCCAGCAACAATCGTCAAGTTAGAACCGCAAATAAACCAGAATTATGTTGTGATTACCAGTGATCAGTTGTAGGATGTAAACAAGGGAAGTTAAATTTAACAAGAGTTTTCCAAGAAACTTGGAATGGTTGAAAGCTGTGATGCGCCAACTTAAAGAGTAAATGTTTAGTAGTAAGTAAACATCTCAGGACTGTAGAAGCTGAAAGCTTTTTCAACAAAAAGTACATATATCATATACTTTTTGTCAATATCCAGTTTTGCCAATTTTCAATACTTTTTTTCAAAATTCAAACATTTATTTAATTAATTAAGTCCTCTTTGGTCATACATTGATACATTTTGTAAATTTTTTTAGTACTGTAAAATATTGTGCATCTTTTTAGATTTTATATTTTATGGATAAATTGTAATGAGTGTCATAGATATCTTTTATATATGCTAAATTATAAGCCACAAGTGAAATAAAATGATGTATTTTTTCAGTACTTGCTATTTCAACAAACAGGAGAGTAAGTAAACATCTCAGGACTTTATAAGCTGTAAGCTTTTTCAAAAAAAAGTACATATATCATATACTTTTTGTCAATATCCAGTTTTGCCAATTTTCAATACTTTTTTTCAAAATTCGAACATTTATTTAATCAATTAAGTCCTCTTGGGTCATACATTGATACATTTTGTAAATTTTTTTTAGTACTGTAAAATATTGTGCATCTTTTTAGATTTTATATTTTATGGATAAATTGTAATGAGTGTCATAGATATCTTTTATATATGCTAAATTATAAGCCACAAGTGAAATAAAATGATGTATTTTTTCAGTACTTGCTATTTCAACAAACAGGAGAGTCAACCTCATTTTTAAAAGCAGAATTTTCACTTATTTTCAGTTAAAAAAATTGCTATTGCTTGTTTTACTATAAATATAAAAGCGGGTTTAGTAATGGATTAAATATTTATGGGAGCTAGAGAGAGTCTCCAATATATCCTATGTTCTGGATGGAACACCAGTGCAACGATGTTCTGAATGGCACATGCAAATGTTGCATCCAATATTAAAAGAAACCAGGCCTAATAATGGCATTGTTTTGCACATTTTTTGATAAATAAAAGTTAGGAGTACATACAAGCCAGTATTCATATAGTCACGTTTTTTCTTTCGAATGAATTAAGATTGTTAACAGTACTTAAAGCCAAAACTTAAACAATATTCTGTACATGACAAATTTCAGCTCAAATATACAAAATTTTTAAACCCGGTCGTTTAAATTTGTTAACATTTGGAGAATAAAAATGTATTTATAGAACTGACACTATTTTATCAAGATAATATCCTTTTGTCGTATTTATACTACGTTCACATTATGCCCCTTTTTCACTTATTTTCAGTTAAAAAAATTGCTATTGCTTGTTTTACTATAAATATAAAAGCGGTTTTAGTAATGGATTAAATATTTATGGGAGCTAGAGAGAGTCTCCAATATATCCTATGTTCTGGATGGAACACCAGTGCAACGATGTTCTGAATGGCACATGCAAATGTTGCATCCAATATTAAAAGAAACCAGGCCTAATAATGGCATTGTTTTGCACATTTTTTGATAAATAAAAGTTAGGAGTACATACAAGCCAGTATTCATATAGTCACGTTTTTTCTTTCGAATGAATTAAGATTGTTAACAGTACTTAAAGCCAAAACTTAAACAATATTCTGTACATGACAAATTTCAGCTCAAATATACAAAATTTTTAAACCCGGTCGTTTAAATTTGTTAACATTTTGAGAATAAAAATGTATTTATAGAACTGACACTATTTTATCAAGATAATATCCTTTTGTCGTATTTATACTACGTTCACATTATGCCCCTTTTTCTAAGTTCCAAAATCGCCTCTATACAAAAGCGTGATTTCAATCAAGTTTTAAAAATGGAGATTTCGAGAATAATGTGAACGTAGGGATGGAGCAGGATTTAAAGCAAATACCAAGTGTGTACGTCCCTTGAATAACATGGTTGTATGCTAAGTTTGTTAATTTTCTCCAAATGGGCAACACTGCAAAACAGCTGGATCATTATTTTATAGGCGGCGAACGAGCGTGGACGTTGTGGGATTTTTTATTAGTTTTAAGTCCTTTTTTTAGTTAAAAGTTTAATGCCGGTGTCATAAAACTACTGCCGGACACGCATTAGAACAAAGGTAGGTTTAAATTTTAATGTATTTAATTAAAATTGTTCGAAACATAGTTAAATGCATTATGTTCCCAATCAATGCAAATTGCATCTCTTGGCAGAAGTGTACCTATATAAGAAGACGAAGAAGAACAAAACAAAAGAAGCAGAACAAGCATAAACAAAAGCAAGCAAACGTTTACGGCGGCGATAGCGGTGCCTGGCTGTGGCAACACCAACAACAACAATAGAACCAACCAACCCCCCTATATAAACAAGAAAAAAATGGGTCGGAGTCCCTCCCCTTCACACAGACGTCGTGAGAAAGAACGTTCAGAACGTAAAAAAAGAAGGGAACGTCGATCAAGAGAACGAGAACGTGGTGGCACTGGTGCTGACAGCGATGTAGAGATTGTAGCATCCACCAGTAGTTCAGGACGTAATTTAAGACGAAGATCACCACATCACCGTGAAAGGGAGAGGGGTGACAATAGAGAACGTGATCGTAGCCGTAGTAGGAGCCGTGGGCGTGGCAGACGACGATCGAGGTGAATAATACAAAGTGTAGTGTATTGAAACCAAAACGACACAATGATAAGTATACTGTTTTCCTTTAATATTAATTGTATTTTGCAATACAAACAATTTTATTAGTTCGTATGCTTTAACGGTATGCAAAAGGGCAATTCGTATTTAATATAAAGCGGTTTACGGACTACAACTCTGTGCCAGAAAACAGTGTTGGTGAACGACATGTGTTGTGAAATTATAATTTCATCAATTGAGAATTGTGAGTGCTTTCTCTCTCGACGCTCTTCTGTGTGTCATTATTTCAGTGTTGTTATTAATTTCTGCGGTCTCGGCAATTACCACGTGAAGTGAAATACAAATTTGATCAGAAAACTAATATAAATTTCGGTTTCCATTCATCTTATACCAATTGGAAATTTCACTTAAGAGCATACGGACAGACGAGTATTGAATTAATCTTGGAATAATATAAATATGGCTATGCGTGTGCAGTTCGAAAACAATGATGACATTGGTGTCTTCAGCAAATTAACAAATTCTTATTGCTTGGTAGCCATAGGTGGCTCGGAAACATTCTACAGTATCTATGAAGGTGAATTGGCGGAAACTATACCAGTTATTCATGCCAGTATTGGTGGATGTCGCATTATTGGCCGGCTAACCGTTGGTAATCGCAATGGACTGTTGGTGCCCAACTCCACAACAGATGTTGAATTGCAACATTTGCGCAACAGCTTGCCAGATACTGTAAAAATCCAGCGTGTTGAAGAACGTTTATCAGCCTTGGGCAATGTCATTGCCTGTAATGATTATGTGGCTTTGGTACATCCAGATTTGGACAAAGAAACAGAAGAAATTATCGGAGATGTATTGAATGTCGAGGTATTCCGTCAAACCATAGCTGAAAATACCTTAGTGGGATCATACACAGTTTTAAGTAATCAAGGTGGTATGGTCCATCCTAAAACAAGCATTCAAGATCAAGACGAACTCTCATCGCTCCTGCAAGTTCCACTAGTAGCCGGTACAGTCAACCGTGGTAGTGAAGTTTTAGCTGCTGGTATGGTAGTCAACGATTGGATATCGTTTGTGGGCATGAGTACAACAGCCACAGAGATTTCCGTTATTGAAAGTGTCTTCAAACTAAATCAAGCCCAACCTTCAACAGTAACAACGAAATTGCGTGCTGCTCTAATTGAGGATATGTCTTAAATGGATTGTGTCGTTAATATCCTTACCTTAATTTGGGATTTTTTTAATTAGTTTATGTTCTACATATAACCATTATGATAAATGTATGACCAAAATTTCTGTTGTAATGAAATTTTAAGTTAAAAATAAATAAAGTTGAATTTTTTATACAACAAAGTTGAATGATTTCTTTCTAATGCCATATAATGAATTAATTTAAAAAAAATTCTAAATTTTAACATATACAACAGGTTTATTTTGTAGATATGTGACTTCGTATATATAAACAGGGTTTTAAATTAAATACATTAAATAATAAACAATAATCAAATTTTCACTCGCCAAAATTTTATATTAATTTAGCAGTATGAGTTTGTAATATAGAGTCTTTTGAATAGACTTCAAATACCAATTTTGATTTTCAATATGGAATGGATTATCTTAGAATTCATTAATTTTGCTCAATAAGACCACTTTCTATCTTGCCTACAACTCGGTAAATTTCCTTAATATACAAAATTATTTTTACTTTTTTTGTGTTAGTGGGATTTCAAAAAATTTAAATAAATTTAAATACTATATATTTCTGTAAATTACCATCAGTATAGTATAGTAGTCCTAATAATATTCATAATAATCAATGAGAACCATTCTCAATACCATTCATTGTTATTTACATAATCTCTTCTACAGATCTCGTTCATATGGTCGCGGTGGTTCCAGCTCAGCATCAACATCATCACGCCGCCGTGGTGGTAATACACGAACCGAACGCCCCAAAATCAGTGAAGCTGATTTAGAGGGCAAATCGGCCGAAGAAATTGAAATGCTTAAAACCATGGGTTTCTGTACGTTCGACACAACAAAAAATCGCAAAGTCGATGGAAATGATGTCGGAGAAGTACATGTAATCCTCAAACGCAAGTATCGCCAGTATATGAATCGTAAGGGAGGTTTCAATCGTCCCTTGGATTTTGTAGCATAGCATTGCCATTTTTGTGGCATTGTTGGTACTACGACTACTATTACTACTATCATCGTTGCTGTTTAGTAGTTTTAATGTTATTTTTTGTTTGCGGTCATAGCAATGGTGTTGACAATGACCGAATTTTTTGTTGTCCTTCTATTCGGCCAAGGTCAGCATCATTGTCATGGCCTTCCATAACAGATAACCTGCAATTTTATGCAATAGACCGGTTTACAAAATTTATCCATTTTTTACAAATCAAAATTTCCACCACACACACCTACCTCTTTTTTAGCTCTATAGTTTGTAGATAATAAGTTAGCATGTTTTCTTTCTCCTCTTTTTTTTTAATGTTAGAAACGAAAGGAACTACTTTTGTAATTGTTTAGAGTTATTCATATCATGTTGTTTATATATCCTTAAACTAAAAAATAAGGAAATTGTGTTGAAGATTCAAAAATACAAAGGAAAGGGCAGATTTTCAAAATTGTTTATAAAAAAAGAACTTCTACAAGTTATGAAAAAGAAAAATATGAATGTATTGAACATTTTAGATACTCCTTCAATTGCGAAAATATAACGTCCTTCACTGAGGTCAATTAAAATCGTAATTGAATCTGTCGATATTAATTATTGATAAATGATTTGATTTAATCATGAAATCTCAAAATCGAATATCCTTTCAAAATTATTTAAAATTTGGTATTTCCTTATTTTTTTTTTAATATTTACTTTTCTTTTTTAATTATTTTTTTAATGCCCTTGTCTTCAACATATAAAACCCTATTATATTATATTAAATATTACCAAAAAACAACTTTATATAGACATAAATAACAAAACAATATAATCTTGTTTTGAATTAACTGCTGTATTCTGAATACAAAACCATAACAAACTCATATTACACAATCAACCTCCTCCCCCTACACAAACTCACACGCACACACACACCTCTGACAATTACATACAAATACCCACAACTCACAACATTTTATCCTCCATACACTGCAATAGTACAATTTTTTGTTAACTAGATTTTAATAAAATTGTGATCTTTTTTACATATTTACACACACATATAAACCCCCTATCCACCATCCTTTAATCCTGCCCTACACTTATGACCCATAAACCCAAACATAAACCACCATAAACCTACAATAGACCAAATATGCAATAGCCAGGGATTTTTTTATATTTATATACACTCACATTGTTAAAATAGAAAAGAATTTTAAATAGAAAAAACACAGGAAAAATGAAACATAATTGAGATACTTTGTAAAAGTATATCAACAATATGTTTTATAACGAAAAATATTTAATATTGTTAAATATATATAAACAAAAAAACAGTTAATTCAATCACAAGTGCCGTTTAAAATCGACATCTATTTAAAGACATGCCGTAAAGCAAAATAATTGAATTCGCTAAGTTATATTTATTTTTGTTTCAACGACATAGTCTGTAAACGTTTTTCTTTTCATTTCTACTTATTTTTATTATATACCACAACTCAGCAATAGATATCTTTTGGCCTCATCAACATAATAGTGTAACAAAATTTTATATCTTTGGCTTAATCTACACACCCATCACAACTACATAGTTTTAAAAACGAAATTGCAGGGATTTTTTATAAATATACTTTTTATAAATTATATAAAATGTATTTTTCTATTTTCTGCTCAATAAAACTCAATATATTTTGTAATTATTTTCTTGTTTTATTCTTATTTGTAGTTCAGTATTGGATATCAAATTTTGGTCTCAATAATAAATAGATAATCAGAGGTGTTGCGAAGACCTTTTGTAGATAAAGGAGAAGTAATGCAGGTAATACAAAAATATAGTTACATATATCTGAACCAATATCCAATATCGAACGACTACTTTGAGCATATTTTCGATATAGTTTATTCACATTCATTGGAGTTTTCATCCCTTTTTGATTATTCCCCAGTGCCATGAAGATGGGGTAGAACCACGATTGCCACTCGAGCCAACAATAATCTAACAAAATTTGTAGAAAATTCTACCAAAAAACTACCAAACATAAAAATCTTCTATAGAAAGTTTTATTTCTATAGAAAATTTTGACAAAATTTTATTTCTATAGAAAATTTTTTCAAAATTGTATTTCTATCGAAAATTTTTCCAAAATGTTATTTCTATAGAAAATTTTGTAAAAATTTTATTTCTATAGAAGATTTTGTCAAAATTTTATTTCTATAGAAGATTTTGTCAAAATTTTATTTCTATAGAAAATTTTGTCAAAATTTTATTTCTATAGAAAATTTTGTCAAAATTTTATTTCTATAGAAAATTTTGTCAAAATTTTATTTCTATAGAATATTTTGTCAAAATTTTATTTCTATAGAAAATTTTGTCAACATTTTATTTCTATAGAAAATTTTGTCAAAATATTATTTCTATACAAAATTTTGTCAAAATTTTATTCCTATAGAAAATTTTGTCAAACTTTTTTTTTATATAAAAAATTTTGTCAAAATTTTATTTCTATAGAAAATTTTGCCAAAATTTTATTTCTATAGAAAATGTTGACAAAATTTTATTTCTATAGAAAATTTTGTCAAAATTTTATTTCTATAGAAAATTTTGTCAAAATTTTATTTCTATAGAAAATTTTGTCAAAATGTTCTATAGAAAATTTTGCCAAAATTTATTTCTATAGAAAATTTTGACAAAATTTTATTTCTATAGAAAAATTTGTCAAAATTTTATTTCTATAGAAAATTTTGTCAAAATTTTATTTTTATAGAAAATTTTGTCAAAATTTTATTTCTATAAAAAATTTTGTCAAAATTTTGTTTTTATAAAAAATTCTGTCAAAATTTTGTTTTTACAGAAAACTTTGTCAAAATTTTATTTCTATAGAAAATTTTGTCAAAATTGTATTTCTATAGAAAATTTTGTTTCTATAGAAAATTTGCCAAATTTTTATTTCTGTATAAATTTTTTTCAAAATTTTATTTCTATAGAAATTTTTTTGACAAAATTTTATTTCTGTGGAAAATTTTGTCAAAAAATTTTGTTTTTATAGAAAATTCAGTCCAAATTTTGTTTTTATAGAAAATTCTGTCAAAATTTTGTTTGTACAGATTTTATAGAAATTTTATTTCTATAGAAAATTTTTGGAGAAGAATATTTTGCAAATCTACCAAACATCAAGAATTCATCAATATATGGGAGCTGTATATAAATCTGAACCGATTAAAAACAAAACACATCAGGCTTTGGTAGACCAGCAATATATGTGACTATCGAAGACTGTGACACGTGAGATTTTATGGTCCAGGACGTATATTTCTGCTGGTCACATTTTCATTGAGGTTTAGTGCAATAAAATCTCATGGTCCGTTAAAATATATATATATATATACATATATACATATATATATATATATATATATATATATATATATATATATATATATATATATATATATATATATATATATATATATATATATATATATATATATATATATATATATATATATATATATATATATATATATATATATATATATATATATATATATATATATATATTTTAACTAATATGTAAATAACAATCTCTCCGTGTAGGTCATATAAAAAGGCCGACTTGATTACAACTGCTATTGCATAAACAAAAACTATTAATTGTTTTTTAATGTTTGAAGTTTTTTAAAGGTCCAATTTGTACCATTCAACTGTTTTGGGCTTATTGTAACAGTATTTCTATTATTAAATAGTCCGGAGAGAATTTATTATTTCGAATCAGCAGAAAATTTCAGCAAACTACTGATTTTTCAGCAGTATGTCTGCTTTTCCAAAATAGCAGATTATTTGCTGTTTTAGCAAAAAAAATGCTAGCAATTTTTGTGAATCGTATGAGTCGTACAACTTTCTTTTTGAGAAAAAAAACACGGATTCTTACCCAATGTATTGATATTTGCAAATGCAGAAGTAGCTATTACCTTTACTTGTCCATATTTGCTCAGAAAATAATTCATCACTTTAGTTTCCAGTTTTTGTATTTTTCTTATCAAAAGTAAATTTATTCTACAAAAATTTTTAACATTTTATAAAAAATATATATTTAGAGAGTATATTTTCATTGTTACATATACATGCAAGTATATGTAAAGAAAACAGAAAATCAGATACAATTATTTATATCACTTCCAATGGAATTCTATTGATAATGACCTTAATCACTAATATGTTCATACACAACAGCAGTACGTGCTGGTGTATAGACTTCAAAGAAATTCTCCCTTCCACCATAGTGTTCAGCTCTAGTAACATGTTTGCAATTCTTATCCAGGCGATTGAAGCCTCCAAATTGTTCATCATCTGAGGAAAGACAAATTTTATAGGTACCAGCCCAATTAGTGCCCACACGATATCCCGTAAAACTTTGCGTTGGATGAAAATTGAATACGAATACCAAACCGGCTCTCTCGAAGGCTATAATCTTGTCACCTTCATGCTTCCAGCTTACATAGCCTGAATCACTATGTAACCAACCGAAACGTTCTTCCAATTCATTCATGGCACGATCAAACTCATTGAGAAATTTATATTTTAACATTTTATCATCCACCAAATTCCATTGTCGTCGAGCATAATGATATGAATCATTATTGCCAATACGTGGAAAATCCAACCATTCGGGATGACCAAATTCATTGCCCATAAAGTTAAGATAGGCCTCTCCGCCTAAGGCATGTGTAATTAGACGTATCATTTTATGCAAGGCCAGACCACGGTCAATAATCAGACTAGGTTCGGAGAGTGTGGACATGTGTGTGTACATTTCTTTATCCATTAGCCAAAAGGCGATTGTTTTATCACCCACCAAAGCTTGATCATGAGATTCAGCATAGGCAACGGTATTTTCTTTCCATCGGCGATTTGTCAGGGTATGGACAATATCTCCCATTTTCCATTGATCATCTTGAAATTCCTTTAGCAATTCAATCCATTTATCGGGTATGGCCATACCTAAACGGTAGTCAAAACCAATACCACCTTCAGCAATGGGACGGCAAAGTGTTGGCATTCCAGAAACATCCTATAAGAATAAACATATATAATTTATAATTGAGTTTTTAAATGAAGACTGAAAAGTCTCTTTTCGACGTATAAAGTTCGAAGTTGATTATCTGTGATATTCAAATTGTCAAATTGATTTTTCCTGATTTTCTAAGTTTTAAATATCTTAGGAATGGGCTAAACTACTCCCGATATAACAATTTTTAACAAAACATAAAAAGAAGGAAAATCGATTTCTAAGTACGTCGAATTATCAAAAGTTTTTGAAAAAGGCGAAAGGCGCAGTTGCCACTCAAGCCAAAAATAATATACCAACATTTTGAAAAAAATTTACCAAAAACTACCAAACAAAAAATGTGGCAATTTTATTTGTATAGAAAATTTTGTCAACATTTTATTTCTATAGAAAATTTTGTCAAAATTTTATTTCTATAGAAAATTTTGTCAAAATTTTATTTCTACGGAAAATTTTGTCAAAATGTTATTTCTATAGAAAATTTTGTCAACATTTTATTTCTATAGAAAATTTTGTAAAAAAAATTTATTTCTATAGAAAATTTTGTCAAAATTTTATTTCTATAGAAAATGTTGTCAAAATTTTATTTCTATAGAAAATTTTATCAAAATTTATTTCTATAGAAAATTTTGTCAAAATTTTATTCCTATAGAAAATTTTGTCAAAATTTTATTTCTATAGAAAATTTTATCAAAATTTGCTTCTATAGGAAATTTTGTCAAAATTTTATTCCTATAGAAAATTTTATCAAAATTTTATTTCTATAGAAAATTCTATAGAAAATTTTCCGTAGAAATAAAATTTTGGCAAATTTTTCTATAGAAATAAAATTTTCCGTAGAGATAAAATTTTGACAAAATTTTCTCTAGAAATAAAATGTTGGCAAAATTTCCTATAGAAATAAAATGTTGACAAATTTTTCTATAGAAATAAAATTTTGACAAAATTTTGTAAAAAAATTTATTTCTATAGAAAATTTTGTCAAAATTTTATTTCTATAGAATATTTTATCAAAATTTGTTTCTATAGAAAATTTTGTCAAAATTTTATTCCTATAGAAAATTTTGTCAAAATTTTATTTTTATAGAAAATTTTATCAAAATTTGTTTCAATAGAAAATTTTGTCAAAATTTTAGTTCTCTAGAAAATTTTGTCAAAATTTTATTTCTATAGAAAATTTTGTCAACATTTTATTTCTATAGAAAATTTTATCAAAATTTATTTCTATAGAAAATTTTGTCAAAATTTTATTTCTATAGAAAATTCTATAGAAAATTTTGTCAAAATTTTATTTCTACGGAAAATTTTGTCAAAATTTTATTTCTATGGAAAAATTTGTCAACATTTTATTTCTATAGGAAATTTTGCCAACATTTTATTTCTAGAGAAAATTTAGTCAAAATTTTATTTCTATAGAAAATTTTGTCAAAATTTTATTTCTACGGAAAATTTTATCAAAATTTTATTTTTATAGAAAATTTTGTCAAAATTTTATTTCCAAAGAAAATTTTGTCAAAATTTTATTTCTAAAGAAAATTTTGTCAAAATTTTATTTCTATAGAAAATTTTGTCAAAATTTTATTTCTATAGACAATTTTATCAAAATTTGTTTCTATAGAAAATTTTGTCAAAATTTTATTCCTATAGAAAATTTTGTCAAAATTTTATTTCTAGAGAAAATTTTGTCAAAATTTTATTTCTACGGAAAATTTTGTCAAAATTTTATTTCTATAGAAAATTTTGTCAAAACTTTATTTCTATAGAAAATTTTGTCAAAATTTTAGTTCTATAGAAAATTTTGTCAAAATTTTATTCCTATAGAAAATTTTGTCAAAATTTTATTTCTATAGAAAATTTTGTCAAAATTTTATTTCTATAGAAAATTTTGTCAAAATTTTATTTCTATAGAAAATTTTGTCAAAATTTTATTTCTATAGAAAATTCTGTCAAAGTTTTATTTCTATTGAAAATTTTTTCAAAATTTTATTTTTATAGAATATTTGTCAACATTTTATTTCTATAGAATATTTTATCGAAATTGTTTTCTATAAAAAAATTTTATCAAACATTTTGGTAGAATTCTACCAATTGTGGCAACCGTGGTTTCCGTATTTTAAGTACGTACTGACTGATTTTTGAATGTTTTATGGCAATGGAAAGTCGACTTCGAATTTTGTGAACGTCGAAAACAGACTTTCAGACTTAGAGTAAAAACCATTGATATTGGCACAATTATTATAGAAATACCTCTGCAATGGTTACACATTCATTATTAAGATTGTGTAGCATATAGTTTGCCAGGGCCAAGTAATTTAAGGCATCCGTATCCACATTTAATCCAAAATATTCATTATAATCTCCACTGAAACCTTCGCCAATACCGCGTGAATGATATATCATTGATGTGACACCATCAAATCTGCAATTGCATAGAAATTAAGCACAACCATACCATAAGCACACTCTATGAAAAACTCACCTATATCCATCGAAATTGTATTCATCATGCCACCATCTCAAATTGGACAAAAGGAATCGTAAAACTTCATATTCCATATAATTAAATAGACGACTATCCCATAAACTGTGCTCACCACGACTCCCGTCATGAAAGAAACAAGCATTGGTTCCATCAAATTGATTTAAACCATCTTGAACATTTTTACTGGCATGTGAATGGACAACATCGAGCAAAACGTACAGGCCATGGGAATGGGCCACATCGATCATACGTTTCAATTGTTCCGGGGTACCATAACGACTTGAAGCGGCAAAGAAACTTGTTACCTGATATCCAAAACTTGCATAATAGGCATGCTCCATTACAGCCATCACCTGTATGGCATTATAGCCTTGTTTCTTAATCCGAGGTATAATATTGTTGGCAAAATTATCATAGGAACCCACACAAGGCTCTTGTGAGGCAATGCCCACATGACATTCATATATACGCATTGATTTTGGCCTCTTCGCTTTAGGATGTTGGAATTGATAACGTTCATTTTGTGGGGGATTCCATACATACTGTTTGAAGTTAACACCTTGATTTGCTTCTTTGGGTGGTTGCTTCACATACACAGCCCACGGTGATAAACGATCGAGAAGTTGTCCAGCCTGATTACGTATAATAACTTTAATTTCACTCAAGTGTTTAATGGGTGCTGAACCATCTGGATTGGCGGGTAAATGTAACTCCCATTTGCCAAAATCTAATTTCTTATATGGTGTTGCCTCCCATTGCCAATTATCTTTAAATATAAGGGGTGGATGTTAGTTTTGTTTGCTTATTGCTGATAATAATACAAAAACTTACTAAAGTCACCGGTGAGATAAACATCTTTAGCTCCAGGAGCCCATTCTCGGGCAACAACTGAATTATCCGGTAGAAAATGTATACCATAGTATTTGTAACCCTGGCTGAATGTTTCCATACCACCTTCTAATTTCTCAATCTTTCCATACCAATCACGAAAGACACCATGTCTGAAATATAAAGAAATAGAGATTAGTTTCTTACCCCAATAATTCATTTTATGATCCAGTACTACAATATAAAATAATTTTAAAATAGCGAAACTGTGGAATTGCTCCCTGAAAATAGGGTAGGGTTAGAAAATTTTTTCGACAGAAAATTTTGTCCAAAATTTCATTTCTATAGAAAACTTTGTCAAAATTTTGTTTCTATAGAATATTTTGTCAAAATTTTATTTCTATAGAAAATTTTGTCAACATTTAATTTCTATAGAAAATTTTGTCAAAATTTTATTTCTATAGAAAATTTTGTCAACATTTTATTTCTATAGAAAATTTTGTCAAAATTATATTTCTATAGAAAATTTTGTCAAAATTTTATTTCTATAGAAATTTTGTCAAAATTTTTTTTCTATAGAAAATTTTGTCAACATTTTATTTCTATAGGAAATTTTGTCAAAATTTTATTTCTATAGAAAATGCTTTATTTCTATAGAAAATTTGTGAAGTACCTCTTAGTTGAAGAGGAATATTTTGCAAAATCTACCAAACAGTAAAAAATCTACCACTTTTGGTAGAATTCTACCAACTGTGGCAACCGTGATCAGTTGCCGTGTTCCCCACCTGTAATCAATGGCCACATGACACGTATCACTTTTCGCATGCCCAGCCCAACCTAATTGCATCACAACCAAATTAAGTTGAACGTATCCCATCCCAGAGTTACTCGATTTGGATACAAATTCATGTACCAACAGCGAATCGCGAAATAGATGGTAACATAAAAAAATGGTTACAACAACAACAAATTTTTATCGGCTTAGCAGTCAAGGGGCTTCCTCCCATGTCAAAAATTGAGTATCAGCGGCCGCCAATTTAATTGGGTCGGCTTCATGCTCCATGTAGGGTATATCAATGGTGGTTGGATATTATTCCGTTTTTATCGTTTGCTTGAAATTGAGAGAATAAAAATAATGCCGGCATCTCACATTCTCACTTGTTTATAAACAACTTTCCATTGGAAGAGATAAGAAGAAACGAACACAAAACATAAACATTGGAATAGCCATGCAAAGGAAAATTAGCCGATGATGATATCTTCTTTAACTTCAATGCAATCTTTGGGTGTTTGGGGAACCAACATGCCATACGCCAATTTGGCTTCTAAATGTAAATGTTCGATATGTGAGAACAAAACAGTCCATGGGACACGAAACTAAATTTAATCGACGAAACATGCACTCGACCTTGATAAGAGAAATTGCCGGTTTTTTTGTTTTTAGTGTGTAGAAGATTAGTTCATAATAGAAAAGTGATTGAGAGATGGAAGAAAATTTAAGGGATTTTGTTTTATTTTTCTTTTATTAATTAATGTCTGGTCAATTGATCTTTGTATTTTGATTTATTGTAAGTTTTTTTTTTTGTTTGCCAAGCCCCCCTAAAGGGAGAGTGAAGATATTGACTCTATCCATAATAATTTTGTTAAATTTCTTTAACCTTCACATGACATTGCCACATAAAAGATATGTCCTAATGTTTAAATATTACACAATTTGTGGAAATGGAAATTGCTGTGGATTTTCAATGTGGTATTTCAAAATATCTTCTTCGGTTTGTTCGAAACATTCAATCACAAATGAGGCATTAGCAATATATGTTTCCTTGTCCTGTGAGAACATCATTACCACCGAGTATTGGATGGAAAGTTTTTGTTTTTTATTTTGAACTTATATATATACCTGCGACGTATTTCCCTTTCGAAAGGTTTTAAATATGGATCTAATTTGAAGAGGCTTTCTATTTCTTTAATTTCCACTTTCATCGGATCCATTATTGTTTGATTTAACGAACGATTTTCAATTCAATTCAATTGGTAATGACCGTGCCGGCAACCTTAATGTAAGAGATTTAAATGGAGACTAGCAATGAAATTCGTTGGTTGTCAAGCATATAGCTTTATTGGAATGTGCTTTCAAACCAACAGCTGTTTGCTGATTTGGCTTGTCTTTGGTATGGGTAGAATTTGTTACACCCTGCACATAAGTGGACTATGAAAGGGGTTGTTTTTATACTCTAAACCCGTATGTGGTCAGGGAATAATTCAATTTTTTTCTAATTAAAGTTTTATAGATTTTTTTTTAAATTTAAGTTTTATAGAAAATTTTGTCAAAATTTTAGATCTTTCGAAAATTTCGGCAAACTTTTCTATAGAAATAAAATTTTGAAAAAATTTTCTATATAAAGAAAATGTTGTCAACATTTTAGTTCTATAGAAAGTTTTGTCAACAGTTTAGTTCTACAGAAAATTTTGGCAAAATTTTAGTTCTACAGAAAATTTTAGGTCTATAGAAAATTTTTTCAAAATTTTATTTCTCTAAAAAATTTTGTCAACATTTTATTTCTATGGACAATTTTGTCAAAATTTTAGTTCTTTAGAAAATTTTAGTTCTATAGAAAATTTTGTCAAAATTTTATTTCTCTAAAAAATTTTGTCAACATTTTATTTCTATGGACAATTTTGTCAACATTTTATTTCTATAGCAAATATTGTGAAAATTTTATTCTTATAAAAGATTTTGTAGAAATTTTATTTCTATAGAAAATTTGTAAAAATTTTACTATTATAGAAAATTTTGTCAACATTTTATTTCTATAGCAAATATTGTTAAAATTTGTTTCCTATAGAAAATTGTTGTCAAAATTTTATTTCTATAGCAAATATTGTTAACATTTTATTTCTTTAGAAAATTTTTGTCAAAATTTTTTTGCAATAGAAAATTGTGTTAAAATTTTAGTCCTATAGAAAATTTGTCACAATTTTAGTTCTAAAGAAAATTTTGTCAAAATTTTAGTTCTAAAGAAAATGTCACAATTTTATTTCTATAGAACATTTTAGTTCTACAGAAAATTTTGCCACAATTTGAGGTCTATAGAAAATTTTGTCAAAATTTTAGTTCTAAAGAAAATTTTGTCAAAATTTTAGCTCTAAAGAAAATTTTGTCAAAATTTTATTTCTATAGAAAATTTTGTCAAAATTTTATTTCTATAAAAAATTCTGTCAAGATTTTATTTCTATAGAAAAATCTGTCAAAATTTTAGTTCTATAGAAAATTTTGTCAAAATTTTATTTCTATAGAAAATTTTGTCAAAATTTTATTTCCATAGAAAATTTTTGTCAAAATTTTATTTCTATAGAAAATTTATGTCAAAATTTTATTTCTATAGAAATTATGATTATTAAAATTATAAAGCTATAGACAATTCGCCCACGTGATTATTATTTTTTTGCCCGTATATATAATGCTAAACACTCAGGTATTTAAACATCGATAACACAAATGTGCTTATTTGTATATAAAATAGTGGAATCACATAAGCATCATTCAAGATATCCACAGACCCTATTGGTGATTAGTATTATGTTGGATTTTCTATAGAAACATTTTTTTCAAAATTTTATTTCCATAGAAAATTTTTGTCAAAATTTTATTTCGTTATTGTTGTTTTTGATCTCAGCTTAAAGCCATGCATTGCATCCAACCATCTTGCAGTGTATAGGGCTTTGCCCAAATAAATTTGACAAGCATACTTTTCCTCTTTTGGTTAAGCTACACTTGTAGTTTAGTCAATGCATGGCTTTAAGCTGAGATCAAAAACAACAATAACGATTGAAGAGAAGCCAACAATAACAAAAAAAAATTATTTCTATAGAAAATTTTGTCAAAATTTTATTTCTATGGAAAATTTTTGTCAAAATTTTATTTCTATAGAAATTATGATTATTAAAATCATAAAGCTATAGACAATTCGCCCATGTGATTATTATTTGTTTGCCCATATATATAATGCTAAACATTCAGGTATTTAAACATCGATAACACAGATGTGCTTATTGGTATATAAAATAATGGAATCAGATACGCATCATTCAAGATGTCCACAGACTCTATTGGTGATTAATATTATATTGGATTTTCTTATCACATTTTTCCATTTAATGCTTTTTTACTACTAATTTTAAATACAGACTTTACGATCAATTAAAGACATCATTGAATTGTATATAATTGGAATTTTTAATATTGGTTGAATGCTTTTGATGTCAGAACAGCAGGGCAATTTCTCTTAGTAATGATGGACTCACTTGCTTAAGCGGGATTTATGTCATATGACAACAAACCAGAGGCTTTCATTTGCAGTAATAATCTTCTATAGCCCCCCTTTTTAGCCAACACCTTCCCATAATTTTATTTCGACTGGGCAAAAAAAGGTTACTTCGGTTCATATCCTACTGAATTGTCTGGCATTGCAACTAGAATTAATCAGAGTGGGTGTAAAACTTTGGTTTGATGACGAAGTTTAACTTTTTTTAAAACCAAAAATTTTACAAAAAAGTTGCAGGTCCACAATCAGTGTATTACGCTTGAAGAGAGCTATGGTAAAAAAAAAACAAATTTTCCAAAAAGAAAAAAGTTTTTCCGAGGTAGACCAAGGATTTTTCAATTTGTCAGTTATATACTTGCTTCGTTATCTTGAGCCCCCCGTCTGAAAGTAAAAATGAAACACATATTTTTATGCAATGTTTTTCTTTATTTTTAATTTCATTTCTGAAATACGTTGGTTGGTTTGTTTGTTTTGCTTACAGTTAAAAATATTTTTAATAATTAAGTTGTAGATCTTTCAAGTTATTTTATCTTCCGATTTGCATTAATAAGTTTTTTGTTTGTTATTTTGCAAAAAAAAACTATGTATACCATAATGCAAAATATGATATATCCTATATTACTATCATTTTATATATTTATATAATTTCTTGTTTTCTTGCTTTTTAGATAATAGTATCGCAATAACTTTAATGTTAAATAGTAAAATTAATAATTAATGTTTTTTTCATTCACTTTTTTGTTAGACTTTTTTTTAATAAATTATAGAAGGAAAACAAAAAAGAAAACAAATTATTTTACAATGATAACGAAGAAAGAAAAAAAAAAAAAACAAAAAAATGAAACATAATAAGTAGTAGAAGTCAATAGGGTGACATGTAAATTGTTATTAGGAACGATCAGGGTTATGATCATTGAGAATATATAGTTTTATATGACAAAAATAATGATGTATATATAAGAATGGGTAAATTATTGTTATGCATGATTTTAGGGTTTGTTTGTTTTGCCTTTATTTGTTTTTGTTATATTAATGCTAAATTAAAAGTTTTATATATAAAATTAAATTTTATAACTAAGTATTAGATGGTAATAAAATAATAAATATCTTCTAAATGAGAACGGGGGGATGATTACATTAAATTACGGATGGCCTAATAAATGGGGGGAGTTGTAGTAATTTTGTGGGTTTGTTTGTTTGTTTTGCTTAAAAAGAGACGAAAATACCAACTATAATATTAATAAACACATATTTTTCTTAATAAATTATATAAAAAAATACAATATAATTAAGATAATTATTATATATTAGCATTTTAAAAAATTTATACACAAATAAACATCGCATATAGGGATGGGAGTTTTGGAACACTACTAAATAAGCTACAAGCTTTGCAAGCCAACCACCCACCCAGTCAATATTGGAAACAATCAAAAAAATATAAAGAACCTTGCTAGGATTTTTTAATACTTAACGATATATGGCTATATCAAGTATTAGTCGTTATCCTAAAGGCTTATATCTTAAGTATACAATTTACAAATAGAGTTTTGTCAAACCAGAAAAAATATTTTTCTTTGATAATCAGTGGCGAAAAAAAAAAGAAAATAATAAAACAACTTTTCACTAAAACAATAAAAATGATTAAATCTATGAAACTATCTTATAATTCTGTTTACTCTAGTGAGGGTTTGGCTTGCCATGCTTTTTTGTTTTGTCTCTCAATATGGGTTTTGAAGATCATTTTGTTTTACAAAATATAAACAATACTCTCGATTTAATTTGTGGAAAAAATCTAACTTAGCAATTTTTTTTTTTTTGGTTTTCTGTATATGTGTAATAGCTAATTTTTTTTTAATTTTTTTCATTGTAACACTATTGTATAGAATTAAATACCAACACATTTTTGTTTTGTCTTATATGAATATACATTTCATCAGTGTCCATCATCAGAGCATATTGAAGTAGGCCCCTGTTTTGTTTTTTTTTAAATTATTCTGGATTATGATTCAGACTTTTTTCCAAGTTATTGATTTTACAGTTTTACCAAAAGTAACATAATACCTATGTATGTATTAATTGCTACCATTATAAATAGTTATAAGGTATGGTTTAATGTATGCTTTTGCTTTTTGTGTTTTGTTTTTTTTTTTTTTTTACAAAAATCCGATCATCAGTTAAACTGAGATCATTTTGAACAAAAATTTTACAGTGTAATTGTTTATACAGCCTTTTGCATGGGTATTTGGGTTTATTTGGCGACCAAATGGAACGATTTTTACATAACCAAAATCATTAAATATGTCAAGGTATTGCTTTTGTGATGACTTGGCTCCATTTCTTCGGGCCCAAACACAGATGTTTGAAATATATTTGAATTCTAGTTGAAATCAAACATGTCTCAAATGTTTGGGGGTAATTACATAAAAATATTTTTTTTTTTGAAAAATTACCAAAAATCTACATTCCAAATAAGATTAAATGCAATTGAGTTTAATTTTATTTAATTAATGTCAATTGTACTTAAATTTATCTTAATTTGGTGAAATTCCAGTTTCGACTTTTAAGTGTAAAATCGAAATCTTTTGGAAAGTTTCGGTAATATTTGAAAAAAAAAAAACACAACCACCACGACTTTAGAAAAAGTACGTAGTCGGTAATATTGTGGCGGGGGGATTTGTTAAAAATCGTGCAAATTGGCCGCCGCCATTTAGTAAACCCTACGCCAGTATCTGTTGTTGGGCCTTAAGTAGTGATTCATTAGTAGTTGTAATGACTGCATGTGATGATGCTGTACTCGTGGTCTGGTGATTTGCTGAAGAAGATGGAACACTCGCTCCACCACCACTTGTAATCATTGGTATTGTTGTACCATCTGCGGTTAGTATAACCGTTGTGGCCGCAGGCGGAGGGGCTGGCGGTTGTGGTGGAGGAGCAGCAGCAGTTTGGGCATTCAATTGGGCACTAAGACTCTGTATGGCCACAATTTGCTGTTGGCCCGGCTTTGTTGGATGCGGGGCAGTGGTTGCCAACAATGCTCCCTGTGGTGATTGCAACAATATCGTATTCGAAGGCAACTGGAAGCATGTAACTGTACCATTCGGTTGTATTGCTTGTATTATTTGGCCACCACCGCTCTGGTTAGCCTGCGGATTTTGTGCTGAGTTGCTTGTGGATAACAAAACTCTAGATGTCGTGTTATTTTCATTTGTGGTGTCTATGAATTCCTCATCATCATCACCACCACCACCGGACATTAACAATTCCTGTTGTGACGATGATTCCACTTCTTCGATTAGCTCATGTTCCTCGATTTCTTGTAAAATCTCCTCCTGGGCTTCTTCAATTCCATCGTCAATAGTTTGTTCTTGCAATTCATGGATTTCACATGTCTCCGCTGAAATTTCTTCCAATTCTTCAACAGCTTCCTCATCATCATAGATCTCCTCAACATATTCCACATAGGCCGATGAATTATCAGTTTCATCATTTGATGTCAATGGTGGCGACATTAGTGTAGTAGGTATTTGAGCCAACGAATTCACACCCTCTGAGGATATTTCCATTGCACTTTCCTGGGCTATATCATGTGAATATTTAGGTGTAAGAGCTATTCCTTTGGGAATACGGAATTTTTTAATAATCTCCTCTGTTGTTATGACAGCAGCAGATGTATTCGTATTGTTCGAATTTATATGATTCGAAGAAGTCATCACCATATTATTATTATTGCTCTTGTTTTTCATTATAATCGTCGATGTGGAGGGGGATGCCAGGCAGGGATTGTTTGTGACATTTTGATTCACCAGTGTTGAATGCTTTTGTATAACACCTCCGGTCTTAGTGGAAGTTATTATTGTATTGGGATGATGCTGTTGTATAGTTTGTATGTGATGCTGAGGATTGGTTATTAAGGAGCTGCTGCTGGTGTTGCTGGTCAAAATATCGTTGTTGCCAATTTTGCGGGTTAATAAAATTTGCACCGGTTGGCAAGCTGTGGCTGCCGTTGAAGAAGTTGCCACCGTTGATGGTGTTGTGGACATTTTCTTGATGCTGTTTATGATTATAGGAGATTTGTGTATTATATTGCTGTGGCTGGTGGTGATATTGCAGTTGCTGTTGCTGTTGGGGCCTTTGATTATGGCCGGAGAACCGGTTGTTGTTATTGCCTTTATTACCTTTAAACTGTTGTTGTTGTTGTTTACCACCAATGGAGCTGTTGAAATTATGTTGCCTATCGAATTGGGGCTGTTGGAGCTATTGTGTAAAAAGGAAAAAATGGAAAAGTTAGTTAGGCCTTCTTATATTGGTTTCAAATTCGTTTAGTTTTATTAGATATTTGCATAAAAAAAGAGTGCAAATTGAACAAAAAAATGTTTGGGGAGAAAAATATTAGAATCATTAAAACCTCAATTTATTGTAAACCTTCAAAAAATAATTTTAAGGATAAACGAATGCTCACTATATGCCTAGTTGATTTAAGCAAATAGACAAATTATGAAATTTAGGCAAAGATTTCTAGAATTTAGTGAAACGGAGTGTATATTTCTCCTATTCGTGGGAACACAATGTTTTATTTGACTCATTATTTTCTGTCAGTTAAAGCTTCTCTAATGATTACACATGTGGTGTAACGTCACGGTTGCCACAGTTGGTAGAATTCTAGCAAAAATGGTAAATTTTTGTTCTGCTTGGTAAATTGGTAGAATTCATGATGGTTTGGTAGATTTTCGAAAACTATTCGCCTCTAGCTAAGGGGTACTTCACAAATTTTCTATAGAAATAAAATTAGGACAAAATTTTTTATAGAAATAAAATTTTGAAAATATTTTCTTTAGAAATACAAATTTGACAAAAATTTTCTATAGAAATAAAATTGTGACAAAATTTTCTTTAGTAATAAAATTTTGACAAAATTTTCCATAGAATAAAATTTTGAGAAAATATTCTATAGAAAATAAAATTTTGACAAAATTTTCTATAGAAATAACATTTTTGACAAAATTTTCTATAGAAATAAAATTTTGAGAAAATTATCAATAGAAATCAAAATTTTGACAAAATTTTCTATAGAAATAAAATTTTGACAAAATTTTCCATAGTAATAAAATTTTGACAAAATTTTCTATACAAATGAAGTTTTGACAAAATTTTCTATAGAAATCAAAATTTTGACAAAATTTTCTAAAGAAATCAAAATTGTGACAAAATTTTCTATCGAAATCAAACTTTTGACAAAATTTTCTATAGAAATCAAAATTTTGACAAAAATTTCAATAGAAATAAAATTTTGACAAAATTTTCTCTAGAAATGAAATTTTGACAAAATTTTCTATAGAAATAAAATTTTGACAAAATTATCTATAGAAATAAAATTTTGACAAAATTTTCTATAGAAATCAAAATTTTGACAAAATTTTCTTTTGAAATAAAATTTTGACAAAATTTTCTATAGAAATAAAAATTTTGACAAATTTTCTATAGAAATAAAATTTTGACAAAATTTTCTATAGAATAAAAAAAAAATTTCTATAGAACAAAATTTTCTCTACAAATGAAGTTTTGACAAAATTTTCTCTAGAAATAAAATTTTGACATTTCTACATAAATCAAAATTTTGACAAAATTTTCTATAGAAATCAAAATTTTGACAAACTTTTCTTTTGAAATCAAAATTATCTATAGAAATAAAATTTTGACAAAGTTATATATAGAAATCAAAATTTTGACAAAATTATCTATAGAAATCAAAATTTTGACAAAATTTTCTATAGAAATAAAATTTTGAGAAAATTTTCTATAGAAATAAAATTTTGAAAAAATTATCTATAGAAATAAAATGTTGACAAAATTATCTATAGAAATCAAAATTTTGACAAAATTTTCTTTTGAAATAAAATTTTGACAAAATTTTCTATAGAAATAAAATTTTGACAAATTTTCTATAGAAATATTTTGACAAAATTTTCTATAGAAATAAAATTTTGGCAATATTTTCTATGGAAATAAAATTTTGACAAAATTTTCATTTGAAGTAAAATTTTGACAAAATATTTTTTTTGTTTGGTAGTTCTTTGGCAACCGTGTGTGACATCTCCTTCGAATTAGGATATAAAAAGGTTTTTTATTTCCTTGACCAGGTCGATGTCCGATTTTTATTTGAGGAGCAATAATTAAGGACTGCTATTTTGATAATCTGAGTACATAATTATACCATCACTAACTGGGGTAAACATCTTCGGGTAAAACTACCAGACAAAATAAATTCATTTCATTATTATTTGCGAGATTATATGGCCAACAAACTTTTAGTTGGCTTTCTCGTTCTCTGCCATACAACTTCAATTTGCACTCTTTTTTTAAACAAATTAACGTACAAAAATATTGGATACAATAGAAAAAAAAAACAGGGAGATAAAAGAAAACACCTACAAGATTGCTCATAACAAAATCAGTGAATTTATCACCAAAGCCAAGAGATATTTCATTCTTTTTTTGATTATAAAGTTTGGCTTGAGCTGCTGCTTTTGCTTGTTTTGCTAAAACTTCTTCATAGAAAATATCGGAGGTATTTTTTGTGGAAGATGGCGGCTTAGATGTCGTTGCATCAAATGCTTTGGATTCATCATTGTTGCTACTACTTTTTCCGTTACTATTCCATGAATTAAAAGTGCCTAATGTTGCTGTTGTCGCTGGCGATGTTGATGGAAATGTTCTAGGGGATGGTGGTTGTGTTTCTTTTGCAATTGTTGTTGCCGATGATAATGATGATGATGTTGTTGATGATAACAATGGTGATGAAGAGGAGGAACAAGCAAATAGGGACGATAATGTTGGTGTGGTGTTGGTGGTTGTTGTGTTGTTGTTTGTGTATGATTTGAAGTTAGATCCATTTCTGGGCATAGGCATTTCTAAAGGCTTAACAAATTCATGGTGTTGGTGGTTGTGATAGTTGGAAGTGGTGATGGTGTTGTGATTTTTATTGGTTGTGTATATTTCAGAAAAACCTATTTAAGGTTATTACATTTTTTCAATATTTTTTTTTTTCGTTGAAGAAGATCCAATATGATGAACAACACGCATAAATAATACGAACCAATAAAATGGGAAACAAAACATGGAAATAAAAAAAAGAAGAAAAAAAGAAAAATTGTTTTTGGATTAGAATTTTTGTTTTTTTTACACTTAATAATATAAATAAAAATTATTCTATAATTAAACTGGCATACAAATAGAATAGAAAAAAAAATATTTAGTATCACATAAATAAAACTCAGTGGCAAAAAAAAAATTTTAATGAGGATGATTTAAAAACAATTTAAAAAAATGTTTAAAAAAATATTAGAAAAAATATAATAAACCTATTGGAAACCACATAACTATATAATGTGTGGAGATATACTCTCATACCTTGACTATTATGTAGTATCTTGAACAACAAATATTGGCCCTACACTCATTATTATTATTATAAACTACCCGATAAGTTTTGGAATTTTTTACAACCATAATTGTGTAAAAATATTAAATTATGTAAAATATTAAAACTATTCAAATGCTATCATAATTTTTTTCCTACCATACAAATTTACAGCTTTGTAACTTTTGTCAAAGGTCATTTGAGTTATCCCACACATTGTTACATGGTTTCAAAACAAATGTTATAAAATATAGAACATAAAATTAAAAATAAAAATAAAATAAAAAATCCACATACCTCTTTTATATAAATTATATTTATATTTTTGTAAACATGTAATGGTGTTCTTAAACAAAAAACATTTAGGAAAACATATATTGGCTCCCAGCAGTATGGGCTGTAGTTTGTAATGCCGATGATGATGATGTTGATGGTTATGACTGTGATAGCTCTGATATTGCTTAGGGTTTTTGGAGAGGAGGATATGTGTGTATGCAAATCAGGGACAGGGATAGTTTGAAATAAGCAATAGTTAGACCCTTATACAAAATCAAAAACAATGAAATTAGGTTAAATTTTGTGATGTTAATTGTGGTAATAGCTTCGATGGTAAGATCTTTATGAGGGATATTGTGTATAGTTTACAAAAGTATCTTTGTGATGTTATAGAAGGAAGCGATTCCTACATTTCAAGTGTCTTGTTTGGTATTTGAAGGAGATTGCCCATATTGGAATAACAACATTTAAATTTCCTGGTTTTTTAATGAAACATTTTAGAGAAGTCCTACATTAACCCAAGGATTTTTTCCTCACATAATCCTTGAAACGTTGAATAGCAGTAGTCACCTGATAGATCCAAGGTGTATTTTTATTTATTTTTTAGTTTACAGAGCTAACAGCACGGCTTCGTTGATATCGTAACTGTGATGATACGACCGACAAGGTGCCAGCAATATGATTATAATTATTTTGGAGTGGTGGTGGTGGTGGTGATGGTAATGTGAATTTTTTTTGAATTATGGTCAAATGAAAAGAGAATAAAAAGAAATAAAAAATAATGAAATAATAAATAAAAATAAAGAATTATTTCCATTAAAAAAGCAAACAAACAAACTAAAAAAGAAAAATATAAATAATTCCAGAGAAATTGTGGAAGTATGCCAGGATGCTAGGGAAAATATCAATTTAAAATTTCATTCATACAAAAAAAAAAAAAGCAAACAAAGCAAGTTTTTGTTACTTTTTTGTTTTCGAGTACAAATTCTAATTTAAATAAAATGCACAAAATTTTAAAACAAAATACCAAATAATAGTAAAACAATATAAAAATTAAAAATAAAAAATATAAATTCAATTAAAACAAAATTCAAAATAATAATAATAATAATACAACATAAAACTTAAAAATAAATAAAAAATAAATTGTATAGAATAATAAAAGGTAATTTTTTAATACTTAAAACTAAAAAAAGAATAGAGGAAATGATGAACGAAATAGGTTTACCATGCATTATCCGTGCCTTTTGTATGAGACGTACAACAAAGGGGCAAATAATGGTAATGGACGGATTAACCTTTCAGATTCAAAACAATAGTAGTAACACAAAAGGCTTTAGCACAATAGGAATATTGAATCAACTAATTTATACAATTTATTTCAATCAATTACTATTTTATTTGTTGATATTTTTCTGTATGATTGAAGCAGTTTCTATTAGAAATGAATCAACTCCAAAGATAAAAAAAAAGATTTTTTAAGTATTATATTAAAAAGGTAGGACAGAATTATTAAAAATTAATTATTGATGAAAAGTTCTGGGGTATTATTACTTTGAAATGTGAATATGGTGTTGTCCAAAAAATATATTCGTATTGGTCCTTATCCATCAGAATACAGACAATGTTTCTACACAGAAAAAAATATCACAAATATTTTTTTAATAAAAATTTTTAATTAAATCTTAAAAAAATATTCAATTAAAAATTTAATTTGATTCAACAAATTTTTTAAATGAAACAAAAATCGATCATAAAAATTAATTGTAGCAATTATTCTTTTAATTGGATCGATTAATTTTTTAATTGACTTTGATGATTGATATTATCAATTCTGTGATTGAAGACATTTGAATTATGAATTATTTGATCAATTAACTAATTGGATCAATTAAAGACAAAAAATATTTTTTTTCACACCCACAAAAAAAATTCTGATTCAATCATGAAATTAATTGATCAAGGGGATTAATTTTTTAATTGAAATGTCTTCAATCACAGAAATGATAGTATCAATTAATAAATTAATTAAAAGATCAATTAAACTATTAATTTTTGTGATTGATTTTTGTTTCAATTGACCAATTTGGAGAATCAATTAAATTTTTAATTGAATAAAAATGAAAAAAGTCAATTAAAAAATTAATTGATACTATTAATTTTTGTGATTGATTTTTGTTTCAATTAAAAAATGTGGAGAATCAATTCAATTTTTAATTGAATATTTTTTTAAACTCAATTAAGACTATAATTGAAACATTTTTTGTGAAAATTTATTCTGTGTGTGTATTGGAACACTCCCCTGGACTAACAATTTCAAGCAGTGATTATTTTTAATGGATGGAAAATAAAATGATTGTTAATTTAATTAAAACATTCAGTTATTGCAAAAAAATGCACAATCCTATATAACAACTGATAAATTTTCTTTATACAGAAAAAATTTCGCGAATTTTTCCAATTAAAGTCTTAATTGAGTTTTAAAAAATATTCAATTAAAAATTTAATTGATTCAACAATTTTGAAACAAAAATCAATCACTAAAATTAATAATATCAATAAATTTTTTAATTTTTTAACAATTATTTTTTTTGTAATTGATACTATTTCTATGATTGAAGACATTTCAATTTAAAAATTAATTGCAACAATTAATTTCGTGTTTGGATCAGAATATTTTTTTTGTATGAGAAAGAGTGCTCCTTTTTTTTATACATTATATCACTTTTTGTGCCACTTTTTGTTATCCATCTTTTTGTGTTAAAGCCTTTTATTTGGTTAATACGATTGATTGAACCCACTTTGTATTTATCCTCTATGGTACAGTAGTAAACTTTTTGAGAAAATGATAGTTTAAATAGTGTCGTTCCAGAAAGTAGTAGCAACAATAATGCATCATCTGTTATTTAGTTTTTTTTTTTGGTCACAGAAAGTTTAATAGAAAAAATGTACATAATTTTTAAATCCTTTTTTTAAATATTTGATATTAAAGAAAATATATAAAAGTATCTAATTTAAGCAAATTAACTTCAGATTTGTTTTTAAATGTATTTGAATTCACAAACTTTTGGACAAAAGTAGCAAACACATTATGCCCAATTATGGTGGTGGTGAATTGAAAAGTAAACTTTTTTAACCCCATTTCATAGTTAAAGATAAAACTCTGGGGAAAATTTATGCAAATATTTATAAACTTTGATTAGAAATTCTTCTTTTTTATTGAAATCTGCATTTTAATTTTTTGTTTCAGTATTCTGAATAAGTAAATCATGCTTTCAAATACATAAATAAATCTGTTCTTTGCTTACAAGGGTTACTCAAAAAGAAGTCTTAACAGTTTTTAAAAAATTATAAATAATACAAAAAGAAAAATAATTAAAAAAATACATTTTTTAACTTTTGCAAAAGGTTAAAAAACAAAAGAAAATAAATAAATAATTTTACTCAAATAGTACATTCTAAAGTAGTGTTGTGGTACTTGCACAGCAGCAACATTTCAAATCTACATTTTATACGCCAAAACTACGAAAATCACAATTGTAAATCTCGGCAAATTACTACAACATTACAGCCATTCTCTTTCGCCCCAAACGCTAATCAAACCGTAAGGAAGCTCTTTTAATAGTTGTTGATAAGCTGCCTCTTCTTCTATGCAACATACATTTAATGGCTGATTATGATGATCACATGACGAGCATGTGTCCACCTATGTGGCCAATTCAAATTTTTGACTGTAGGTCTTCTTAATTAGTAGCGAAAATAAACGCAAATGTAGGTAGAATAATAATGATGAAAATCTTTGTAAGCATTACCTAATTTCTTTGGTTTCCAACAGGGACGATGAATTAACATCGCTTACAGCGTTTATCATAGATGTGGGCGAGAAAGGTAAATGATACATTGAGGTGGCCGCATCCAGTGAATAGGTATCCGAACTCTTGATCAGCAAATCATTTTTGAGCTCCATAAATTGATGATGGGGAGCCGACAACGATGGCAATGCATGATGATGATGATGATGTGTTGTCGTTTGATGATGTTGTTGCACTTGATGCTGGTGGTGATGGTGATGATGCTGCGCACTTTGGTGATGCGTCGGTGGCTGATGGTGTACGGTTTGATGTGTAGCTGTAGCCAAATTATGTTGAGCCGTTGAGCCATTGTTGTTATTTGCTTGATGATGCTGCGGATGCAATGATGGATCAGCACTAGAGGTTAGATGACTACTGAATGTATAGTGTGGCGTAGTTGTGGCCATTGTATAGGATCCTAACTCCATTTCATTTGGTTCCAATTTCGTTCCGGTCTGATAGCTTTGCAAGCCATCGGGGGTTAGGATTTGATAGCTTTGTACAGTACCAATTACGTGTTGTTCAGGTAGGGCTGTCGCCGTTGGAGTAGCAGCTGTTGAAGATAGATAGGCCACATTTTCCAATTCATAATGCTGTTGTTGGGACTGGGCGGGATGACTAGTTGTATTGTTGCTCGATGGGGTGTTGGTACTACTCTGTTGTTGTTGTTGTTGCTGCTGATTTTGTGTGGATGTTGTTCCATTGCTTTGTTCCACTTTTATGTGTGTGGTATGTGTTGGGGCACCCGTAGTAAGCAGAGTTTGATGTGGGTTCGGAGGTTGTGGTGGTGCTGATGGTTGGGCTTGTGTTTGAATTATTTGCTGTCTTCCAGCAGGTGCAGCTTGTGTCGTCGTATAAATTGTTTGTGTCCCATCTATGGATTGCAACGATTGCAATGGTACCAAATTGCCAGCCTGGTCTTGGATCATTATGCTTTGACCATGTAATTGTTGTTGCAACAATGCTTGTTGTAAATCGATTTGATTGGAATATATCAGCGTTGTTGTTCCGGGTGAATGATTTTGTGTTGCAACTTGAGCTGGTTGAGGAGTACTTATCACTCTTTGTTGAGTTTGAATTATACTTGAGGTGGCTCCGGGATTGGCAAGAGCCAATTGGGCCCCACCCGGCAGAATCATACCACTAAATTCCAAAGGTGGTAATTGCTGTTGCTGATGTGTTTGTTGTTGTTGTTGCGGTTGTTGTGTTGTGGCGGCAGGTTGTGTTTGAGTGTTGGCGGGTTGTATGATTTGTGTTTGTTGTATGTGTATGGGACCATTTGACTGATTCGAATCAGCATTCTGAACCTCATCCAATACACTATCGATTTGGGCTAGACGCTTTTTAACAGCCGCATCCTTATTGGGTATTGGGAGATCACTGGTATTGGCTAAACTATTACGAGGTTTTCGAGCCCTCGGAGTTTTAGTTGCACTATTTCTAGAGCGCTTCGCTGGAGGTGGTGTGTCTGCATTATTTTTCACTGGGGTACCACCGCCCTCGGGCACAGCCATATCGCCATGTTTATCCTTTTTGTGCATTTTCATTTTGTCCGGACGTGAGAACTCCTTGTTGCATATGGGACAGGCGAAAATCTTCCTATTGTCTCCCTCGTGAAAGAGATATGCATGCCTTTGAAAACTGTATTTGTTTTTGAAGGTCTTGTAGATGTCATTTTTTGCACAGACTAGACAATAGGATACGCCATCTATGACATGCTCATAACGTTGTATATCCAGGCCACGAACAGACATTTTCTCCAAATATTCCCCCTGCTCATCGGCACACACAGAACGGGTTTTTCGTTTCCGCTTTTGCTTGGAAGGAGCTACAACATTGGCCACATTGCCACCAGCTGGAATGACAATGGTTTCAGTGATTATTTGATTGGTCTCCTTGTCATGATGGGTTATGGTCTGATAGGTTACACCCTGTTGATCCTTTTGTGGTGATGTAACATTTTGGAATTCTTCGTAGCTATCATCATCTAGACTTTGGTCCTCATATTTGACCACCACCTCTGATTGCTGCTGTTGTTGTTGCTGATGTTGTTGTTGATGCTGTTGTTGGTTATCACTCCTCTGCGTTATGTGATTTTCGTGAATTTCACTTTTAATCACTTCATATTCGCTACCTTCGAATTTAATTATGGTACTTCCAACATCTGAGCCCTCCTGTTGGATAACTTCGCCCTCGTAGGGCTCATAGACAATTGTTGTTGGCGTCGCAGACGTGTGTTGTGTAATCTCTCCATTCGCCGCTGTGGTAGTGGTAATGTAGTGGTACTGCGGTTGATGCGCCTCTGACGCAACCCGCAAATCACTGATGTTGGCCGTGATCGTTGTTGCACCGTTATTTGCCGATGTTGAGGATGGTGTCCGGGCCGGCGGGGGCGGAGATGTGGACGATGTTGGTGTGGCCGATGTTGTAGTGGTGAGCAGTAGAGGGGACGAACTAATAGTGGTGACCACATTGTCTTAATTTTTAAAAATTTGTTTGATTTCAAAAATTAAATGTGTATTTTTTTCGAAACAAATTGGAAAAAGTTTGGATTTTTGTAGAGAACCGAAGAGAAAAGAATTGAAATTAATATACAACTTAACACAAAATGTAAATAATTGTGATGTTTCATTAAAACTAAAGAAAAAAATGCAAAAATTTTTGGAAATTTTTGATTTTGTTGTTGTTGAAGTCGATCTATGTATAGTTGCTGGCGAACAGACATTGACGACGTATATATAGGGGTACATAAGGGAGATAGATTTTGTTGTTGTTTTGTTCGTGTTGCTAAAATTACTGGGATACAAACTAAAAAAAAAATTGTCTACAAATGTTTTTTTTTAATAAAAAATTAAATAAAATTATTCGACAATAAAATGAAATGGACCATATTGTAAAAAAAAATAGAATCCTATACAACCTGTGAGAACATTTGAAGAAGCTAACTCTTATTGTTATTTTCGAATTCAAAAGTAATTTCGATATTTCCGAATTGAAAAATGGAGGGATGACAAATTTGGAATTAGGAATATGGAAATACTTTGATACTCCACGACCAGAGTCGGCGGTGATTGATACCCAACTTTTGCCACCGACGGTGGCGGATAGACTGAGCCGATACAAATTTGTCTATTCGGTGTTTGGGAATTATCCATTAAAATATCAAATGGAAAATATCCAATCGGTTCTAAGATTAATAATAATGAACCGGTATAATTTAATAGAATTGAGTTCTTGTTTCGATGGTTTCTGTATATACCAAAATTAGGTATGCAAAAGCTGCTATTATATTCATGGAGCGACTATTTAGAACATTTAGCCCTTAAAGTAGAAATTTTAGTATTATATAAAAAAAATTCTGTCGATATAAAAAGAATGTAATAATTTTCAAAACTATATAAATTATAAAAATTGTATGCATTCACAGAGCTACTATTTAAAATATTTTAGACCTTAAAGTCGCAATTTTAATATAATATAAAATATCCTGTCGATATTGAAAGAAGTTAATATTTATCAAAACTATAAATTATAATATTGTATTTATTTGATATATTTTTCGTTCTCACTATAGCCAATTCATTTTGATAACAATTTTTGTTTGTCTAAAGCTTTGGCCCATTTCTTATTTTCATCACTACAAAAGAAAAATAATTAACAATCAGAATTTCAAAATTACAAATGCAAAATATCTACAAATAAAAATTTTGTTCATAAATAAATAAATTAAATAATTACATATAGTTTCAGAATAATTTGATATTCAGTCCAATATTGGTGGCAATATGGACATACCATAAACAAATTTTCGAGCGAAATACATTTTTGCATTTTATGTATATAAAAAAAAACAAGAAAATAATATCTAAAGAAATCAAAAATATAATATTAAGATATTTGTTAGATAACTACATAAAATCATAGTAATAAATAAAAAACTAAAAAAACATAATAGTTTATAATTGCCTTTTTTCATTGGATATAATGATAAATCTTCACAACTCCCAATAGTTCTTGATTCTGGACCATAATTGATTCTTGACTATCCTTGAAAATTCAATTTGGGAGTCTTCTAGTCATTAATTTTATTTTTTTAGTTTAGTTATTGATACACAACTTATGCATAGATTCTTAAAATTTTTTTTTTTATAAAATTTTGTGCATTTTATGTCAAAAACAAAAAAAGACTTGAGGGAAATTATTCTTTCTTGATTACATATTATTTCAATTGGATTTTGTTTGGAATTTGTTGTTTTTCATGGAAAATATTTTGATGATACCAACAACAATATGAACCAGCTGCTTTGCTTTTTGCTATTGCGATAAAAGATTTAAAAGAAAAATATTCGTAGGTAAGCAAAAAACCAAAAACAAAATAATAAAAAATACACATCTGAATAGGATATGGGGGGTGGGTAGTTGCTATTCTCATAAACAACAATACTCAGTGTAAAACCAAAAAAAAGAACAACACAATATAAATAGGACTTTCTAAGGACGAGTTTGGATGTATGGGGGGAGGAGGGGCAGGAGCAGGTGATTGTAGAATTATTTGTAATGGAATGAAAAACTCATGTACATATGATGGAATGAAATGTTTTGTGTTAAAAAAATGTTAATACAGTTTCCTGTTATAAGCAAATGTGTGTTTAGTATACACTTGAAGCTATAAAGATTTAAAAACAATGTCGATATACTCTTGCCTCTTAGGATTTTAAATCAATTGCTAATTACGGTGTACAATTAACTAATAAAACTATAATTAACTAATAAAATAACTAAATTTTCGTATAATTTATAAATTCTAATTTTATCCTTTTAAATACAGCCCGCAAATTTGCTTTATAAGGGCACAGGTTAATTAGAACAGCCTAAAGGTATGCTTCGATTTATTAATGTATCGAAAAATATTAATCCTATGCCCCTATTATAAACATAACCAAATATTTTTTGAGTTAAATCACGAAATGAATTAATCCAATTAATTGAATTAATAAATTAATTGAAATTTCCTTAATTAGCGAGTTAATAATATCAATCGCCAACTCCAATTAAAAATTTAATTGATTCAAGCTATTTTTGTTATTGATTTTGTTTTGAATAAAATTCAAAATGAATCAATCAATGCCATAATTAAGAAAAAATTAAAATTTTTAAGTTTATCATATAAAAGTTGCACATAGAGTTCATGTTAACCATATTTCTGAGTATTTTACTTAAAAAAATCTATAAGTGATACTATGCGATACTTTATAATGATATAAGAAATTATAATAAATGGGAGTGTTAACATAGAACAACGCTACACTTCCCTATGGAAGATACGGAAGAACTAAATTTACATGTTTTTGGGCGGTTTTCCAAATACTTTTTCTAAGTCCCAAAAATTGAAAATTTATAGTTTCAAAATTATCAGAATTTTTTTAAGTTTCATTTAGGAGGTAAGAGTATATATTTACATAATTTCCATCATTTTTAACTTTGCTTAAATGTTTTTTTTAAGTGGATTGATGAAAATATTAACTGACATAGGGCTATAAAAGTTGTTGGTGTTGTGATTTTTTCTCGAATATTATTAGGCAATAGTTGGAAAAAAATTAACAAAAATATTAAAAGTTAGTAGACAAATGTTAAATTAAAATTAATACATAAAACATAATGTTAATTAATCAATGATGGATTATGATGAGTGATGTTACAGAATGAACTAACTTAAAATAGCAAACTTTATTAATTAATATTATTATATACAAAACAAAAAAAAAATAAATAAATAAAAAATATTCAAGCATATCTAAATAAAAACAAATAAAAAATTTAAAACACAAAAACAAATTAAAACAAAAACACAAAACTCAATTCAAACAACAAAACTTATTCCTTTTTTCTTTGATATTGCTTGAGCATAGATATTCAGTTTAGAAAAGTAAAATCTTACCTGGTGGTTGACCCACTACCACCTCGTGTGAGGTAGTAGTGTGTTGTTGATGATGCTGCTGCTGGTGCGACTGTTGTTGTTGTTGTTGTTGCTGCTGCTGATACGTCTGATTATCGCATATAATTTCGGATTTATACTGATAAACAGTACCATCTGTGCTGGTGGCTGTGGCCGACATTGGACTAGTAGTGGTATGTTGAGTTGAAGGACTTAGGGTCGTTGTTGCTGCAGCTTGCATGGTAATATATTGTGGCTGATGATGGGATGGAATGCCATTGAGTGTGGTCACAGCTGGTAACATTGTGGCAAATACAATATTAGACGAGTTTGGGATGGTGTTTGCTTTCGCTTCTTCTGTGATTTTGAATTTTTCTTCTTCAGCTTCTTCTTTTATTTCTTCTACTTTCACTTGACTAGAATTGAATGTTGGATTTATTATTGATACGTTATTGTTGGCAGAATCAATAATTGTTGTTGGTGTGGTGGTGGTGGTTGTAGTAGAAGTAGAACTATTTATGTTGTATGATATAGCAGTTGATACAGTGGTTGATGATTCTATTATAGATGCATTTGTGTCCACTGCGGTCATTGGTGTTAGAGGAGGGCGTTGTAACTGCTGCTGCTGTTGATGATGTTGTTGTTGGTGACTGATTTTTGGTATTTTTCCCTCGAATTTACGTTGCTGTTGCATAAATTGTAATGAAGGATGGTCGTTAGATGTTATTGTCGTTTGTGATTTTTCTGTAATAACGTTTCGAAAGAATTCTATTAAACGAAAAAACATTACAGTATGGTGGAAAACAAAATAAATAACTTAAAAAACAGAAAACATATTCAAAATGAAGAAGAGAGCAAATGATATGTGTTAAAAAAAAAAAACCATAAAAATTAAATAAATACACAATGGGTTAATAATAAGCAATAAATGATAAGGGAATTAAAAATTGGAAACATGCAAACACACACTATAAAACTCTGGTCATTATTTATCCTAAGAAATTTGGAAATTATTATGTTGAGCTAAGAATTTATGGGTAGATTAGATTTTACAAGAGGCAAACGAAACAATGAGAGTAGTAAAGTAATTTTTAATTTTTTTTAAGAAGAGTTACCCGATTTTTCATATTTTTACTAGAGTCGTATCCTTTACAAGAAAGGAACCACTGCTCAACTGGAATTGGTAAACGAAAAATTAAAATACTGGCTACATATTTGCCTAACTAAAATAGTATAGACTAGTCAAGTAAAATTGGAAACATTTTCAAATAGAAATACAATTTTGACAAAATTTTCTATAGAAATACAATTTTGACAAAATTTTCTATAGAAATAAAATTTTGACAAAATTTTCTATGGAAATAAAATTTTGACAATATTTTCTATAGAAATAAAATTTTGACAAAATTTTCTATAGAAATAAAATTTTGCCGAAATTTTTTATAGAAATAAAATTTTGACAAAATTTTCCTATAGAAATAAAATTTTGACAAAATTTTCTATAGAAATAAAATTTTGACAAAATTTTCTATAGAAATAAAATTTTGACAAAATTTTCTATAACAATACAATTTTGACAAAATTTTCTATAGAAATAAAATTTTGTAAAATTTTCTATAGTAATAAAATTTTGAAAAATTTTGTATAGTAATAAAATTTTGACAAAATTTTCTATAGAAATAAAATTTTGAAAACATTTTCTATAGAAATAAAATTTTGACAAAATTTTCTATAGAAATAAAATTTTGACAAAATTTTCTATAGAAATAAAATTTTTACAAAATTTTCTATAGAAATAAAATTTTGACAAAATTTTCCGTAGAAATAAAATTTTGACAAAATTTTCCGTAGAAATAAAATTTTGACAACATTTTCTATAGAAATAAAATTTTGACAAAATTTTCTATAGAAATAAAATTTTGACAAAATTTTCTATAGAAATAAAATTTTGACAAAATTTTCCTATAGAAATAAAATTTTGACAAAATTTTCTATAGAAATAAAATTTTGACAAAATTTTCCTATAGAAATAAAATTTTGACAAAATTTTCTATAGAAATAAAATTTTGAAAAAATTTTCTATAGAAATAAAATTTTGACAAAATTTTCCTATAGAAATAAAATTTTGACAAAATTTTCTATAGAAATAAAATTTTGACAAAATTTTCTATAGAAATAAAATTTTGACAAAATTTTCTATAGAAATAAAATTTTGACAAAATTTTCCGTAGAAATAATATTTTGGCAAAATTTTCCGTAGAAATAATATTTTGACAAAAATTTCCGTAGAAATAAAATTTTGACAAAAATTTCCGTAGAAATAAAATTTTGACAACATTTTCTATAGAAATAAAATTTTGACAAAATTTTCTATAGAAATAAAATTTTGATAAAATTTTCTATAGAAATATAATTTTGACAAAATTTTCTATAGAAATAAAATTTTGAAAAAAATTTCCGTAGAAATAAAATGTTGATTGCCTTTTTATTTATTTCAGCTACTCTAAAACATGTTCGAGTTTAAAAAAGGCAGGCGATAATACTCTTTGACAAAAAGTCAAATAACCGATTACCCCCGCAGTGAAGCTTAAAGTTTATAGTGTCTCAATTTGCTACACACATTTTGTTAACTTAGATGGTAGGTAGATTTTAGAATCCTTTCAAGAAAACAGGAACTTGGCATGGCACAAAGATTACCTGAGCACTGTAGTATTTTTCAACGTAAAAGATTATAAATAGAAATGTGATAAAATCTATAACAAAGGTTGGCCTAAATATGTAGAGAAAAAATTGAGAAAATTAATGGAAAAATAAAAAAATATTACAAATACATTAACTACGCAAGCATAAAACCTATAACGTGAAAGAAGATTCGCAACTTCCATACATTTGAAATAGAAAAGAAAATTAATAAATATAGTGCAGAGAAGTTAGAGATGAATGAAAATTTGGACATACACGAAGGAGTTTGGGTGATTCAGTATAGATGTGTAATTAAATATCAAGTGGTCGTTAATATGTTAATTACATGGGATTTTTTTGGAGATTCTGATTTTTGGAAACATTTTTTTGGTTCATATAGTTTGGTTATATATGAGAAGAAATGGATGGTTGGGAGTGATGGTGGTTTGGTGTGGTTTTTTGTGGATTAGCTTTGATGATAATGTGATTATATAGAAAAGCGTTAGAGATCATATCCAAATTATTTCCTAAACAATGTTTTTTTCTGGTAATTTGAGTTTTTCTAAGAATAAACACAAATTCCAATCACACTATCAATTGGAGGCTTTCAATAAGCTCTCACCTCCTCCTATGCCATTACCACATGATGCTGCTGCTGTTGCTGCTGATGATGAGGACGACGAAGTTATTGTTTCCGTTTTGACTAATGTTGTGGGTGATCCATTGAATGTCGATGACATATTGAAACATACTGGGCTTGTCGAAGCCGAGGACAGTGATTTATCATCATTTTTCTTTTTCTTTACCGGAGTTTTACGAGGTGATTTACCAGGTGTTGTTGTTGTTTTGTCGGTTTTTGAATTTGTTCGACTTCTTCTACCCTTAATCGTTGTCGTCGATGATGATGTGGACGAAGCAGGTGATATTGAACGATCGTCCTTTGATTTTTCTTTGCCACGTGGACTGCGTCCTTTACTAGTCCGCCGTTTGGTCGCCAGCCAGTCATCGTCATAATCAGAATCGGTTTTGCGTTTATTCTTACGTTTCTTGAAATTGCGTTCTTCCTCACCATCATCATCATCTAATTATCAAAAAAAGTTCACATATTACAAAAAAAGTATCCTTGGAATCGCCTAAACCTATATTCCTACCATCATCTATATAAGCTAAAAGTTCTTTTTTCGTTTTGAAATGAGCTGGACTCTGTAGACTCATGTCTGGTATTGTAGCTTCATTTTCATCGCCCACAATTGCTGGTTCTTCTTCCTCGGCATCCAGGGTCAATGCACTCTCCTTTAATACGGCCTTAATATCATCCGGTATATTGGGATTTTGTTGTATTTCATCTAAATCCAAATCAGGATTTCGTTCCTTGAACGATTTTGTTTTCGTGGGATTGCATTGTTTTTTCATTCTTTGCATAATATGTAAGGGTAAATCATCATCAGTACCCCCATTACTATAGGGGCACCGCCAGTGCATACGAAGGAAACAGAGAAAAGAAAACAAGTTAGGAAAAAATGCAATGCACATTAACAATGTAGACGGGCATACTTTTTATTGCACATTACATCCAAATGGCTGGGCAAGGGGGCAGGAAGTATTGCATTGGGCGGATCTTCAGGATGTAGACCATAATCGGTGCCCTCAAGCCAGGCCTGATAACGATCCGGTTGAAAACGTTTCACAAAAGTGTCCATGGAAATTTTCACCATATCATTGCTATAACAAGGAATTTGGGTGACATGTAAATAAGAGAATGACCATCCGCGTGGAGGAAAAAAACGATTGAAGCGAATTCTAACCTGCAGGTACACTGTACGGCCCTTTTGCCATATTCAATCCAACGTTCCATAGCAAAATTTGTTGATTCGGCACAATTAAAGCCATGATTAAAACCAGCATGATAACCAAATGGAAATGTTATCATTATTTCGCCTTTCTCTTGAGTTATCTAAAGAAGACACACACACATAATTATTATAGCCCAATTGCAGAGGAGAGGACTTTTAGGGCTCACCTTATTAACCGGTACATCATGTTGTTTCAATATTTGTGGACTTATCAAAGTCATTTTATGGCGTAAATAAGCATTGCAATTCTTATAGCTGTTTGGGAAATACTGATTGGCAACTTTTTCTAGTTTACGCCCATGTTCAGGGGGCACAGCATACCAAGTTTTTGGAGCACCAAAGTGCAAATAGTTAATAGAATAAAGATCCATATCTTCGGTATGCCAAGCAAATGTGGTCTTCCACATGCCAAAATATAAATAGGCTGTATTAACACCATCGATTTGTATTCCATAGTCTTCATTGACATAGTCAAGTATTGTACCTAAACGATTTATGTTCCAACTCTATTGGGGGTAGGAAAATTTCAATTTTTAGAAAACAATATCAGGCGTGAGAAGATATGAAGATTTTATTTGTTAAAACAAGTGATCCAGGAATAAAAATCCCTCAGAGAGAGAGAGAGAGAGAGAGGAGAGAACCTAGCTATTTTTTTAATTCAATTAATGACATTGAATATTTGAATTAAAGGTAAAAATGTGGACTAAAATCACGGTTGCCACAGTGGGTAGAAATCTACCGAAAATGGTACATTTTTTACGGCTTGGTAGATTGATAGAATTCTTGATGTTTTGGTAAATTTTGCAAAATAATCCTAACTTAATTTTGACAAAATTTTCTATAGAAATAAAATGTTGACAAAATTTTCTATAGGAATAAAATTTTGAAAAAAAATTTTCTATAGAAATAAAATTTTGAAAAAATTTTCTATAGAAATAAAATTTTGACAACATTTTCTATAGAGATAAAATTTTGACAAAATTTTCTATTGGAAAAAAAATTGACCAAATTTTCAATAGAAATAAAATTTTGACAAATTTTTCTATAGAAATGAAATTGAGATTTTTTTTTTTTATAGAAATAAACTTTTGAGAAAATTTTGTATAGAAATAAAATTTTGAGAAAATTTTGTATAGAAATAAAATTTTGAGAATTTTTTCTACAGAAATAAAATTTTCTATAGAAATAAAATTTTGAAAAAAAATTTTCATAGAAATAAAATTTTGCAAAATTTGATTTTGTTTTGGTTTTTTAGTTTTTTGATAAAATTTTTGGTAGAAACGTGACAACCGTGACTAAGATTGATTTGAGTACGTTGCATTATTGATATAGAGTTTTTTAAAACAAGAAATCATTTTTATTTACTTCGAAGAGTACATTCCCAAAAGAAAGTGAAATATTCGAAAAAATAAACTCTTTATATTATTTCGCTGGTACAAAATCTTCAACAAAAACATGTTAAAAAAAATGTCCTTAAGAGAAATTGTGCTATCTTTCTGGAGTTTTGTTAATTTTTGTATCCTTCCTTTTTGGGATTTTTCCCGACCATTGTCGAATTTTGGAAAAATTGGGATTTTGCAGCTTGAATAAATTTTCATAAACCCACATATGGGTCTGCCTTTTGGGTCCTGAATAAATACGTATTTAATGAAAATTTCCATATTTCAATATTTTTACATTCTCTTATTAGGCATTTCGGGGTTCTCTTCCTCTCTCTCTTGACTTTCCGGTTTTTACTCCACTTGTCTGGTTTTAATCAACTTACATCTTGATCTGGATCAGTTATACTCCCACTAACATCGGCCCCATATATGGGTGCTACATATGTAATATTTTTCCAATATTTTCTTTCTAAATCCTCATAATCGAAATGTTTTGGGGCTGAGTAACGTTCTGTATTTGCCAATTCGCTGAATTGTTTAACGGTCAAGGGTTTCTTTTGTATATTGATTTGTTGATATAGACCTTGTTTCCCAGTGACCACTTGGCATATGGGTGCTGGTATAGTAATTTTCAATGCATCAAGATCATCGTAGCCTTGTTTACGTGGTATCCATTCGGGTGGTGGTACCACTTTTGCCAAACCGGCTTTATGAGCGCCTTGAGATTCCATATAGGCTACATATTTGGGGAAATCTTTGAATTCCTCCCAAGTGGGTCGAAATACCATAATTCGTGGTACCTCCGATGAAGACATTTTTTGTGTTTTCATTAATTTTTGTTTTTTAATAGTAGATGGAGGATGTGTTGAAGAATAAATCCTTAATCTATGAGGATTTCATTTGCTTGCAATAAACATGTGTATATATATATATTTTTTTTTGTTTCTTTGTTTAATCTGTAATTGAGAAAGAAAAAATGGAAGAACGAAAAACGAACACAATCAATATTTAGCTATGGTATTGGAAACATCCATGATGATGACCAAACGAAATCTTTAAATGCTTTATAATTTTACAGAGTTTTTTTAATTATTTCTCAATATCTAAAACTTGGTATTAATCTTAATCATAATCCCTTGATATATTGGCATTTTTCTTTGCTTCTAATTACCATTTTCCAATCTAACCATTTCACACAATCATTATCCCAGACATATATCAGAATTTTTCAAACAACTGTCAGTGTTTTTGGAAGCAGCTGCTAGCCAGCCTAGCACTTTCGTTTCAATTTACCTTACTGGAAATTTGTTCCGTTGTATGCTTACATCTACGCCTTCTGTACATTGACTGAAAGGCAGGCGGTTGTTTTTGTACTAGCAGCTGTTCCTCGTTAACGATCTTTTAAATTTTTTCTTTTTCCCCCCGGTTCATTGTATTTACAATGATCCCTGCCTAGTGGATTACTAGACAAGTAAGCAGAGTCCTTTGGTTGTGGATAAAAGAATAAACAATAAAAAGGGATTAGGTGAGGATCAAAAGGCAAGTTAGGTAATAATCCTCTACGGGTTTTTGAAGATCACAATTTTGAAAATGAAGAGGATTTCGTAGAAGTAAACATTAAAGTGATTTTCTAATTCGAAAATAATTCTAAATTTCTTATGAGGATTTTAGACTTTTCTAAAATAATGTTACAAATTGTTTTTTTTTTAATATATTTTATACTCTTAAGTAAAAGTTGCAGAGATACTCCAAGAGTCAAAGACCTAGAATCCACTCCTTTGGCTCAAAATTAATATCAAAACTTTTGAGTGTAGGTCACAATCTTTGGATCCATGTAAACTTTTTGCATGACAGACACCATAAATCATAAAAACTCGTTTTAACCATCAAACATTTGTTCTTACAACGTAAAGATTTATTACAACCATTTCAATTTGTATTGAGCTAAGAAAAAAATTTCCTAAAATCGACCAGAACATAAATGAATCATCAAAACTCTGTGAGTATATACAACAAATTTGATGTTTTTATTGAAAAGATTTAATTGATTGTGGGGGAAAACATCAAATAAAAAAAGGCAAGGACAAGACGATATCAAACCATGAATCATACAACTGAAGGACCATAAATCAAAACATATACAAAAACCTAAACAAGAATTAATTGCCGCACATATACACACACGTCTATAAATTCTCTTCGCTTTTCGGCATCCTTAGATCAAGAAAAAAAAAACAACTTAGAGAAAGTTTACAAAGACTAAGAAAAGTTTTCTTACTAATATAACCGTTAACTCGTAAAACACACACATTAACTTGCAATATGTATTATGTACATGTATCTACGTCCGGCTATGTCTGTCCATATGATCATAAAATAAAGCAACATCAACAAGAAGACGACGACGACATACAAAACATAAATGTAGTGTACATATATACACTTATACATAATACATATTCCTACAAATATTTCTATGCGTTATATACGCACCAATGAACGCACACACATACAACATAATATGATTGTGTATAGAAGAAGAATAATCATAAGGATAATTTGCTACGCAGAAAACTGTACCCAACCACCACCCGGTCACACTCTTCGATTTCGTCCTTTGCCTCAATCGTAACCAAACAACAAAGTTTTTTTTTTGTTCTCATTTGTAAACTATGTATAAATGTATCTACAATATAGAGTGTATGGATGGTGTACAGGATGACGAAGGAAAAAGGAGAAGAAAGGAAAACAAAATAAAATAAATTCGCGTACAATGAGCAAATAAATAAAGTAGAAACTAAAGCAGGACTAAGCGGCAGAGAGAGAGAGAGAGAGGGAAATAGAAATGGTGAATTTCATGCAAAAAAAAAAAATAAATAAAAGGGATTATACTTTGTTCCATTACGTAGAGAGAGAGTAAGAGAGGGAGAAGAATAAGTATTGCCACCTTTTTAAAAAACATGTTTAAGCCAGAACATTTCGAGACGGTCGAAGTTTAAAACGAAGTTTTCGTTTGCCAAGGCAGACTAGAAAAAATATTTGCGTAAAAAGCAAAAATTTACAATGAAGTCAATGGGAATAGCTTTAAAAATTTTCTGCAACTAAAGGCTATTTTGGACTGCAATATAAAGGCCAGTACTTTGCATATGCTGCAAAGCCTCTTGAATAGTTTCAAATAAGTTTTCTTTTTATTTTGCCCATTTTTGTTGTCTTAAGGTGTGTTTTACTAAAAGATTCCTTATTAAATGAAGACCGCCTAAAGGCGGGCTTGGGCATTAGAGGGTTAATATCGCGATTACTTTTTCTACAACAATCAAACTTATAAATGAAATTAAATATATTCCTGTTAAATTTTAATCAAAGCTAGATGAAAAAGAACTTAATAAAGTTGCCGCGAAAAGATAACATAGTACCGCCCTTTAGGCTTTAAGTTTTTACAACCAGTCAGGGGGCAAAAGATGCTTATATCCATATATGATCCGGTAATTTTCTCGTTTTTGTAAGGATAACATTACCCTAATTAATTGGTGCAAATTGCCACTGACGGGCCCATCTTTTTTGGATCTACACATTTGGTGAAATAAAATTAGCAGAATAACCTATTGTTCGACATATTTCAAATGTTCGAATGCGATTCGGATGCCCAAACTGAAACAGTTTTCTAAGAGTTTGTCCGAGTGTGGGTCCTGAGGACCTGTCTATAGAGTGCTACTGCTAAATTGTCCCAGGACGTGTCCTTTGGAATGAGTCCAAGACGTGTCCTAATGTGTAAATTTACCCCGCCAAAGACAAACCCATGTTAAAGTGACCGGTCCCTTCCCTACATTTTGACCAGAACTGGGACTGGTCCATACACACCAGGGACTAGTCCACCGGTCCTGTGGTTGTTCCAATTCCCGTAGGGTACATTCCCAACCCAGTTGAAATATTGATAATTAAACAATGGCGAAAAGATATTTTATTTATGTAATAAATATATATACACAGAAAAAATATCACGATTTTTAAAAAATATTCAATTAAAAATTTAATTGGTTCGATAAAATTTTTTATCGAAACAAAAATCAATTACAAAAATTTGTTGTATCAATTAATTTTTTAATTGGACTAGTTAATTTTTAATTGACTTTGGTGATTGATACTATGATTTCTGTGATTGAAGATATTTCAATTAAAAATTAATTGGATCAATTAATTTCGTCATTGAAGACAAAAAAATACTTTTTTGTTTGTCTCTCAAACTTGGATACTTCGAAGAGGGGAAGCCTCACAAAAGTGGACAAATTTTGTGAGACGGTTGCTTTAAAATCACATTCAAATAAATCTCTCATAAGTGTACACCTCCCAAATGTGGACAAACTTTGGACGACGGTGGTTGTCCACTTCGGAGAGGTTCCACACTGTAGTTTAGAAGCAAATCTATATGATGTTGATTTCAATTTTGTTAGAGTGACCGTTGTACTTTGATGATTCCTTCTCTCGAATCCTTGCTTTGTATAAGTTATATTTAAAGAATTGGATAAATTTGAAATATTCAAAATTGTTTGGGCTTTGATTTAAATTAATAGTAACTAAAGGGTGATTTGTTAAGAGCTTGATAACTTTTAAAAAAAAAAAAACGCATAAAATTTGCAAAATCTCATCGGTTCTTTATTTGAAACGTTAGATTGGTCCATGACATTTACTTTTTGAAGATAATTTCATTTAAATGTTGACCGCGGCTGCGTCTTAGGTGGTCCATTCGGAAAGTCCAATTTTGGGCAACTTTTTCGAGCATTTCGGCCGGAATAGCCCGAATTTCTTCGGAAATGTTGTTGTCAAAGCTGGAATAGTTGCTGGCTTATTTCTGTAGACTTTAGACTTGACGTAGCCCCACAAAAAATAGTCTAAAGGCGTCAAATCGCATGATCTTGGTGGCCAACTTACCGGTCCATTTCTTGAGATGAATTGTTCTCCGAAGTTTTCCCTCAAAATGGCCATAGAATCGCGAGCTGTGTGGCATGTAGCGCCATCTTGTTGAAACCACATGTCAACCAAGTTCAGTTCTTCCATTTTTGGCAACAAAAAGTTTGTTAGCATCGAACGATAGCGATCGCCATTCACCGTAACGTTGCGTCCAACAGCATCTTTGAAAAAATACGGTCCAATGATTCCACCAGCGTACAAACCACACCAAACAGTGCATTTTTCGGGATGCATGGGCAGTTCTTGAACGGCTTCTGGTTGCTCTTCACTCCAAATGCGGCAATTTTGCTTATTTACGTAGCCATTCAACCAGAAATGAGCCTCATCGCTGAACAAAATTTGTCGATAAAAAAGCGGATTTTCTGCCACTGATTTTGGTAATAAAATTCAATGATTTGCAAGCGTTGCTCGTTAGTAAGTCTATTCATGATGAAATGTCAAAGCATACTGAGCATCTTTCTCTTTGACACCATGTCTGAAATCCCACGTGATCTGTCAAATACTAATGCATGAAAATCCTAACCTCAAAAGAATCACCCTTTACTATTTTCGCAAAGTCTGTGCTCCAGTCAGAATGTTTGGTTGTCACATCTTTTGTAGAAATTTTTTGAATAATTGCTTTAGTTAAGCAATAGAATGAAACAAGTGTATTTTAACTTTGTACTGCATTCGATTAGGTAATAACATAATGAATGGTTCCCGCAACATTCGAATTTAAGAATGCGAAAAGTTGAAAAACTTAGGAGTTGTAATATGGGCTAAAAACTAAGAAGACCAACCTTTCCTGCAAAGTTATTGTAGAGATTTTATGAAATATATATCGAAAAATTGGGAAAACTTACAGATTTATATAAAAAATATTGTCACACTTTTTCATAAGAATATAAAAGGAATTATATCCATATTTTTTCTTATCCTAATATGTAATTGTATGTATATCCTAGTAACATTTTTGTTATTACCCCTTTCTCTCCGCACAAGCAAGTAATTTTTGGATTCATTCACTAAATTAATTGATCCAGCTAAAAAATTAATTGATAGTATTCATTTTTGTGATTGGTTTTTGTTTTAATTCAATTAAATTTTTAATTGAATATTTTTTAAATTCAATTAAAATTTTAATTGAAAATATTTTGATGAACAAATTTTCTGTGCCTATTTCTTCAATGATTACTCTTTATAATTGAACTGATGAGAAAGGTGTTCGTTCACCTATTGAGGGAGGTTTGCAAATATTCGATATTCTGCAAAAATTTCGATACGTAGGTGTTTACTTTATCTCTTCTTATCTTCTTTAATATGTTAGCAAATGAATATTCGAGAACCAAAAATTGGTTGTCGAAAACTGCAAATAAGTGTTCAACTTTCATACAGTATTTATAAAAGCATTATTGCCCGCTAAAATTCGCCTATGCCTATGATTTTCTTTACTTTTCGTTCATTTTTTTCTAATATCGTAAACTGCAGTTAAAAAGTACAACAGGGCATTAAATTTTCTAGGTTTTAACAACGCTCTGTGGAAATGTCAAAATGTGGAGTATTATTTAGTATGATTTAGTTCAATTTTCACACGAGTTAGTTCATTCTTCCTTTACTTTTTCGGTGTACAATCCCAATTGCGAATCGTATTCGTTGTATTATTTTTTTATCAAAGTGGGTCTCAATGAGGGCTAGGTTATATTCTAATTTAATGATCTTGTGTTTATATAAATGTGTTTTTTTTTTTGATTCTTTTTAAATATCAGTGAAAAAATCTTTTATTCTGAAATATACATGTTAGCTCGATTTGACATGCAAAGTCGTTATTAATTTCCAATACAAAAAAAAAAAAAAAAATAATATAAAGGTGGCAACACTTTATCCCATATAAACGTAGTGACATATTAAAGATATGGAGAGAGAGAGAAAGAGCATGAAGAAACAATTGGACCAGCCAGATACAAATATACACAAATGAAAATAACCGTAAGTAGTGCGAATAAAATACAAAAACAACATAAAGAATTATGACAACGAAAAAGGAAAGCAGCATATATAGTCACTACTCTATACTCAGTACTTTACAAAAGCAAATAAATTCATAAAAGAAAAAACGCACTCACACAACTTTGGCCGTAGTAGTAGATGATGCAGGAGGAATTAGAAATTGTTGTATATCCTTTGGAGTACACCAAATATGCGAGGAGTTAAGTGAATGGTATAGAGAAAACTCCATATAACGGTGACTGTTGTCTCTCTGGTAGTAGTAGTAGGAGAGCCAAAAATGGCAGACGTATGCAATGATGATGATATTGTTTAAAGAAGGATGTATGTGTTAAGTCTATGACTGTGTGTGTGTGTTTGATGAGCAATAGTGAATATTATGCTCGGTGTATTTAATGCAGCTTCTTTATTTTATATAATTGCAGACGTGTTTTTTTAATATCTTATTGCACATAAAATGATCCAGTATTTATTTATAAAAAAATTCACTGCTTTGCATCATTGAAGAGTTTAATGAGATTTCTATCCGCCATTTTTGTAAATGGTATTCTTGTTATAATTGTATTATCCTTTTTTTCTCTCCTTACGAAGGGCATATATAGGCGAGGTTTTGGTTGTGTTTTGCGTCTTGGTTCTTTTTCTATTGCACCAACCTTTTTATTTGATTTTTTTTTTGTGTACAAAAATATAAATTTTTAACTTTCACAACATTTTATTTTGTTGTTTTTTGAGTTAAGAAAACTTTTTTTTTGCAATAATTTGAAATTTCTTTGGTTTTTGATGATTATTTGTTTAATTTAAAATTATCTATTTTTTGTAATCCATTTTAATGTTGTCCTGCAACATTGGTTGTTGTTCTTAAATACAAAAAAATAATAATATCCTTTATTCTCTTTTGTTGCTGCTTTATTTGGTATTAGGGTGTGTTTTCTCTGGGGCTTGTCGTAGTTTAAAATTGTGCACTATTCTCGGGCTTTTTTTGACATAGGAATATTAGATCAAATCAACTATACACGTTTTATAGTATTATAAATGTTTTATTTGGTTTGTGTGTGTGTATAAGTGCTTTTAAATTAATTTTTTTTAGAAAAAGTTTATGCGTTACGTGTTTTGTAGCGAGGCTACGAGCCTGAGATCTGAGCGTAAACTGAAAATGAAAATCCTGGCGTCATTGGTAGAAGAGCCACTGCAGCAAGAAAACACACAGATACGAACACACAACCATAGTAGTATGCTATTCGGCAGACAACGAATTCTCTATGTTGAAGTAACGATGAACACAGACGTGTACCTAAGCGAATAATCGAAGAAAAGGGAATTGTGGAAAACAAACACACACACACAGTCTATCCTTAATCTCTCTCTCTCTCTCATGAAGTCATAAAACAAGGACTAAGGACTAAGCTCTGAGTATAATTAAAGCAAGGAAGAGAGGCAAATAAGCCTGAGATTCTATACTCATATTGAAATTTATGGTCTGTCTCTCTTGTGAGAGAATTATGGAGAGAGATTACGAATCCTTGAAGTAAAAACTAAAAATACAAATGTTCAAAAACATCTTCCCATTGTTTTGTGTTAAGGGCCAAAAACACACAAAAACGAATGATAAATACGTAGACTCCATCATTATTTAAAGTCATGTAAATATTTGCTTATGGAGGTTACTACTGTTCTATGGTTTTCTTCCCAGCATATATTAGTGATAAAAAAACAAAGAATGATTTTGAATGTTGTTTACATTAAATATTTTTTTTATGAAATATTACACGTTTCTGAGGAGAGTAAACATTCTAATACAAAAGGATTCATTTCATTTGCCTGATGACTATAGATTTATGTAAAATTTTTGTATTTAAAATATTTGCGATATTTCGTCCCAAATATTCGGAGCCAAAAGGTTTACATTAATAAATTCAAAAAATATTTACTAATGCACAATATCAAGTCAAACAAAATCATACGATAAATGCACCGAACAAATTTTATTCTAAATTTTGGGACAAAAATTAACTACCCGAGAAATCTAATTTGGTACGATTAGATATGAGTAGATGCAAAACTTGTGAGGTCTAACCATATCTAACTACTCTGATATTTGCAACGAGGTACTTCATAAATTTTCTATAGAAATAACATTTTGACAAAATTTCCAAAGACATAAAATTTTGACAAAATTTTCTATAGAAAAAAAATTTTGACAAAATTTTTTATAGAAATAAAATTTTGATAAAACTTTCTATAGAATTAAAATGTTGAAAAAATTTTCTATAGAAATAAAATTTTGAAAAAAATTTCTATAGAAATAAAATTTTGGCCAAATTTTCTATAGAATTAAAATTTTGACAAAATTTTCTATAGAATTAAAATTTTGACAAAATTTTCTATAGACATAAAATGTTGACAAATATTTCTATAGAAATAAAATTTTGACAAAATTTTCTATAGAAATAAAATTTTGACAAAATTTTCTATAGAATTACAATTTTGAAAAACAATTCTATAAAATTAAAATGTTGACAAAATTTTCTATAGACATAAAATGTTGACAAATATTTCTGTAGAAATAAAATTTTGACAAAATTTTCTATAGAAATAAAATATTGACAACATTTTTTATAGAAATAAAATTTTGACAAAAATTTCTATAGAGAAAAAATTTTGACAAAATTTTCTATTGAAATAAAATGTTAACAAAATTTTCTATAGAAATAAAATTTTTACAAAATTTTCTATAAAAATAAAATTTTGTAAAAATTTTCTATAGAAATAAAATTTTGTAAAAATTTTCTATAGAAATAAAATTTTGACAAAATTTCTTATAGAAATAAAATTTTGACAAAATTTTCTACCGAAATAAAATTTTGAAAAAAAAATTTTATAGAAATAAAGTTTTGACAAAATTTCGTATAGAAATAAAATTTGAACAAAATGTTCTATAGAAATAAAATTTTGACAAATTTTTTTATAGAAATAAAATTTTGACAAAATTTTCCATAGAAATAAAATTTTGACATAATTTTCTATAGAATTAAAATTTTGAAAAAGTTTTCTATAGAAAAAAAATTTTGAAAAAATTTTTTTTAGAAATAAAATTTTGACAAAATTTTCTATAGAAATAAAATTTTGACAACATTTTCTATAGAAATAAAATTTTGACAAAAATTTCTATAGAGAAAAAATTTTGACAAAATTTTCTATTGAAATAAAATGTTAACAAAATTTTCTATAGAAATAAAATTTTTACAAAATTTTCTATAAAAATAAAATTTTGTAAAAATTTTCTATAGAAATAAAATTTTGTAAAAATTTTCTATAGAAATAAAATTTTGACAAAATTTCTTATAGAAATAAAATTTTGACAAAATTTTCTACCGAAATAAAATTTTGAAAAAAAAATTTTATAGAAATAAAGTTTTGACAAAATTTCGTATAGAAATAAAATTTGAACAAAATGTTCTATAGAAATAAAATTTTGACAAATTTTTTTATAGAAATAAAATTTTGACAAAATTTTCCATAGAAATAAAATTTTGACATAATTTTCTATAGAATTAAAATTTTGAAAAAGTTTTCTATAGAAAAAAAATTTTGAAAAAATTTTTTTTAGAAATAAAATTTTGACAAAATTTTCTATAGAAATAAAATTTTGACAACATTTTCTATAGAAATAAAATTTTGACAAAAATTTCTATAGAGAAAAAATTTTGACAAAATTTTCTATTGAAATAAAATGTTAACAAAATTTTCTATAGAAATAAAATTTTGTAAAAATTTTCTATAAAAATAAAATTTTGTAAAAATTTTCTATAGAAATAAAATTTTGTAAAAATTTTCTATAGAAATAAAATTTTGACAAAATTTCTTATAGAAATAAAATTTTGACAAAATTTTCTACCGAAATAAAATTTTGAAAAAAAATTTTATAGAAATAAAGTTTTGACAAAATTTCGTATAGAAATAAAATTTGAACAAAATGTTCTATAGAAATAAAATGTTGACAAATTTTTTTATAGAAATAAAATTTTGACAAAATTTTCCATAGAAATAAAATTTTGACAAAATTTTCCATAGAAATAAAATTTTGACATAATTTTCTATATAATTAAAATTTTGACATAATTTTCTATATAATTAAAATTTTGAAAAAGTTTTCTATAGAAAAAAAATTTTGAAAAAATTTTCTTTAGAAATAAAATTTTGACAAAATTTTCTATAGAAATAAAATTTTGACAAAATTTTCTATAGAAATAAAATTTTGACAAATTTGCTATGGAAATACAATTTTGACAAAAGCCGGGACTATAAATAACGAACAGCAACTGTTAAACTATCGCCCGACTATTACAATAAAAATTGCAACTATAGATGGTTATATGAAGTTCTATTTTTGGCAAATGTTTTTCTTTTTTTGTTTTGCTAGCAATTTATCCAAAGGACTCGTTGTCATGCGAACGCACACTCATACGCAATACCATCCTGGGAACATTGCACATATGTGTTCTACCTGATTAATTTGATTTGTCTCACTTCTTTGTTTTTATGTCCTGACAAAAAATCTCTTGTGAATAATACAACCGAACGGGAAGCAGGATATAGAGGCGGGGTGCTTGTATGTGTATTTGTGCGTTACCATCTGGTTGGGCTATAGAATATTTCACGTTTTATTAATTGGTCATGAGTAGACACTCAAAGAAATTATGCTTTTATATGAGGAATTGTTACTAACTCGTTGTTAGAAAAAAATGTTTACTTCACACAAATTGTTAACAAAATTTTATTTTGTGGAAATTTTTATTCAATTAGTGTCTATATTTCCTGGCAGAATTCAAAATTTACAAAAAAAATAAAAATTTTATTTCTACACTCAAAAAACAATGAACTAAATCGGAAGATATGATAGAAATATTTTTCGCAAAATTCAAGAAATTTTATTAGACGTAATCCATTTTTTACATAATTTCGTATAATTATTTTTTTTTTATTGTTTGCCATACCAAGTTCATTATGGACACATTTTTGTTAAAATTTTGTTAACAAAATTTAGGAAACCTTAACTACTTTTTGCGAAATTTTTGAATTAAGTAAAATTGTATGCTTCATTTGTGTATGGTTTTTTCTCGTTTTAGTTCATGTAACTAATGTAAAGATAAGGAAACTTTCTCATATTAGGGATAATTTTACTGTAACATAATAATAATATCCGTGAACTAAATGAAGATAAATTGCCTAGTTTTGAGTGTAGAGAAAATATCACCTAATTTTAATTCTTTATACGAAATTTTGTCAAAAATTTCAGAATATTTTATTTCTATTGAAAATTTCAACAATTATTTTTTTATTTTTATAGAAAATTTAATGAAAATTTTATGTCATAGAAAATTTAATTAAAATTGGATTTTATAGATAATCGAATTCTTTTAGAATATTATTTTTCAAAAATTTCGAAAATATCAATTTTATCGATCAATTGCCGAAATTAAAAATAATATATATCTAAAAATAAAAAGGTCAATAATGTCATTAAGAAGAAAATTTCACCGAAATGTTATTTTACAGAATATTTTGTTTCCATTTTTTATTTCCATAGATAAATTATTAACATCTTATTTATAAAGAAAATATTATCGAAATTTAAAAATATTTATCAAATTCTTACTTAAATATAGCATCACAATATTCAATTTACCATAATTTCTATAATTTTTCAGTTTAGGAAATTTAAATTCTGTTTGAACTTTGCAATATTTTCTTATTAATACTTGTTATACTGCAACATTTGGAATTTCTATTTTCCATCATAACGTATGGTGCAGCTATGAGTTTGGTCTATTTAAAAACGTACACATCTGTTTTTCTTGTTAAACATATTGCATGTCCTTTACCTTTACATGGATAACAACAGAGACGAGTGCATGCCTGCGACTTTGTGCGCGTACACAGCATTTTGCTGGTGTGCGTATGCATGATATTGTGGCAATTTAAAGGATAAAAGAATTTCTGTGTAACGAACCAGCTAAATAGTAGTGTCAGCGACGGCTGCACTAGTCTTGATTCGTTCTTTGGAAAATCCTTAATAATGAGAGCAGTTGGTGTAGGATTGTCTATCATCTATCTGCCTCATCATCTCATATATTTTTTTTGTATGGCTGTGTGTGTGTCTGTGCACGAAAAAGAAGATATTCTCCTATGTCCTCTCACAATTTTGATATGAAATCTACCTTTTCTCTAGGATCTAGGTATGGGAATTATGTTCTTAATGTACCTATTGTAAATGATGTTGTTGCTATTGTTAGAAATATAATTATGTCCATATGTCTGAACGAATATTTTTCTTTAGTCCTGGTCTAATGGTTTCATAGGAGGATTCACTCTTATACCCTCTCTAAGGATATTTGCAACAAAAACGGACATTCAGAAGGTACTCTTTTGCATATACGCATACAAAGGAAGTAATAATCATACTCCAAAATGCAAAATCCATCATAAGTGCTATTGTGGATTGTAAAATTAGAGTGATAAATAACAAAGTCCTTGAGCTAAGTAGATGTCCTTTTTTAAACCTTCATATATGAACCAAGTTTGCTTGGAATCAAAGATTTTGATATCGAGCCATCTTTGATGCGGTCAAATGTCAAAATTTTATTTCTATAGGAAATTTTATCAAAATTTTATTTCTATAGAAAATTTTGTCAAAATTTTATCTCTATAGAAAATTTTGTCAAAATTTTATCTCTATAGAAAATTTTGTCACATTTTATCTCTATAGAAAATTTTGTCACATTTTATCTCTATAGAAAATTTTGTCAAAATTTTATCTCTATAGAAAATTTTGTCAAAATTCTATCCCTATAAAAAAAATGCGGTCATTTTTTTAAATTTTATTTCTATAGGAAATTTTATCAAAATTTTATTTCTATAGAAAATTTTATCTCTATAGAAAATTTTGTCAAAATTTTATCAATATAAAAAATTTTGTCAAAATTTTATCACTATAAAAAATTTTGTCAAAATTTTATCTCAATAGAAAATTTTGTCAACATTTTATCTCTATAGAAAATTATGTCAACATTTTATCTCTATAGAAAATTATGTCAACATTTTATCTCTATAGAAAATTTTGTCACATTTTATCTCTATAGAAAATTTTGTCAAAATTTTATCTCTATAGAAAATTTTGTCAAAATTTTATCTCTATAGAAAATTTTGTCAAAATTTTATCTCTATAGAAAATTTTGTCAAAATTTTATCTCTATAGAAAATTTTGTCAAAATTTCATCTTTATAGAAAATTTTGTCAAAATTTTATCTCTATAAAAAGAAATGCGGTCAAATGTCAAAATTTTATTTCTATGAGAAATTTTATCAAAATTTTATTTTATCTCTATAGAAAATTTTGTCAAAATTTTATCACTATAAAAAATTTTGTCCAAATTTTATCTCTATAGAAAATTTTGTCATACGACGCACATTTCACAGCTTCGTGTCCTAGATTTAATAAAATTTTTGATACTTCTTTAAATTATTTCTTTTTTATTTTAAAGAATTTCTGTACACAGAAAAAATATTGACACACTGATATTTCCCCACATTTTCCAAGAAATTGCGTTATTTAGCAATTGTCATAAAAGAGGAATATGCCATTACATGAATTAACGCCTACTTTACGATACCATTTGTGGTCAACCAAACACATGGCTATGAAGGAGGATGAAATGAAATATTTTGAATTTAAACAGAGTGTGACGAACGAAAATTTGTATAACTAAGTGAACATAAACCAAATGGATATGTGGTGAGAATAATCAGTAACTGACTGACGATAGTGCCAAGCAAGCTACTAAAATATCAGAAAGAAGGATCACTTACATTCTACCTTAAAAGAATTTCGAGAATAGATGACTACCACAAGGAAAAGTAAACTCTACTGGTAATATTCTTGTATGGTTGTGGCAAAAGAAACAAAAGGACGAACTAAAATCCAAAAAAGGGAAAAAACCCAAAGCAACTCTCAAACATGTTTATTTTTAGTACTTGAAAGTTATTCAAGCATGAACTATCTCGATTGCGGGGGGATTGGCGTCTTGCTGTGTGTTTGGCTTGCATGTGAATATAATTGAAACCGGTGTTTAATGTGGAAGTACCTAGAAGAAGATGTGTCAAAGTAACGAACGAGAGAGGAAGGAAGTAAAGTATGTATTGTTCATGCCGGTTTTTGTTGAGACATATACAAAATTCGAATGGAAATGATACGGAATTTGATTTTAACGTCTGAGAAAAAAATCGACATAAAAGGCATTAAAAAATGTTAGGGTTTAGAAGAAATTGTTGTTTTTGATTTCAGCTTAAAACCATGCATTGACTAAACTACAAGTGTAGCTTAACCAACAGAGGAAATGTATGCTTGTGAAATTTATTTGGATAAAGCCCTATAGACTGCAAGATGGTTGGATGTACAGCTGTTTCGTTTGCAAATTTGTTTAGGCAGTAGCCGACTATCAAACCTTTTTTCGGAAGGTAGTTCACTTTGGGTTGAGTGAATTACCCGAATTTATTGTGATAATTGGTTGATAGTTTTGCTGCAAGTAGAGGATGCTGATAAGGAATGTGGTAATTCCGAAACAGCTGTACATACAACCATCTTGTGACTTTACAAATATTTTGACTGTTTATAGCGCAATGGTCGGCTCAAACATTGCCACATTGCAAAATGTTGCAACAATTATCTCTCATTATTTCTATATCCTCTTAGAGAAAATTGTAATGCGTCAAAAGAGACTTTTTCTAAAATTTCGTTCATCGGAAAAACTCTTCTTTCAGAACATTAAGTCAAATGACTTGAAAATTTCTTGTAGGTTAGCGTTTCTCCAACATTTGTTTGTGTGCTTTTATAAAAATACTGAAGGAAGTTAAAAACGGAGGAAAAAATATAACAGAACAAGGCAACTTATTCAATTTGTTCCCATGATACAAAGAATTTATGAAAGTGATGATGTTTTTGTTATTGTTCTTTTTCATTGACTCGTGCTCTCCTCTCACTCTCTCTCCGAATTGGAAACATCCACACAGGAAGAATAACAAGGAAGTAAAACAGATAATAATAACAAATAGAAAAAAACTGACATAAAATGCGTCCCTTTAGCTGTGATATGTTAAAATGTGTCCTCTGTATTACGTTCTACAAAAAGAGAACGTCAAAAAAAAAAAACCTGTAAATGTGTATGAGTGCACGTATACTTTATAGGATTTTTGCGCAACATTATCTAAATGGTTCCTTGTTTCACAAACTGAAATGAGCGACACAACTAGTGTTTGCATGTGTGTGCGTGAATGTCCTCGAGCTTCGGTACATATATAACAAACTGTGGAATTACTAATGCGAACATAAATTTTAATTTGATTTGGTGTTGCGTCCTAAGTATGAATGTAAAAATAAAAGTGTATGATGTACACTGATGGAAAAATGTTAGTGTTAATGTCTTTTAAATTCAAGTTTCTGTTTTCAAAAACAAAACAAAATTGAACGAAAGTTTCTAATACCAGTTTAGTTCATGAAAATTTGTTGTTAAATTTTCTCCACTGCGACAAATTGATTTAAATATTTTTTTTATCTAACTACACGAACTAAAACTCTGTGAAAAAGCTCTTTTACTCAAATGGAGTACACTTTTTACTAAAAAATTGAAAATTCCATCCAAAACTTTTTGTATGAAAAACTTATATTGCTCATATATCATAAACTAAGATGCCTAGAGAGCGAAAAGAAGGTTAATTCGTGATCACCGCCAAAAAAAATGAAAATCCAAAACCTGAAAAAATTTAATCTTTTATGAAAAACGTCTTTTGCTCACATCTGATAAAGAAGGTTAGGTTATGTGGCAGCCCGATGTATCAGGCTCACTTAGAATATTCAGTCCATTGTGATACCACAGTGGTGAACTGCTCTCTTATCACTGAGTGCTGCCCGATTCCATGTTAAGCTCAATGACAAGGGACCTCCTTTTTATAGCCGAGTCCGAACGCCGTTCCACATTCCAGTGAAACCACTTAGAGAAGCTTTGAATCCCTCAGAAATGTCACCAGCATTACTGAGGTGGGATAATCCACCGCTGAACAACTTTTTGGTGTTCGGTCGTAGCAGGAATCGGAACCCACGACCTTGTGTATGCAAGGCGGGCATGCTAGCCATTGCACCACGGTGGCTCCCAGCTTGGACGAATACTATGTTGGAAGTATTCAGAAGAGAGTTGGAAGTGTGCAGAAAACATTCGAGAACTTTTCATATCATTATTATTTTAGTTTACATTGAGAATAAAAACCGTAAACCGGTTTTTATGTTATTAAAAAACACCGGTTCTACCGGTCCACCGAAAATGGGATTTTATACGAAACCGACATTCGGTGCAAAACGAAAAACCGGTCCACCGGTTTTCACCAACCGTTTGATCACTCTTGTTATCACTTTCAAAAAATCTAAAATACCATCAAAATCCTAAACAATCGAAATTTTTATATGAAAAACTTCTTTTGATCATATCTAAGCGCACTAGAGCGAAAAGAAGTGTTATTCGTAATCGCAAAAAAAATCAAAATTGCATCAAATCCTGAAAAACTATTTTTTTTTTTTATATGAAAAAACTTCTTTTGCTCTATATCCTTAACTAAATGACTAGCCCTAATATAATTTACACTAAAAACCTTTTAACAATTTTTTTACAAAATACGAAATTTTCTTGAACGGAGAAAATAGTTCGTTTAATAAATACTTATGACAATCTCTTTAATTCTGTTTTTTTAGTGTAGTATTCTCCGGAGTAGTATATGAGTGATGGTCATTAAATTACAACATTTCGTTCCTATTCATTTGAGAATACTTTCCAATTAAATAACTAAAACACACACATTTTTCGAGTGTATACAGTTTTGAAATAACCATAATATGTTCCCATTACTCATTTATCATTTATCCTTTTTGCTACGGTTGGATGATGGTCGGTTTGGTTAGTTCATCAAACCGACCCACGCTCTTAAAAAAATAAAAATGAAAAGCCACAAGAGTATCAGCTACATAGCAAATATCATATATTTAAAATGTATCCTGGCACATACGCTTAAAACTTTTCTACATCTACAATGTAACGTAATAATATATAATATATGTAATTGAAAAATGTTAACTACAACAATAACAACAACAAAAAAGGAAATAAAAAAGGCAGCAAGGGGAGAAAACTGTAGAAAGGCAACAAATATGCGTCCCCTTTTTTATGACGAGTTTCAAAGTTCCTGAATTTATTCCAGTTTTCTATGCGCTGCTGTTTCAATTTTGCTGTATGCTTTATTATTTTGTTGCTATATCAGCGAGTGATAGAGATACAGAGAGAGCGAGAGAGAGATCCAAGTAAAGAACGTAGAAAATTTTGTACATACTATAACACAAGAGCATAAAAGAGCGAAGATATACAAACAACGGCTCAGCAATAATAGTCATACGACACGAGGTACAATGACATTATTCGCAGTGCTTTAGAGCGCAAACTCTAATAGTCCTTTGCATTCGGCGATATAAATACACACACACAAACAAACGATAAACTTCAACAATATTTAGAATGGTATATGAGTGCTATTTATATAGACGTGTATGAAAGAGATAGAATTGTCGTTTAAAATTGAATTGCTTGTTATATGCGAAGCACATATAGACTCTGCAATAATAATAACAATGACTATTTAAACATGCTTCGGCATTAATGAGAGTATGAGGCGAGACAAGAAAGCTGGTTATGAAAAATAACGATAGGAATAACAGTTTATATCATGCTTTTCTCCCTCTCTCTCTCTCTTTTAGATTGATTGCGTCGGATTTGCATTTGTGACATGATGTTCTTCGTTCTTTTAAAAGTTATTTTAATCGTTATTTATGTATAGTTTTAGAGCTTTTGTTGATGTCGAGGACAAAGATGAGCCGTTATTGTTACTGAATAATTTTTTGTTGGTCCTTTTGTATACTTGTTATGTCCTTTATTAAATATCTTTTGTTGAAAATGTTTTTTTATTTTTGTATTTCCTCCGCATTCTTAATTCCGTTTATACATACGTGCTTAACGAGTACGCCTAACAATCTACATTTATTAACGGCGCCATTTTGTAATATTTTGTTTTGTTTATAGATTTGTGTTGAATCAATTTTTGACCATAGAACACACACATAGATTTTGGAGGAAGGAGCAAATAGACAATATTTCTTAATGTGTTTTTGTGAAACAAAAAACTGTTCTTTAACTAAAGCTAAAATTAACTTGTATTAATTACAAAAAATTGTTTTAGTTTATTTTTTAATTTTTTAGAAAATTTTTCCTCAGCCCAATGAAATTTTCTTTATTCCAAGTATGTCTCCAAAATTTTATTCAATGCTAACTAAAGCAGAACATTTCTCAAAAAAAAAAAACTAAAAATGAGCTACGGCGTGGTTTATATGGTTATGATTTTAGTTTATTTCATTCCTTTTATGAGAAGGAAGTTTTTCTTAAATGACAAAAAAAAATTCTAAAATTTCAGTAAATCTCGTTACACCGAAAGAAAAGTGAACTGTTTTATAGGAAGAATGAATTACCTAACATATTTTTTGCTGCAAATTTTATTATAACTTGATGGGGAATAGCCCAAAAGCAAATTTTCACAAAGATTGTATTCCTTAAAATGGCTTATTAAAGAAATGTAATCGTGAAAAAATTACGATTTTAGCGGCTAAACTCGAACTTAATTCCCACCTTTAATTAAAAAATTCGTTGAATCAAGTAAATTTTTAATTGAATATTTTTTAAAACTCTACACCCAGAAAAAAGTGCCTTCGAAACTAAAGGAAAAATTTTTCATAAATATAGTTTATCCATTTTATTTCCATTAAGGTAAATTTTTGTGAAAAATAATAAAATTTACTCATTTCAGTAAAAAAAATCCTAAACTGTAAGCAGTTAGGAATAGTTCATTAACTAGAATAAGGCATGGAATTTTACTCATACTATTTTCTTCGCTGGGTATAAGAATTTACTACTGAGAAAGAAAATTTTATTCACCGATAACAAAGCATTCGTAAAAATAAACAAAAACCGAACTAAAACCAAGTTTCCTCAAAATTAGTAAAATTTCGTATAAAATGATAATTGCGACTTCCTTTATAATAGAAAGTTTTTCATACATACGAACAACACTTGGCATAGAAAAATATTTTAGTTCATTCGTACTAAGAAGTATGCAATCCTTTCACAACTTAAGGAAACACACTTGTTAGAATATAGGAAATTTTCCTAAATTTCTATTGTCTACCTGTAATCGATACCTGTCATCGTAATTGATGTGTTTGCGCGTGGTTGTAATCGATATATTTGCGCGTCGGTTGTTTTTTTAGTTGGAATCGCGTTGTTTTGGTATACGGAGAGATTGTTAAAAAATAATATGGTAAAATAATATAATAAATAACAAATAAAATATTTGTTATTTTAAATCGTTTTTTTAAATAAATCTATCAATGCTCGTGATAGTGTATAAAGAAAGAAAACACCAGCAGAATAACAACCCTTTCATTTGTCTTCATTTTGGAATCTTCAATTATCAGGTAATATTCAGTGACGCTAACCTTTTGCAACAAAAATGTTTTATGATTTTTTATATTTGTAGGTATTGAAATTGTAAAAGGAGGACAAAATCGTTAGGCAGCAACTTATTAAAAGTGAAAAGTACAAGAAGAAGAAAAAGTGCGTTTTACAGTTGATAATATCACACGGAAATTGGAAATAGTGGAATAATAAACTAATATTTCAAAGAGATTCGATGCTGTTGATTCTTAATAAATATATTCAATATATTAATAAAACATGTCTTTTATTGAAGATAAAATTGCTTATAGAAATAAATAAAATTGTATTTAAAAACGAAGGTAAGCAGTTCTAATTATGAAGTAAAACTTTTACCACAAATGTGTAAGATTTGTCGAAATGAATGAAAAAATTTCAATAAAATCATTCCATATATGAATTCATATTAGTTAAATTTTTTCATTCTGTAGTATAGTGGTATATAAATATAGGAAAATGTTAACTAATATATGGAATGCATTATTCCTAATTTCTACGAAAATCACATCGTTCAAACAAATAAAAATGTCTTTGGCGCTATACGAAGTTCAACTTTCTTCACAATGAGTTCATTTTAACTTAAAGAAGCGGTCACTTTTTTCTGGGTGTAGACTTTAATTGGAAAAATTTTCGTGAAATTTTTTTCTGTGAATAAATTCAAATTAATCGATTTTTTGCCAAAAAGAGTCGAAAAGTCGAAGCCGAATTTTTGTAATCCCCAAAATCAAATCTTGATGTTGGTCAAAATCGACTAATGGATATTTTATAGTGACCAAAATCGTTTAATGCTAATAAAAACTATTAGAAACAATCGTTACAACGCTTCTCATTAATTTCGGTTTAATAGATCTTAAAGAAAATAATTTAGAATAAAGGAAAATTTCGTTTGTCTAAATTTTCGTTTCGGAGGAATGTATTTTTTATTTGGTGGAACATCAAAAAATATGGCTTCTGCGTCTTTCCATTAAAGAACTTTCAGTTTTATTAAAATTGGTTGGTTAATTATTATAATCATTTTCCTATGCTGAAAATTGAATTTTCTTTAGAAACTATATTGCATTTTTATACTAGTATCAAACTAATTGCTACACGGAAAAAAAATAATTCTTTCCTCCCAAACGAAATTTTAGACAAACAAAGTTCGTTTCTCATTTGCTTTTCGCTGTAAGGAAGTGTATTTGGAAGAAAAGTATATACTTTTTGTGATAAAGGTTTATTCTTTTCCAGGATGTAAAAACAATTTCATAAAGACTAACTCAAACAAAAAACATTGTTTTCTGTCTAATTGCATTTTCCCTCACATCTTTCTCATATCCATGAGGTTTTTTAGTTCTTAACACCTTTTCCTGTAATACCAACAATGTAGAAGAAATTTTATAAATTTAAAAAAAATTTGTTTACCTTTCGCCTGGACGGAGAATCGTACCTCGGACCATGCACTTTGTAAGCCAACACACTAACCACTGAACTATGTACCTGTTATGGTCATCAATAGATAATTATTCATATAAGTTATATTTATATAGCATAGCTTGCGGCACCCACGAACCGAATAAACAAAGTTTATTTAACAGAAACAAACATTTAGTTTGGCACCCTGGAGCAGTGATTGCTACGTCCGACTTGCATGCCAAGGGTCGTGGGTTCGATCCCTGCTTCGACCAAAGTTTTTTTTTTTACATATATTCCAGATATGTTCGGAAGATTCCGAAAAAATGTTAAACATTACATTGTAGTATATTAAATTTTGAACTGTAAAATGTGTCTTATTAAAGACCTAAAGTCAGAAAAGAACAGTGTTTGATATAAACGAAATGGACTGCGTTGTTGTTTCAAAAATAACTTTTTTTATTGAAAAAATAAAAATTTTGTAACAATTTTTTGGTGATAAAAGTTTAAAATTTTCGAAGCAATTCAAAAAACTCTAACAAAAGAAAAACGTTTTCGGTACACGTTTTCCAAACCTTTTTTTTTCTTTGCGTGTACATTACAAGTGTCTCTTTTCAAAAGAGTTTGTATGTGGTTAAGGTTAAGGAATTTCCCATAACTCCTTAGAATAATCTCTATATTATCACCCCCTAAAAAAGACACTTGTTGCATCATTAGCCTCACAAAAATCTACCCCTACTATATACAGTGGTATTATTTAAGATACCCTTATAAATATCAAGGTCATACACCTGATCTATTAGACCTGACCATCGCCAATGCAATTCATTGAACTGTGAGAATAACTCAATTAACCCTAAGTTTTGAGTTCATTCATAAATGGAGAAATTGCAAAAGTACGCGGCATTATTCTCGGGGTTGGTGGTGACACCGACAAGGAAGGTAACCACCAACCATCGAAATAACCTAAGACATTTTTGCCTAGCAAAAAGATATAAACAAACCCCTAAATGTTTGGAATACATTGTACAAACAAATACAAATCGTCCAGTGACTTATATGGAAATGATACGAGTCTGCTGTTGTTGATTATTGTTAATTGGAACATAGAAAGGTGGTAATTGGAATGATGTCAAGGACTTTTTAAGTCCTCCTCCTTTTGGCAAAGGAAAAACTCCATGGCCCCAGCAAAAAGTATGCACATACCCCAAAAGTGGAGGTTTTCCTTATTTTCTTGTGATATGATTTTGCGACGGAAAAGGGGGGACTATAAACATGTATGTTGTTTTCTTTTTTTTCTGGGGAATATAAAGTGGTTGGTGGTGTGCCCTTAGCCGAGATTAAAAAGCCGGCCGGGTAGGACAATCAACTAATGGTGGATGAAATTTGTGTGCCCTTGTCTAGCTTGGAACAAGTGGTTCAAGGTCGCCAGACGTCCTTGCACCTAGAAAACATGCGTGTTACTTTTCCACCCTTTTGTTGGGACGTCATCGTCGTAGGCACTCTGTCTGAAATGAGCCAGGAACCACCGAGCCACCACCAACGCCAACGACCCGAATTGCACCACCACCACATGCCATTACTGGCCGACAAAAACAATATTTTTCAAATATAACAAACCCTATGGATGACTCTGAGTATCACTGGCGCTAGCGGTGGTGGTTTGGAGCAAGTGCCACACAGCCTGGTTATAGAAATCCTACACCGGAGAAATAACACGCGCCACGGTGGATGATATCGGCGATGACGACACATTGAGAACTTGAGCTGGATGGTTGGCTCCTTATTCACATGTATGGATGGTGGATGAAGAGCTCAAGAGTTCCGAGACAGAGACTTAAGCATCAAAAACCCTGCTAAAGAACAACTAATGGTGGTGGGTTGTACTGACGTTGGCGCAGTAAATTAAACAAAAATAAACAAAATATTGAAAAACAAAAATATTGCAAAAAAAAAAACAAATGTGCAAAATGTAAACAAAACACAAAATAGGTGACGACCAATCTAGAAAACAAAAAAAAAAATAACTTTTATTTGATTTTATTATATTTTCAATTATAATGGGTTATAGTTAGTAAAATCAGTGTCCAGTGACTTAATTGTATAAGTTTAATACATGAGTTAATGGGTCTTATGAAACATTTGGTGGTTTTAAAATCAGTTGACACAACAGCTGTTTTCCAAGGGAAGGTATACAAACAAATCAGTTTTATTTTAATTGAAATTAAAAAATTAAATTCTTAAAGGTTCAAGGATGGGTACACAGACAAAAATATGTTGATGTATTATTTAGTAAGCAAAATTTTAAAACATAAATTTTAAGGAAAATTTTCTTTAAACCTCCAAAAATATTTTTAACTAAATTTCAAGTTTAATTTGTCTTACAAAAGCTTTTTAAAACTGGAAAATGTGGATTTAGAGCGCAATGTGTAGAACCTATTACTTAATCAATTATTGTCTATGAATGTTTTTAAAAAATTGTATCATCGAAAGATGTTTCTCGTCCTTCAAAAATATACGTCTTCCGTTAAAGCCAAATGACTGTGAAATAAGGCTAAATGTCCTTGATTACGAGGGCAGTTCGGAAACTTCTTAGCCTAGCACAAAAAGCGCGTTATAAACAGAAAAAAGTTAAGTTTTTTGGAAACTTCCATCTCTGTTAAGAACACATGTTAAATTTTGTTTCGATCTGGAAACTCATTCATATAGAAACAGGTGTTCAAAACAGACGCATCCGCAATTTTTTTACAATGGAAAAATTAGAAATGCTTGCTGTCATTAAATATTTACATAAAAAAGGTTTATCGGGACAAGAAATTCATAATGATATGGTGAATGTGTTAGGTGAAAGTGCTCCTCCATACACCCTCACAAAAAATCGCTTCTGTAACATATACCCCAAACACATTTTGCTTCAAGCATATATATTTTCAGGATTGGTCCAAACAAAATATTGTTTGTATGGTTCAAACATATTAGGTTTCACCTTGGGGCATACGCTGGTAGTAAAAAATTTTATTGAAATTTTCTTTGTGTTTTTACTTGCAGCATACTCTCTAGGTCTTCCTTTCTAAACACATATATGTTTATAGGCTATTTCCAAATTAATATATGTTTGCATCTAAGCATATTATATTTACAAACATTTTATGTCCCAAACATATTATGTTCTAACATATTAACATATATGTCCCAAACATGTTATGCTAGTTTATGAACATTATATGCTTGCACTTAAAAATATTGTGTTTACAAATTTGAGTTCCAAACATATAATTTTTACACCCAAACATATGAAAAACAGTCTTTTTCGTCCGTGTATGCAACAGTAAAAAATTGGGTTGCTGAATTTAAACGTGATCGTACAAGCATTGAAGATGAACCACGTAGTGGACGTCCAAAAACAACAGCAACAACAGAAATTGTAGCCAAATTGCATGATATGGTATTAAATTATCGACGAATAAAAGTGCGTGAAATTGCTAATATCATGGACATCTCAAATGATTGAGTCCATTTAATTTTGCATGAAGAACTACAGATGAAAAAGCTTTCTGCAAGATGGGTGCCGCATTTGTTACCAGTCGATCAAAAACGCATAAGAATGACCATTTCTCAAGCTTGTTTGGATCGTTTTAAGCGAAATAAAATGGATTTTAAGCGTCGTTTCATAACTGTTGATGAGACATGGATCCACCACTATACTCCAGTGACAAAAGAACAATCCAAACAATGGACTGAAGCTGGAGGAAGTGCCCCAAAGAAGGCAAAAACAATTCAATCGACTATCTGCAAAAGGGTAAACAATAAATTCAGAGTACTATTGCAATCTTTTGGATCAATTAAATGTACAAATTCTAGAAAAACGTCCTGGCTTACAACACAAAAAAAATAATTTTTCATCAAGACAACGCACCAGCGCACAAGATTGTTTTAACAATGGCTAAAATCAACGAATTAAAGTACGAGTTGCTTGACCACCCACTTTATTCTCCTAATTTAGCTCCCAGTGATTTTTGGTTGTTCCCAAATCTAAAAAAATCCTTTCTGGCAAGCGTTTTATAAAGATGCAATTACAGTTGTAAACTACAATTTTGAAGACCTTGAGGAAAACTATTTTAATCAAGGTATAGAATTGCTAGTAAAGAGTATTGAAGTTTCAGGAGATTATAATGCAAAATAAAACTATTTTTGAAACACTAACTCTTTCATTGATAGGCTAAGAAGTTTCCGAACCGCCCTCGTAATCAGGTGATTTTGAATTTGTAAGCTGAAATGTAAGTAATAAATTAATTATTTTCCAAAATCGAGGTCTTTAAAAATCTATTTGTTTTTGGATATCAAGTGAGGACAACGAATGACACCCTAATTTTAAGTATCAATCCGCGTGATTTCTTCATAGATAATTACCATAGGGGCCCTTAGATACCCAAAAAACAGGTGAAAGGTCCAAATGCCCCAAGTTCATAAAGTAAAACAAGTAAGGAAAATCTAAAGACGGGCGTGGCCGACTATATTATACCCTGCAGCACTTGTAGATCCACTTTTTCGATACCATATAAAATCCGTCAAATGTGGTGGGTGCTATATATAAACTTTATGTTCCCATATACATATATTTAAATCTGACTCGATTTGGACAAAATTTTTTAGACTTATGTATAATTAAAATTTAAGTCGTCTACATTCAGAGAAGGAATATGATCACCCCAAACATGTTTCAAGAGCAAAATGTGGAACCGTCCAAACATGGATCATGTTTTTCGCAACCATGTTATTCTCTCGAAAATTATGTATCTGATTTCGGCAAACATGTATATATTTGCTGTGAAAACAATATTTTTGCGACAAAAACGTCCCATTTTCACCGTCCAAAAATAACATTTTGCTCTTGAAACATGTTTGGGGTGATCGTATTCCTTCTCTGTGTGTAATGCCCTGGAATGGAACAAAATGTTAGTAAAAAAATATGGGAAACATTTAAATCTGAAGCAAATTTGCAAAAGTGTATTTATAATTTATCGGTCGATAGATATGTATTAGACGTATAGGAAAATTGGAGTCATTTTTAAATGTTTTCGACTTAGCAGTGTCGTTTTTACAAAATCGGATTACAACTTTGACCTCTGTTGTCATATGAAAATCGGGGGAAAGATATATGGGAGCTATATATAAATCTGACCCGATTTCAACCAAATTTGGCGCAGATAGCTGTGCAAAATTTAAAGTAAATTAGGGCAAAACTTTGTCTTCTGGGGCAATATAAGTGCATATCGGGTGAAAGATATATATAGGTGCTATATCTAAATTTGAACTGATTTCAACCAAATTTGGCATGCATAGCTACAATATTAATTCTTCTCCCTGTGCAAAATTTAAAGCAAATTAGGCAAAAATCTGGCTTCTGGGGCCATAGGAGTTCATATCGGGCGAAAGATATATATGGGAGCTAATCTTAATCTAAACCGATTTCAACCAAATTTGGCATGCATAGCTACAATATTAATTCTACTCCCTGTACAAAATTTAAAGCAAATTAGGGCAAAACTCTCGCTTCTGGGGCCTTATAAAAACTTTAAACCAAAGATGATTTAGCAAAATATATGAACATTTTTTATCTTAAGACACAATATTTCAGTTCATTTAAGGACGATTCTTTAAATCAAAAATGTGTTCCTTTAGTTTTTTGTATAGCAAAGGTTAGGTTAGGTTAGGTGACAGCCCTATGTATCAGGCTGACTTAGACTATTCAGCCCATTGTGATACCACATTGGTGAACTTCTCTCTTATCACTGAGTGCTGCCCGATTCCATGTTAAGCTCAATGACAAGGGTCCTCCTTTTTATAGCAGAGTTCATACGGCGTTCCACATTGCAGTGAAAACACTTAGAGAAGCTTTGAAACCCTTAGAAATGTCACCAGCATTACTGAGGTGGGATAATCCACCGCTGAAAAACTTTTTGGTGTTCGGTTGAAGCAGGAATCGAACCCACGACCTTGTGTATGCAAGGCGGGCATGCTAACCATTGCACCACGGTGACTCCCTTTATAGCAAAGCTCATAAACTTTGTTTAAATTAACATTTCATAATTTTAAAGAAATTTGCCCAAAAAATTAGGTTGCACAATCTTTAATATCACCTAAAATTTTTTTCAGTGTACATTTGACTCTTTTTTTAAGTTCCAATAAGTTTAATAATTAATTAAAGCATATTAGATTTACTTCAAAAAACTTTACCAATATATGAATTTCCTAATATTTCTTCTCAATGCATAAAAAAATCTCTTAATCCAAACTTGATGAAGACCAAAAACTTTATTTTTATCAATCAATCGATCCCTCAGCTATCATAAATTATCAATTCTATTGTATTTGACAAATTGTATGAAGAATAAGGTAAAAACAATAACAAAAACAGCCGAAGTATTTGTAAAGAATGTAAAGAAGATTCGAAAAATATATTTAATAGCTAAAACAACTCAACACCTGCCAGAAATTATTGTATGTGGCACATTTTTCATCTGTCTCACAGAACACATACTCCTAGACCAAACTGCTCCCAACAGCTGAATGAAGAAATGAAAAACTATGGAATTTGTAAAGGAGAAACAAAAAAAAAAGAACACATTGAAGCTGCAGTTTTTCTACCATCTATTCATCCAGTCATAGAGAACAAGAGATGTAGTTTGAAAAGGTTCTTCTACATGTTTCTTAATTTAATTGTGTATAGGGTCTGCATCAACAGCAGGACCTTGTGAATAAATAGGCCTCTCTTTCTCTATGTCACACACATATCAAAGCAAATGTGGCAAGCTGTTGGCAAATGAAAATACTATAAAAACTGGAAATATAAGAGCCAAAGAAAAAAGAATATGAGGTAAAAGAAAAATGCCATAAACTAAAATGGCATAGAGAAATGAGTGCACCGGGCCGTCACAAAAAGGAATTTAATATGAATACACCACAAGGCACAAGGCTCGTATACTTATATGTACACACACTCACTCACATAGACACGAACCTATTGAAAGTAATAATGTCAGCGACCTAAAAATGTTCGTACATGAAGAGACAGACTGAAAGACAGACCGACGTAGATGAAAGGAGACCAAATTGAAACCATAAGGCAGAGGAACTGAGCCGGTGGCAGGCGTTGTCCTCGGCCATACACACACACACGAACAAAATACAATATAAAACGCAGTCAGGCAAATACAAACATTCATACAGAGAGTGTGTGTGTGAAAGAGAGACAGATGAATATATTTCTTCACGCGAAATATCCTGCTGAAGGAAATGATCGACAACGAAAAATGGCCAGATGTTTAAGCAATTCAGATGTACTCGATGCGAGTCACTGGTCCTTGGCTATGTTTTTTTTGTTTGGTTCTATGAATGACAGGGCTTTGAAATGAGTAAGTAGACAAGAATTATAAATGAAAACAACACAACAACTGCTGTTCAATGGATTACACATTACCAAAAAAAGTATCTGAGAAATAAAGAATTACTGGATGAATTGTGTACTTTATAATGGAGTCACGTAGGACACAGAATGTCATGGGTTTAGCCCCAGACACTTAGTTTTTATATCGCTCAGTATCCCGAAAATGAATTCCTTAGAAAAAAAGTTAACAAAAACTACGATAGCCGATTTATATTTATTTAATTTCAAAAAATTAATTGATATTACACTGAAAAAATCTTGTCGTGAAGCAAAGATTTCTTGTCCTTTAAATACGAATACGTTTTTTAGCATAGAAGACGCATTTCTCGGACATAAAGTTTTTTTCGTTGTCCAAAAGTCGATCAAAAAAATTCTTCGAAATTAATGAAATTGACTTTGAATTTGTTATCTGTTTGCATCTTGACTACAAAGCAAAAAAGCGGTCAAAAATATGTGATGTCTTTTAACGCTTTATTTTAAAAATTAAAAATTTAATTGTTCGTTAACTTGTTTTTAAAAGGAAAAAACGAATAAATTCACATTTGTTTCCTGCTCTCGAAAGGCAGTGAACCCACCAGGAAGGAAAATTTTGGTTAATTTTAGAAAATTTTAACTAAACTGTATTACAAACACAGATGTCTCGCGGATTTCACAAAAACTAGTAAATATTTTTCGACGAATTTAAGAAAATTTATTTGACATGATTGGAGTTAAAATTTGCAAAAATATCTTTAGTACAATACGAAGTTCATGATGGACATAGTATTGGTAAAATTTACAAATTTTAAGAAATACTGAACTGTTTTGTGGGAGACATGAATTTAACAAATCTTTATGCTCCATTTGTGCATAATTTCCCCCCCCTTTTCAGTTAATTTAGCCAACGTACGCAAAAAAATGTTTACAGTAACAGAAATTTTCTCAAAACAAAATGAACTAAAATATAATTAAAAATTTCACGAAAATTTTTCCAATTAAAGTCTTAATTGAATTTAAAAAAATACTCAATTAAAAATGTAATTAACTGAAACAAAAATCAATCACAAAAAATTAATAGCATCAATTAATTTTTTAATTGATACTATCATTTCTGTGATTGAAGATATTTCAATTAAAAATTAATTGCATCAATTAATTTCGTGATTGAAGGCAAAAAAATATTTTTTTGTGTGTAGGGTTCACTTTTCAAATACGGTCAATACTCAAATTTAAAAGAGAAATGGGTCTTGAATGTATCCATACTAGAATTTTCCGCTTCATTGGTTCGGAATCAATAGGAAAACCATTAGTGTAAAGACAAAATCGTTGGAGCCGGGCAACCTTTTTTCAGTGCAGTCAAAATATTGAAAATATAAGAAAATTATTAGTTTTTATTTTTCCATAACTCCAAATATGTACTGGCTTTGCCACTCGATCCAAAAATAATCTACCAAAATTTGAAGAATATCTTAACAAAAATCTACAAAATAAAACAAATCTTATTTTTCGATTTCTATGGAACATTGTCAAAACTTTTTCTATAAAAAAATTTGTCAACATTTTATTCCTAGAGAAAATTTTGCGAAAATTTTATTCCTACAGAAAAATTTGTCAACATTTTATTCCTTGAGAAAATTTTGTCGAAATTGTAATCCTAGAGAAAATTTTGTCAAAAGTTTATTCCTAGAAAAAATGTCATAATTTTATCCTATAGAAAATGTTGTCCATACTTTATTTCTATAGAAAAATTTGTTAATTTTTTTTCTATAGAGAAATTTGCCAACATTTTATTCCTATTTTGTTAAAATCTTATTCCTAGAATAAATTCAAATTTATTTCCTGGTATCAAGTACGCGAATTTCAAATTTTAAAAGTACCCATACTTGAATTCTCCGCTTCATTGGCTCGGAATCAGTACCAAAATCATTAATGACAAAATTAAAGACAACATTTTTGGAACCGGGCAAACTTTTTTCGGTGTAGTCAAAAATTTAAGATTGCCACTCGATCCAAAAATAATCTACAAAAATTTGAAAAAAAAAATTACCAAATAAAAAGTCTTATTTTGCAGTTTTTGAAATCTATAGAAAATTTTGTTTCCATAGAATTTTTTTTCTATAGACAATTTTTTCAAATTTTTTTTCTATAGACAAATTTTTCAAAATTTGTTTTCTTAGACAATTTTGTAACATTTCTTTCTATAGAAAATTTTGTCAACATTTTATCCCTACAGAAAAATTTTGTCAAAATTTTATTCCTAGAGAAAATGATGTCAAAATTTCACACTTAGAAAAAATTTTTGTTAAAATATTATTCCCAGAGAAAATTTTGACAAAATTTTTTTATATACATTTTTTTTCAACTTTTTTTCTATAGAATTTTTTTCAAAATTTTTTCTATAGAAAATTTTTGTCAAAATTTTATTGCTCGAAACTGTATCCTATAGAAAATTTTATCAGGAGAGGAATATTATGGAGAGGAATTAGGTGGAGAGGAATATTATGCAAAATCTACCAAAATATAAAAAAAAACTACCAATCTACCAAACAGTAAAAAATCTACCATTTATGATAGAACTTTACCAACTATGGCAACCGTGTTTGGGAGCTAATTGCATGTGTGAAGGCTTCAAGCATGAAAATTTTCGTACAAATCTCGATCCTCAAAATCATACATTTTAAATACTTCTCATTTTTTAAATTAAGGAAAAAATATATCTCCAATATCATAACATTTTCGATAGAGATCGTGTTATTTTGATTGACAAAAAATCACCTGGTCGGTAACCAGATTTTTCTTAAACTGTAAAAATAGTTATTTATTTTTTAAGGATATAAAATTTTTGAAATTATTTGTAATTTCATGCTGGCATAATGTTAACATCAGCTGGTGGTCTTTAGTTGGGGACCCTAATAAATTCCATAAAGCCACAACAAACGATGATACTTCCATGCGACCATCAGCTGTTATATTGTCTATCTATCCTAGTAGGTACAACAAAAGACAATTTGGTGTAAAGGAATAATAATAAAAGGTGTTTCTGGCATTAGCAGAGAAATATATTTTTATGTTACTGTAAGCAGCAATGTCATAAGTAACATCTGTCACTAGGACAAATACAATCTAGCCAATGTTTTTCTATGGTTTCCTAAAATTAAACCTAAAACATAAATACTATAGAAAACCTGTTTGAATGCCGCTTATAGATGCCTAATAAACCTGTAAAAAATTTCAAATGATTATGGAAGTTTATTACCGATCCAGATGTTTCAGAGTTTTGAAACAGTATGAGTTAATTAGGCAATCACCCATCTCCCGTATAACCCCAACTTTAAAACGAGAGTATAAAAGGGTTAAGGGAAAATTAGATACAAAATAGGCCTTGGTGGGCCTCTGACCGTTTTTATGTAAAAAGTTATTTGTACTGTCCAGATGGGGTGCAAAATTTTGAATACGGAATTTTTATGTAGTCAAGTTTTGTAGAAGATCGACAATTAAAGTCCTATATCGGAGTTTTTCGCATAAATTCATAAATAAGATATTTTTATAAATTAATGGCGCCCAACCCGGGGCTCTTTATAGATTGCTTATAATTAGATATCAAATTATGCATAAATCTGGGGTGATAGGTCTTAAATCTGGAAACATAAAAAATTAAGGATTTGAAGAGGCTTTTTAATTGAAACATGCCATCGTTTATATTTGAAATCGGATTAGAATTTAGGATCAGAAGTTTCGGTTAATGAAAAATCCTATGAATTGAATGAAAGTACGCAAAACCCAGGGTTAATAAGGGAATTGGATATAACCCCTTTAAACAACAGTATAAAATTGATAAGGGAAAATTAAATACAAAATAGGCCTTGGTGGGTCCTACCGTTTTTAATTCTGAATACGACATTTTTACGTCGCCACATTAAAAAAAAAGTTTACTTGGATCCAAAGATTTTGACCTTCCTTTAAGGATTTTGCTATTGATTCCGAGTCAAAGATGCGGGTTCTTTGAAATAAGTAATTTTTTTGTGACCTATGTGGGCTTAAATCTAGGATCTATAAAATTAAAATTAGGATACAGATCTCATTTATGGAATTTTCATTCTATTTTTCCGGTATATTAACAAAGATATTCACGTACAAACAAATGCCAGTTTAAAAATCCAAATTAAGACGGATAAAAAATATTTTCTTGATTCCAAACAAAATTTAAACCAAAGATGCTAAATTCTCAAAATAAGTCTTAGCCTATATTTGAAGCGTTTTTATCTTAAATCAAAAAATTCAATATTTCACTTAATTTAAGGACGATTTCTTTAAATCAAAAATGTGTTTCTTTACTTTAAGGAAAATTTGCCTTAGTTTAAAGACATGCAACTTTAACGAAGGGATGCAAATTTTCAAGATATGTGTTCTAAATTCAATGAAAAAAATTTTTAAGCAAAGATAATAAATTTTCTTTTAATTAAAATTTCATTATTTTAAAGAAATTTGAGGTAGCGTAATCTTTAATATCACGGGGAGCCACCGTGGTGCAATGGTTAGCATGCCAGCCTTGCATACACAAGGTCGTGGGTTCGATTCCTGCTTCGACCGAACACAAAAAAAATTTTCAGCGGTGGATTATCCCACCTCAGTAATGCTGGTGACATTTCTGAGGGTTTCGAAGCTTCTCTAAGTGGTTTCAGTGCAATGTGGAACGCCGTTCGGACTCGGCTATAAAAAGGAGGTCCCTTGTCATTTGAGCTTAACATGGAATCGGGCAGCACTCAGTGATAAGAGAAAAGTTCACCAATGTGGTATCACAATGGACTGAATAGTCTAAGTGAGCCTGAAATATCAGGCTGCCACTATACCTAACCTAACCTAACCTAATATCACGTAAATATTTTTTTCAGTACAAGTTTTGTAAGGAAATATAACCGACAGTTAAAAGTTAATTTAAGGGGTTTTCGGTTAAATGCATAATTAAGACCTTTTCATAAATTAATGGCGGCCAAAGCGGGACCATTTATTGATTACTTATAATTCAATTCAATTCAATGAATGAATGAATGAGTCCTGGTATCCTTGGTTATTAAATTTTAAGAGGCTTTATACTTGACAAATGATTATTTACTTGAAAAAGGATCATAAGTTTTGGTTAATGAGTTTATGAAAAGTCCTATGAATTCAATGAAAGTGCACAAAGTACTAAAGACAAATCCTCTGGATATTGGTAATCTTTTTTTTTTAGAGTATAATAGTAAAAACATTTCCTCATTTTGTCAAGATTTCATATGGAGCATCAACACATAAATTATACTACTTCAACCATATGATTTTTTTTTTCGTTTTCACAAACCCTTATCTTTCCAAAGATAACAAATTAAGATCAAATTCATAGAAAAATGAGAGCAAAAACTCCAGTGGGTAAGACAAGAAATCACCATTTTTTAATTATTACTTAAGAATTAAAGTTATTTTTAAATTATTTGTCTGTATGCAAATATCTTCGATTTTTTCTTTCTATTCAATAGAAGGGAGATGTTACTGGAAGTAGAAATGAAACCTTTCAGAGGTTTCATTTCTACATTTTTTGTCCACCTTTAAGAGGTGTCCAGGTTTGAGAGTTTAATTTTAATGTGTTAATATAGAAAATGCCCCCAGACAACGGTCTAAGTTTGAGAGGTTTCACTGTATATATAGAAATTTTATGCAAACTTAAATGAAAGCTAATTCTGTAGAAATCGCCTTACATAAGGTTGAGAAGAATTTTGGAAATATTTACTTTGGCGGCCACAGAGGGAGCATTCAACATTGTTATGCAATGGAACTATCAGCAGCATTCTTGTGGAATGGAATGGGAAAATGCTAAGAAGCAAGTTTATAACCTGATAACTTCATTAAATCGTTACTCTAGGAAAGAGCATCATGTCTTAAAGCCTAGGCATTTCTTTTGGCAAATAAATTCAAACTCTTTCTTAAAAGCAAGCAATTAATAATCCCCTCCCAATACCATGGGTATATTCCTATTCATACTGACAATATAAACAAAACTGAACAACATGTAATAGGATATCCCACAACCATATGAACCGGGATTACTTAAAGACTGGAAGTGCTTCCTTATAATAAGAAACAAAAACTCCCAGGCCCTTTTTCATTAAAATGAACCTATCAGTGAAGTATAAATTGACAATGAGAAACAAGTTCTTAAAAACAGTCCTCTAAAGATTCGAAAAATCGACAGCAGACGATCGATCATGACATATTATGTGTCATCACTTTGGAAAGTTGAGACAGGAAATGATTTTTGTTGCAAGAAGTGCTATTACGATCGAAGGTAAATTTAGTTTTGCGTGACTTAACAAAGAGCAATTCAATACCTATAAGTGTGAATATTAAAAAGTGGCTTGGAAAAAAAGTTGTAAGATTTCCTTAAACACAAAAAAAAAACGAAATGAACTTTGGGAATTTCAGGACATTGAACGGGACTAACAACACAAAAAAAGAACACACACACATATAGAACGTAAGGAAGAGTATACAGACAAGATATAAAATTTCAATAGTCTTGCTATTGAATGTGTAAACAAGGAGAGAGAGAGAAATTAGAGAGGGTCCTTTAAAAAGGAAGCACACACTCACACGCAATACACACTGTTATCCACAATGTTTAAGAAGTTCTTGGGTTTACAAAATTCACAGCTGTGTTTATTTCTAAAGGATGTATGGTTTGTTTTCGATCAAAGGCATGTCTCTTTTATTTGTTTTGTTTTTAGATATTCTCTAATGGATCGATGATAGAGTTCATTGAACCTTACATCGAATGGTTTCTTTATATCAAATTTATTAGAATAACGATTGCAGTGCGACTCAATCCCATAGCTCTTGTTTAAAAAAATAAAATTAGGAAAGAGGAGCCGTCACTAAAATAAAAAATAATTAAAATCAACATAAAGTGTAAAACCAATTTTTTTACTTGTAAAGAAATTCCTAATCCTGGCCACTAGGGATTACAGAGTAAAATCACTAAAATAGAGAGCAAATTCTTGAAAATGCGTAGGTTAGGTTAGGTTAGGTGGCAGTCCGATGTATCAGGCTCACTTAGACTATTCAGTCCATTGTGGTACCACATTGGTGAACTTCTCTCTTATCACTGAGTGCTGCCGACCGACCTTTAGTGTGAATATATAACATAAAAGTGAATAAGTAAAAAAAACAGATGTTATATTCTTAAAACTTTTTAATTCGATTAAGTCATAAAGGATCGTCATTCAGGAAAATAATCAAATGCAATATCTTCCAAACTTGTTTTGTACATGTGATATTTTCTTTTAGCTTAGGTCAGGAATGGAACAGATGGGATAAGCAATAATAAAAGTGAATTTATTGTCTTGGGTAAAGAGTTATAGTTATTATCTTCATTGCATGACACATTAATATGGTCCTAAAATATAAGGGTTGATTTTCCAAAGAAACTAAGTAATCAAATATAGCTATCATCAAAATGTGTGAAATATAATTTGAGTTATCACATGAAGTTTTATAAAAATTTGTCCTTTATAAATATGAAATCATTCATCAAATTAATACTTTCAAATGCAAATTAGACGTGGACATCGGCGTAGCTACGATAGGGAAGGCTAAGTAGCTACGGTTTACCACATTTTCCTTAAAGGGCTTACACTACACTCTCCCAGCACTTCCTGGCTACGCCAATGGATTTGTTTTTTGGAAAATCGAACAAATGAACTCGTATAACTGGGGCTGCTTGATTTTTTCTTAGGTACAATGAAATCTCTCGGATGTGGACCTTCACGATCGTCTAAATTTTGTCCACATTGAGGAAATGTCCAGTTATGAGACGTTATTTTTAATCTAATAAGATATCAAACGTCTCACGACAATTGTCCACTTTTGAGTTTTCATAGTAACCAAGTTTAAGTGGTTTCACTATTGGGCCTCTAATTGGGAGAAATCGATAGTTTATTCAATATAATTTTTATGATAATAAAACGTTATATATACATTTATAAAACAAAAGATCGATAGCATCAGATCTTCCAAGTGTCCAAAGCAGACACATTTCTCTCGAGAATTACTACTCTTTTGTAGGACATATATTGCGAGTTTCAAAAACATTTTATTATTGAATAGAGGACTAAAAAAATCTTTCAAATATGAACCTGGATGACTATACTATACCTCAGTAATGCTGGTGACATTTCTGAGGGTTTCAACTGCAATGTGGAACGCCGTTCGGACTCGGCTATAAAAAGAAGGTCCCTTGTCATTGAGCTTAACATGCAATCGGGCAGTGAATCAGTGATAAGAGAGAAGTTCACCACTGTGGTATCACAATGGACTGAATAGTCTAAGTGAGCCTGATGCATCGGGCTGCCACCTAACCTAACCTATACTTTGCCATGTGTCCACAATAAACACATTTCTATCAAGAAATACGGACGCCAGTTTTTTTGTGGGGGATGTATTGGGGACACGGTTGCCATCCGAGCCAAAAATAATCTACCAAAATTGAAGGGAAAATTTTACCAAAAAACTACTACAACAAAAATCTTATTTTGCAAAATTTTATTTTTAAAGAAAATTTTGTCAACATTTTTATTTCTAAACAAAAATTTTATTTCTATGAAAAAATTTGTCAAAATTTTATTTCTCTAAACAATTTTGTCAACATTTTATTTCTATGAAAAAATTTGTCAAAATTTTATTTCTCTAAACAATTTTGTCAAAATTTTATTTCTATCGAAAATTTTGTCAAAATTTTATTTTTATAGAAAATTTTGTCAAAATTTTATTTCTATAGAAAATTTTGTCAAAATTTTATTTCGGTAGACAATTTTGTCGAAATTTTATTTCTACTCTTTGCAAAATCTACCAAAACATAAAGAATTCTACCAATCTACCAACAGGAAAAAAAATCTACCATTTTTGATAGAATTCTACCAACTGTGGCAACCGTTTTTGGGAATCCCAAAAACATTTTGCAATATGCGTTTATTTTCAAGTGGATAGAGGACAAGCAGATTAATCTTTAACATATAAAGATTGATGCCCATCTCATTCCATTTGGCCATAGTGAAAACTCAGTGTCCCCACTTTTTTGTTGACCATATGTTCAGAAGTACTGCCTCCAAATATATTCTCCATATATTGATAATTCCAAATACGTCATTGTGCATATTGTATACATTTCTCTGGTTTTTATATGCTGCTTACGGCAATTTAGAAGATTTTTGGCGAACGATTTTCATACCAATTAGTATATTTGGTTCAAATTTGGCTTTTCCATCTCTTCCCGTCTATCATGTTTATGTCAATTGCTATGTAGGATTATATCGGTAATATTTTTTCATATATAACTCGTTTTTTAACAATCAGGTGTCACTAAACGATTATTACTATAGGGATTTTTTCGATACGTCTTTCAGACCCTGACTGCAAAATGCAGGTCCCTTACCAGAATATAATAGGCCAATTTTTACAAATATTAGAAATTCGCCATATGTGGTATCACAATGGACTTCTTTAGGTATAGTCACACTAGGAAAATATTTGCCCAAAATGAACACTTTCAAAATATCTGGATACCATTTGAAGAAAATACTTTTATCGTAATAATTTCGATAATTTCTGTAACAACAAAGGACTACCACCTACCTAAAGTGAGATACTATATCATTTTAAACGTATTTATTTAAGTTTGATTGCATTGTTCAATCTCAGACTATTTTTCTTCTATGTTTGGACATTTAAACAATGCTGATCCCAAATTCTAAATTAATTCTAATTGCACTCCTTACTGGTGGTGCATAGCAAACTCAGTTCATTGAACTTCAAAAAACTTGGATCGAGTTATAAAACTAGAATTTTCTATTGCCTATTGTAGCACTGGATTAGAAATGATGGCTTCATTTACTACTTCGATCGCAATTTAGAAGCGGCAGTTTGGAAAAAATCTACCTTCGTTACAAACCGAAGGGGCTTGTTTGAAAATAGGTGCCACCGTCATGACCTCGATTGTTTAGGAGCGCCCTTTGAATTAAAACTTTTTTTGATCTTCGTCTTTTCGATTCTCTATTTGTTGTTCCGAAATCGACTGATCGACTTTTAAAGCAAAAATTAACTTTGACGTCGAATATATCATTTGTTGTACACAATTTCATTTCCAATATTTCTTACAATTTTTTATTTTAATTTTACTGTTATTGACCATCGTTTTTAAATCAGCCATCTTAAATAGAAGAATATATCTTATTAGATATATAAATAAACCAACTATTTCTAATAAGAACCAACAAATGATGGTAGGTAAGAAAAAAACATAATCAAAAGACGATACCGAAAATTAATAAACGATGGTAGAGATATACAAGAGAGGGTTGAAACCAATGACCCAGGGGAGGGAAGGAAAAGGTCTCGACGGAAAGCTACAAAAAGAAAATGTATGTATGAACTGCAAATGCAGTAAAAAAAAAAAAACAAAACAAATAATCTTTAATGAGATTATTTAAAAAAAGTATTAGAAATAGAAAAAAACAAAGCAAACCTAAAATACACTAAAATTAAATATCCCCCAAGAAACCCCATATTTACTTGGTTTGTTTTCGTTTATATTTTCACCTATGCCAATTTATTGATTTTTCGTTTTTCCTCATAAAATTAACTATGTACTTTGGATTTTTTCGATAAAAAGTACCTATGTATGTAGATATCGTTTGGTCATCATTGTAAAAGCAATTTAATAAATATTAAGCATATATATATACACAATTAATATCTCCCAGGAAATCTCCGGGGGGTTAAACTACTTACCCGAAGCTCCAAGAAGCTACAGCTTTTTTCTTTCTTGTTTTAGAGTCATGTACACTTTTTAGACCATTTAATTATTACACCATAATTGTAACACATAAACTTGTTTCACTCAACACATGTCCACCACACCACCGTTAATTATTTAATAGTTAATTAAACAAAATAAAATTCATTCGAAATGCTCTCTTTTTTAATTGTTTAATGCATTGAACATTATATTTAGGATTGCTGATTTGCGAAATATAAAAAAGACGGTGTACGTGAGGAATTTCAGCACAGAGTTGTTCAAATGTGTACACATTCACAATGGACTATTAACCACGAACAAAAAATTTTCTTTTCACATCAATTTTTCACTTCATCAAACAAATATTTGGTTGCAACTCCATTTAAATCAGACTTAAGAAATATGTTCTTGTTATTTCACCATATTTTTAGATTGTATAACCTTTTTTAAACACGATTTTTTTAGATTTTTTACATCTATTTTGTTTTTCTCCTTGCAATGCAAATGCTGCTGTGAGGGATTATAGAATATATATAGAGAGAGTACAAGGTACTTGGTATTTGTATCCTAAATATAATACATATAAAACACCCTGTAATACACGCTGCAACAGGGTGCCTATAATGAAAATAAAATCACAATAAAGTTACACACATTGGAGAAATGTTTATATTCAACACACTTTCAATTGATTAGGACAAAATTCAAGTTGAGAAATAATCGCGAGGGATAATCGCGTTTTCAATAAAAAACCAGTCATTGTCCACAAAAGTAAGATACAACATTTTAGAAATATTTTCTGAACTGTTGTCCTCAAATTGAAATGCATAGCAACTTTTTATTTTCTCAACAACTTTTCGATGTGAGACAAATTAAATATTAACATTGTTACGAATATTTTTCAACAAACATTTTTATAAAAGCTTATTCCGACTTCTTACTGAAAATCAGTACCAAATTCCTAGGGATTTTGTATATTCCCAATAAAAACAAACTTTTGAAAAATGCTAAAACTCAACAATGTTTCAAACTTTTTTTCAATGGATTGTTGAAGTTGGGAAATAGTTTAGAAAATCAACAAAAGCAGACAGACAGTAGAATTCAATGCATTGGCATCTACGGTTCCATAATTTTTTATTTCTTCCAAGTGACCAAGAACTTCGTTACACAAAGATGTATTGTAAAAAAATGTTTTTTTTTGATACATTTAAGTTTTCTCCAATCGTTTCCAACACATTTTCAAATATTTCGTCAATATTTGTGCCGTATTGTATACTAGTAAATTAGGTAAATTGTATGTTTTTATAGTATAATTTTTGACTATTTTTTCTTTGTGTGTACCTTCAAATTTAAAGAGAGGTTGTATTTGAAACGTACTCATCCTGTGCTTATTGGACACAGTAAGTAATCGGTTGCTATTGAAATTCCATCAGATCTATCTGACATTTCGAGCAATCTGACATTTCTCCTCATTTCATTTCTTCCTCATCTCGTTACATAGTTTTCTTTATTCTCAAAAGGACAGAGGAATATACGATTTAATGGTCAGTCTATAGTATTGAGTCTCAAAACAAGTGTCCAGATGGAATCTAAACAATAGTCACAGCCTTTCAACAAAGGTATTCACATAGAAGGATATTTGCTCTTGCTATTTTTGTTAAATTTTGTTTGTGTGGGACTAAAATTAAAAATAACCAAGACTACTGACTGTAATGCCATAATGTCTTCCAAAAGCGAACTTCTAAAGTTGTCTGAAGAGTCATTGCTGCAGCCTCCGGAAAAGGTATTTGATATCATTTGTAAATTAGGCGAAGGTAGTTATGGATCTGTGTATAAGGCTTTACACAAAGAAAGCACCAGTATTGTGGCCATTAAATTGGTGCCGGTCGAGTCCGATTTGCACGATATAATAAAGGAGATATCCATAATGCAACAATGTGATTCTCCGTATGTGGTACGCTATTATGGATCCTATTTCAAACAATATGATCTATGGATTTGTATGGAATACTGTGGTGCAGGAAGTGTATCAGATATAATGAGACTTCGTAAGAAAACCTTAACGGAAGATGAAATTTCTACGATTCTTTCGGATACTCTAAAGGGTTTGGTCTATTTACATTTACGCAGAAAAATTCATCGTGACATTAAAGCTGGAAATATATTGCTCAACACCGAAGGCTATGCTAAACTAGCAGATTTTGGAGTAGCTGGACAATTGACCGATACGATGGCGAAAAGAAACACAGTTATTGGTACACCTTTTTGGATGGCCCCTGAGGTAATTGAGGAGATTGGTTACGATTGTGTAGCCGATATTTGGTCTTTGGGAATAACAGCTCTTGAAATGGCCGAGGGAAAACCTCCATATGGTGATATACATCCTATGCGTGCCATTTTTATGATACCTCAAAAGCCACCACCATCTTTTCGCGAACCTGATTGCTGGAGTACAGAATTCATAGATTTTGTAAGCCTATGTTTGGTGAAGAATCCAGAAGAGCGTGCCACTGCCTCCGATTTATTAGAACATGAATTTATACGCAATGCCAAACATCGTAGCATTTTAAGACCTATGATAGAAGAGACCTGTGCCATCAGAGAACAACAAAGAAATTCAAGAGCTACTGGTAGTTCCGCACAGGGTATGAGCCAGGCTAAAAGTTTGGCCACCCAACAAGAGGATTGTCTACCAGAGGAGGAGCAAGGTGAATTTCCATTGGAAACGGTCAAAACATTTATAGATGATCCAGGCACACTGGTACCGGAAAAATTCGGTGAATATCAGCAGACATCAAATACATTGAATGCTGAAGATATGGGAACATTGTGCCCGGGTAAGGGTGGTATGTCAGCAAATAAGTCGCAAGATGTTGGCGATATGACAGCTGTGGATAGCGGAACAATGGTGGAATTGGAATCGAACCTAGGTAAGTGAAATTGCGAACATTTTTATTGAATAAATGGTCTAGAAAACTGGTTGACGAAGTCTCCCTAAGTTAGGTGAGGTATAGTGGCAACCCGATATTTCAGGCTCACTTAGACTATTCAGTCCATTGTGATACCACAGTGGTGAACTTCTCTCTTATCACAGAGTGCTATCAAATTCTATGTTAAGCTCAATGACAAGGGACCTCTTATTTTATAACCGAATCCGAACGGAGTTCCACTTACAGAAGCTTTGAAATACTCAGAAGCGGTGGGATAATCCACCGCTGAAAAATTTTTTGGTGTTTGGTCGAAACTAGGTTTTGAACTCACGACCTTGTGTATGTAAGGAGTGCATGCTAACCATTGCACCACGGTGTCTCCCAAGATGTGCAGTCTTCTTGCAGCTAGTGTGTTGCTGTTTGTGTGAAGAAGCCACTTTAATTTTTACCCTTTTCCTATTTCAGGTACAATGGTCATTAATTCCGATTCGGATGATTCATCCACAGCTAAGCGCAATGATTGTGCCAAGCCCCGCTATCGACCACAGTTCCTGGACCATTTCGAACGAAAAAATCCCGAAATTCAACAACAACAACAACAACGCCCAGTGGCTGATGACAAAGCAAGTGAATATTCTCCGGCTGCTGCAGCCTTAGCGGCCGCCCAGTCAAATGTAAATAATCACAATCTCCTTAATCAAGCTCAACAAGCAGCACATCACACACCCGTCACCAATATCAATTCCAATGATTCAAATTGGGAAAATAATATGGAAAAACAATTTCAACAAATTTCGGCCATTAATCAGTATGGCTTACAACAACATCAACAACACCTGCAACAACAACAACAATTGCAAGCCTTTTATGGTAATGCCATGGTTAATGAACAACAACAACAGCAACATATATTAGCTTTAAATCAACAACAACAAGCACTTATGCAACCTCCGCCTGCCTACTCCCAACAACAACAGCAACCCCAAGCTCCAGCCCACCATCCTCCTCCTCATCATCTTCACACCCAATCTCATTCATATGTCGATGGTGAGTTTGAATTCTTGAAATTTTTAACATTTGACGATTTGAATCAGCGTCTCAACAATATCGATTCGGAAATGGAAAAAGAAATCGAAGAACTCAATAAGAAATACAACGCCAAGCGCCAGCCCATAGTCGATGCAATGAATGCCAAACGCAAACGTCAACAGAATATTAATAATAATTTAATTAAAATTTAATGTACTAAACATGCAAACTAACATACGTACACTTCCCTCTTCACCCTCCATTCGAAAAGAAACAGGAATAATAGGAATAGTCTACTCACCTATTACTAGGTGTGTGTGTGTGTGCGCGTTCCGATATACAAAATGATGTTATTTTTATAGATAGGGGGTGTGTGTTAGCAAGTTGTTTGTGACTGTTGTAAATGGTGTTTTAATAGTGACAAAGGTGCATAATTATTTTCATTTTTCTCTTTAGGAGTGTTTTGAGCAAAAGCCACTAAAAGGTGGTCTTGGGCAATAGAGGAATTTTTTTTTCAAATTTTTGTTGGAATTTTTATTATCGTTTTTCATGTTATCGATATATTTTCTCTTATTAGAAGCATTGGTTGCTCTGTTACTAACTTTAAGATCGATTTTCAAAAAATTTATAATAAACTAATTTACCAATGCAACGTCAATATTCACAATATTAAAAAGAAGACCAAACAAACGATTGCAGATAAAATTAAGACTTTTCCTAATTCTTTTCTTAATTTTCGACAAAAGAGTCTATAGTAATCTATTGAATCTTCGACTTAATAAATTCTTGGAAATGGCTAATATCTGCCACTGTCCAAAAGTATTATTTGTAATTCTAATTACAATCTCTAAATTGCATGAATAATTTATGGTGCATAGAATTTTTCGACAAGTTATATAATCTCTGGATGGTTAAATCCTTAAAATTTTTTACAAATTTGCTATAACACCCCCTTGCCTAAAGAAATAATGTGCTCATACAAAAATCTTAAAGAGTAGGTTAATATGCAAAAGCTTTAGAAAACCCTCAAATTTTTATAAATTTTCAAAATTTATTTACGCAAGACTACATAATAAATGCAATTTTCTAGGAATTTCTTATAAAACTATTTAATAAATCATATCAAACAGCTCAATATGAAATAAAAAATTTGCAAATCACAATAAAAAATAGATGCCTGCCATTGAAAAATAAAAAAAAAAAAACTAAAACCATATATACAAACAAGATTCATTAATAAATACATTTGCACTATAACTTTATAAAAATTAGTTTATTAGATTTGTTTTATTATAATTTTTCTCTAATACGCAAATTATTAAATTAAAAAAGTTGTTTATCATTTTTTCTATATAATCACAAAACGACCCATGTTAACTCAGTCATAACTTCCCTCCCCCAATAAAACAAAATGAAAAATTAATTGAGAATATAAGCAATAATAAATGAAATTTTCTCATTATTGTAACTATTAAACTTTTAAATTACTTACACAAAAAAAAAGAATGTTATATTTCAAAAAACAAAAAAATTAATATACAATCGGGAAAAAATACCAAGTTCTGTAAAGGAATTAATACTCCAAAAATATTTTTTATACCTATAAAAGAAAAACAAAATAGAATCTTTTTTAAAATTATACACTGCAATTATAATAATAGATGATGATGAAAACGATATATACAAGATTCATACTTCATAATAATAATCAAGAAAGAGAAGAGAATTTATTAATAAAACATAGTTGTAGTTAAGTTTAAACAATAAAGAAATTCAATTTTATTGTAAAATCAGTTTAAATATGTTGTTTTATTTTGATTCATAAAAAAATCGAACAACTCGTCTTTTAAAGACTGATGATGCTTCAGGTAAACTTATAGGTGAGTCTATTATCTCAAAAGGTTATTTGCTAAATTTATTACATATTTTCTATAAAAATAAAATTTTGTCAAAATTTTCTATGGAAATAAAATTTGGTCAAAATTTTCTATGGAAATAAAATTTTTACATTTTCTATAGAAATAAAAATTTGACAAAATTTTCTATAGAAATAAAATTTTGACAAATTTTTCATTAGAAATAAAATTTTGACAAAATTTTCTATAGAAATAAAATTTTAAGAAAATTTTCTGTAGAAATAAAATTTTGAGAAAATTTTCTATCGAACTAAAATTTTGACAAAATGTTCTATAGAAATAAAATTTTAAGAAAATTTTCTGTAGAAATAAAATTTTGAGAACATTTTCTATCGAAATAATATTTTGACAAAATTTTCTATAGAAAGAAAGTGTTGACAAAATTTTCTATAGAAATAAAATTTTGCCAAAATTTTCTATAGCAATAAAATTTTGCCAACATTTTCTATAGAAATAAAATTTTGACAAAATTTTCTATAGAAATAAAATTTTGTCAAAATTTTCTATGGAAATAAAATTTTGACAACATTTTCTATAGAAATAAAATTTTGACAAAATTTTCTATAGAAATAAAATTTTGTCAAAATTTTCTATGGAAATAAAATTTTGACAAATTTTTCATTAGAGATAAAATTTTGACAAAATTTTCTATAGAAATAAAATTTTAAGAAAATTTTCTGTAGAAATAAAATTTTGAGAAAATTTTCTATCGAACTAAAATTTTGACAAAATGTTCTATAGAAATAAAATTTTAAGAAAATTTTCTGTAGAAATAAAATTTTAAGAAAATTTTCTGTAGAAATAAAATTTTGAGAACATTTTCTATCGAAATAATATTTGGACAAAATCTTCTATAGAAAGAAAATGTTGACAAAATTTTCTATAGAAACAAAATTTTGCCAAAATTTTCTATAGTAATAAAATTTTGCCAACAGTTTCTATAGAAATAAAATTTTGACAAAAGTTTCTATAGAAATAAAATTTTGACAAATGTTTCTATAGAAATAAAATTTTTATAAAAGTTTCTATAGAAATAAAATTTTGACAAAATTTTCTATAGAAATAAAATTTTGACAAAATTTTCTATAGAAATAAAATTTTGACAAAATTTTCTATAGAAATAATATTTTGACAAAATTTTCTATAGAAATAAAATTTTGACAAAATTTTTCATAGAAATAAAAAAAAATTCTATAGAAATAAAATTTGGACAAAATTTTCTATAGAAATAAAATTTTGACAAAATTTTCTGTAGAAATAAAATTTCGACAGAATTTTCTATAGAAATAAAATTTTGGCAAAATTTTCTATAGAAATAAAATTTTGAAGATTCTTCAAAAATTTTAATTTAAAATTCAACACATTTACAATTAAAGGGATATTTATACACTAAAAAATCATTATTAGAAGGGATCATGACCCTGCCAACATTTGTTGAATTTGGGGCGCTTCTGAGAATCCCCACTACGTCGAAAACAGTCGTATACGATATCCAAAACTCCTCGGAAAAGCGCCGTCACTATTGAGAAGTTGTACCACGCCAAGTATCGCATGAGTGCAATTATTAGGTGCCCATCTGGATACATTTAGAAAGACGCCAATAAGAGCCCCTTCAAACAATCAGAGAAAGTGAATTTTAAGATAGTTGTAAAATAATCATTGTGGTCAAGAAAAACACGATTGTTTAGATGATTATTAATTTTATTAAATATTTATAAATTCTCATAAATATAACATTTATACGACTATCACATCACATTTAACATATTTTTATGCATTAATAAAAGATTGAAGTTGAGTTTCAAGTTGCAAGTTACATGTTGTAGCGTCTATCAGCCAGTGCTTTTATTCTCAATGGAGGCGGCCTGTCTGGAAAAATATTTGAAAAACTATCACTTTATTCCACCTTTCACAATTTTAAGCGAAATAACTATGTTTTCAGCACTTCATTATCGTTTTTATTTAAATAAATTATAAGAAGCTAGTTGTGCTTGGTGTTTCACAAAATATAAAATGGCTCTTGTAACAATAGTGATGGCAAAATACTTTCATGCGAATAGTGATGGCAAAATACTATCACAGTTGGCGATTGTTGCAGTGTCACATACGAGTCTGTGGTAGCGATGAGGATGAAATGGAACTTTGAAATGCTGGCAGGGGATATATAATATTCCAAATACTGAAGTAAACTTCTAAAATAAAATAATACAAAAAAATGTTCGAAGAAAAACAACATTGTTTTCGTTCTAACCACAACATTTTGACCAAAAATTTCAAAATAAGTTTTTTTTTTGAATTTGGTAGATTTTTGGTAAAATTTTCTTCAAATTTTGGTAGATTTTTTTGGCAACAGTGGATGCCAACCCAGGAGATACTGCTTTGAGAACATGTAATTGTTTGAGAAATCCAAGAATTTCGGCCTTGTAATTTTCTATACCCACTAAACTTCGTTTAGCCATAAATTCCATCGAAATTTTCAGATATTGCCTTGAAGATATAGAAAATCTCATCTCATTTTGGATTTAGTTTAAATAAATTGAATCGTATAATACTTTATTTCAATAAATATATGTGTAACAAAATATATAAAGTTATACAACTTTTGTTTTCAAAAATGCGTAACAGCAACATATCTACCAAGTTAAACGTGTAGCATGATCCGTTTTTCGTTTGGACATTTTTATGTAACCCAAAAATTGCAATTCTGCAACAGCTCGAGTAAAACGTGCCCTAAAAACATAACAAAAAACAAATTAGATTAAATATTCGACGATCGCATTTAATGGAAATAAACTTACTGTATCTGTGGATCCATCTGTTCTTGTTCATCTTCAGTGTCATCTACCAAAGATCGAAAGGCTTGTAACCAATCATAAAGATTAATCATACGTCCACATTCCAAGTGTAATTTATACATGATCGATATATCCGGCAATGTGGGTAATAATTGTGAATGTTCCCTAAGGGTGCAACATTTACATTGTAAATAAAAATGGGGATTATTGAGAGCCATATGCAAAGCGGCTCTTGGGGCACCAATAATGTTACGTCTTACATTGGATATATCGGAAAATACAAATAGCTCGTGTAAAGCTGGGGCCTTTTGTAAAGGACCCAAATGTTGGCTCACAATATTTTTCTCTATATACTCTAGAGTTTCTTGAACCGACTTCGAAAAATCGGATATGGGTTTTTGTTGTTTTGACATTTGTAACAATTTATCCTTAAGATCTTGTCTCGATGACAACTGTTTTAATTCATCTGGCGATGTTACCTTTGAGGCATCGGTAGTGGATGTAGAAGTCTCCGTGCCAGCCATTACAACATTTGTTATTAATTCTTTGACCTCGTGTAATTTTTCAACTACAATTTTCTCACAGTCTTCGGCCAATTCTAATTTTCCTTTTATTTCATTATCATAGAACTCTTGTGTGGCCTTAATGGCTTTGGATATTTTTGAAACGAATTCATCTTTTGACATAAATTCCAATATTTTCCAACATTCCCTGAATTCTGGTAAAGTGCAAATATCTTTGGCCAAACATGTTGCATATAATTCTCTGCGAAATTTACCCAGAGGAGATTTTGGTAAATCCTCTACGAGAACGGTAAGAAATTCTAAGAATACCCGTAATGTCATAAAGTAAACATGACAATCTCTTAATAGACTAGGAAGCTTCTTTTTCAAATAGTTGTCATCGGTCAATATGGCTATGATACGTTTGCAATCGTTGATGCCCTCTACATAGGGGCGGAAGGATAACTGTTTACGTATTACCTCCATATCATCATGGGTCATGGCTTTAATTTTAGTGAGCGATGATGAATAGTTACAGCACAAAGAGTAGGCATTTCCTTGAAAGAAATGCTCCATGAAGCAATACTGCAGAGAAGAAAATAGTTGAGTTAATTGGACATTACAATGGATGTATTCTTGTAATACATGCCTTGAATCCTTGAATGAAACCATTAATGGAAAAATCATAATACAAAAAGATGTGTGTTAGAAATTTGAAGGCCTTTCCCGATAGATGAAATGCATACTTTGGGGATAATATGACTTTCTCTAGGATCTGAAAAAAATATTACAATAATTGTTTTATTTATTTATATTATGTGATCATCCTACCTCATTAAGACCCACTGGAGCAGATTGACCTTGAAAAATCTTTAGTTTTATTTTCGATGTAACATGATAGGGCAAGGCATTGTGTACAGAAGCAATTGAAGTTGCTATACCCAAAACTAAGACAAATGGAAGGTCTGCACAATTTGAACTTAGTATTAGTATGAGATCTTGTAATACTAACGAATTGAAACATTCAAAATCTGGTAGTATAACAATAAGCATATGCTTCGATTCTCCATTCCCATTGGCTACGGAAGATATGATGCTACCACCATCAGTTTCTGATGAAGACTCGCCAGAATCATCATCGTCGCTTTTACGCTTTAGGCAAGGCCAATTATTTCGATACCATGTTTTCAATTGTTTCATAGTACACTGTGATTTCCTTAAGCGTTTGTTATCTCGATCTTCCTCATCGTCCTGTGGTGATTCAATAAAATTATAGACCATAGTCTCAATGGCTGATTTTATTGAGGAGCAATCACGAGATTGTAATATACATATACTAGCTGATAGCTTTTCATTAATTCGATTGCTTAAATTATCGAATTGTTTCAAATGGTCGGGTTGATTAATGCCAGTCAATAAGGCAGCGGCTGGAACAATTTCCTCCAAACCCAAATAACTTTCTTCAAATTTACTTTGCTTAGCTATGAAATCCACTAAATCCTGCAGTGTTTTTGAAGTACTCTCCTTCTGTAATGCTTCTATGTGGCCCTGTATCATACTCCAGGTTTCCGCATATACTGCATAAAATGGTTGATCGGTAATTTCTTTACCCAATATCCCCGTTGTAGCATTGGATGATGCACCGGCTTTTTTTCTTTTGTTGGATTTTTTATTTTTATCAGCACGGGTGGCTCCATTCTTGAAGACAAAACAACCCTTGAATGGAAGATAAAATGTTTGCAATATTGATTTCCAAAGACATTTACGAACTACCCACCTTTGAAACCGATATAGTTGGATCCATCGCGAATGTGTTTGTAAACTCAAAATGTTGTCGCTTCTTATTATAAGCTTGCAATGATTTTTTTTTTTTGTTTATCTCAGCACTATATGGGAAATCAATCTAAATAAAGTTTATTGACACTTTGATGCGAAAGAGTAATGAAGATAAACAAAATTTTGCATTTTAAAGCAAAGGTGAACTTTTTGGCATAAACAAGGATTTGCTAATAGGATGTACCCACAATGTTCTGTATATTCTAAAATGAAATATTATGAGAAAATTTACCACACTTCTTTTTATTTGCGCAAATTAATTAATTAATGGCGATGGTTTCTCTAATTCTACGAACAACTGAACAGCTGTTTTCAATATTGTTTACATTCGAATTTGAAATTGGCGCTTAAACGCATTTTTCGAAGTTGATAGTTAGAAATTTAGGAATGATTTACACAAGTCGCATATTAACTTATGTTGCCAATCTGAATTTATTTTGAATATATTGCCAACAACTAGAAAAATGTAAAGGTAGGAGACGAAATGGTTTGCCTGTTTACTAATGTTGCCAACTATAAACCATTAATGGTAGAAGGGAAGGGTAACAGAGTGAATTTAAAGAATATCAGTTATTCCGGACGACAGTGCTCGTGTCGAACATATCCCATATATTGTGCACATTATCAGTTAAGTCCGAAGGCATAATCGATACAGCTGCATGTTTAAGGGATCGATAACACATTTACCGATTATTTAGTCATCGCCGACAAGTCGTATCGATCCGACACACAGTAAGATTCTTTACAAACACCGACATTCCGTCCGGAATAACTGATAATCTGTAAAGCGCATTACTCAAAAGATAAGTACTTTTGTTACGTAAATTTTCAATAAAACCATGTAATCGTTTGTTTACATTTTCTCTCATAGGAAATAAATGGCAAAACTGCCAAATTGGCATAAGTACCATAAGCAATCGATAACAAAGTTTCAAGTAATTTTTGGTAGAAAATACCAATGCATTTCTTATTGGTTTCGGAAATTTCTGTTGGATGTACATACCGGACTTAGGGATATCCACAGATTCAGTTCGTACTATACTTTGGCTCTATTTTATGGTCCAGTATGTATCTCCATACGTGGCATATTATTCCAGCGAGATTACCTGAGATGGTGTTATCGACTGTTTACACTCTCTCCAATAAAAGAAAACATACAACGGAATGTGTTACACAAACGCAAACGAGTGTTTCGATAGAGATGCTTATAAAAAACTTTTACAATATATTGCGTGTCGCTGAACCTTTCCAAAAAAAGGTTATACCCCTTCATCGATGACTTGTTCAAGATACTTTTCAAAATTGGCAGGTTTGCATTGTCTGCATATATTTCAAAAATTGGCAACACTTTTGTTTGGGCAAGCAGCAATTATGGGTGTTTAGTTTTACAACCATCGTCTAACCCCACCTCAAACAAAATTAAGAGATGTTTTTATAATTACGATGGACGATGATTTGGATATATACCAGGATTTGGATGAATTTCAGGAACAACAAGAACAGGTAAGGATATGAAAAATATTAAAGAATTTAGAAATTTCAAATGGATTCTTTTTGATTCGATAGAAATCAAAGGAATTACAAAATGTCGAAGACAAATATCAGCAATCCCTTGAAACAATACGCAAATTGGAAGAAGAAAATAAGACACTGCGGAAAAAAATACAACGTATAGAATTGAGTTTCCAAAGCCTTTTAGATACAGCTAGAAGTGAAATCAAAAGGAAGGATGCGGAAATAGAACGGCTAAGAAAAGAGTAAGTATCCATTAATAATCGATAAAGGAGACTACTGTGAAAGTAACGCGCTGCTTTGTGGCCTTTGTTTTGCGTTCTTAGGAAAGATGATATATGCTTCAGGAGAAAATTTGCCACTCGCACCAATGATTCCCATATAACAGAGGGCGAGGGAGACCGAAGGAGAAGCTCAGTGGAGAAAAGGCACAATGAAGATGAAGCAAAACAAACTGGAAGAAGTCAATTTTCTCACAAAGAGGATAGAAGAAGACATCACACTGAAGAATCATATGATTCTGATCATAAGCACAAAGAATCAACGAAAGATTTCAGAAATCGTAGCAAAGATAGAGACCAATATGCTCCAAAAAGAGAATACCATAGCACTAAGACTGATGAGGTGAAAAAAGGTTCTAGCAATAATGATTATAAAAGCCGCTACAATGATCATCACAGACATAGAGATGCTGAAAAGGGAAAGCACATAGAAGAACGGCATGAACATCGTCGAGAACGTTATGACCGTGATGCACGTAGTAGAGAACGAGAAAGAAGTCGAAATGACCAAAGACATGCATCATATAAATTAAGTGATCGAGACAAGAGCTGCAATCGTAAGTCTTCCCATAGTGATGAGCGTTACGAAAGGAGTGATAATAACAATTCATCTCAAAGGTCTACTAAATTAAAAAGCACAAGTCACTTACATTCCATAGATGGGGGCAAGAATCCTATGTGGTAAGTGGAATATGATTTTCTACAATCATTTTTATATAAAGTCATGTTATTTTATACGAAATAAAGATGAATATTTTATACAGAAGAATCATATAGAAAATTCATAGTAAACTGCATAATTCGCTTTAGATCGGTTACCCTATATTCAGATTAAGAGCGATCTCTCATGGTGAATCCAATAAGTTTGGTTGCGTATTTGGAAATGTGACGGATATCGGATGGGGGATTACAGATTGGAAATGCTCAAAAATAGTTAATCAAAGATAGCGGCTCTACTTGTCTGATCTTAGTTGGGCCAAAACTACCTTCTGCTTCTATATGTTAGGTATTTCCGTTGTTCGGACTTATTTATTAATAGTATTCAAACATTCATGTTATGCTCCCTGATTAATAGGCCAATGTAACGTTGTTACTTGAGTTTTGTCGCACCAAGAGTATTCGTAAAGGGAGAATCATAGTCAGCGTAGAGAGAATCCGTCATGGCTGGTCAGTCATTGACTAGCGGTTTAAGTCTCAGGATATCGGTTTGTTTCTTTAGCGATTGCATTCCTTGCAGGATATCCAACTCATTCCATATTTTATCGGCTTAAGTCCGATGGTAGATGAATTCGGTCTATTTTTCGAAATCGGAATGCACTCATCAGTATGAGTGGAGCTTGTTTGGTATGGAATGGATAGTGATCTGCTTCTAACGGCGGAGTGTGAATATTATATATTATGCACCACTTATAGAGAAATGCAATGCAATGTTGATACATCACTAGCCTAATCACCGTGGAAATAAATTTCGGGTGTGCTAACCTCTTTACAATGGTGTCTCCAAAATATTAACTTAAATATTGAATTTATTCAGTGAAAATATTAAATTCTTACTAGATTTTATTAATATTCCAATATTTTGATTTTTTTAGTGAATTGGAGAAAAAATCACATACACCCTCCAATACAATCACCGATACCAGTGATAATACTGTGAAAATAGTAGAAACAAAGAGTTACTGTGAAAATAGTATTGCTAAAGAGTTTCGGAAGGACAAATGTGATCCAAAGGGACAAGAAGAAAGCAATCGAATTGAGGCAGTTAAATGTGATTATGGTAGCAAAATAAAACAAAAAGACGACAATACTTCTGATAGAAATAATGTTGATCTGTCTAATCGGATATCCATGGAAATAAACCATAAAACTAAAATATCTATTGACAAGAGGAAAGAAACCCCTAAAGCAAACCAAGAAAAAGAAGAAGACATTGGTAAATGTCTATATGAAGATTGTGATATAATTTCAAACGATGGACCAGAAACCAATAACAACAACTTACATTTAAATGATACCAACAAACAAAATACTGATTATCAAACACAGACTATGCAATCTCAATCTCAGCCCAAACATCAGGCTTTATTGAAAATTCAAACTCCCACTAAAGTTGCCTTATTTGATGCCCTTTTCGGAGCATCTCCAAGCAGTATGGCTACAAGTGATAATGATTATCAAATGAAATTTCCTTCAGATGGCACTGAATCGATAACTACGTCACCAAGTCAATATAATGATGATGATGAGGGTATTAGAGTTGAAAATACGGTTTCGGATAAAAGTTTAAGGGGACATTCTAAACCCCCCTTAAAATTGCCAGCTATAGATTTAACTCAAGAAATGGATGTTCAAATCGTGGAGGAAAATTTACCAGAACAAACAAATTCGGAGGACTTGGCTAAAAACAATGAAAATAATAATAAGATTAATGAGACAGATAGCCCTAAATCGCCTTCTATATCGAAAGAATATATTCCTGGTCTTGATCTTATTACTGGCCCGGATATTATTATTCCTTCCCATTCTAATGATGTTCACAATACTAAAAATCAAGAAAAGTTTTCATCAAAGACAGAAACGTTGACGGAAAAAGAGGTTACCATTATCCAAGAGATCAAGGATCAGTATAAACTTTTAGAACTCGGCGAGACATGCTCTTTGGATAAGCCATTAAAAGAATCTGCAATTAAAAATATCTGCAATCTGCCTATATTATCGACCGATGTTATGGAATGTCTTTCAAAAAGTTCTATACTTGAAATTTTGCAAAGGGCCAATGATATTACAGCTAACGAAACTCTAATTTCTCTTTGTCCGGATTCCAAATACCCAAAAGTAACATCAGTGCCAAAAGAACAACAAAATTCAAGAAATTCTAGATCTGCAACGATCCCTGCTGCTTCATCAAATATTGTTGATAATACCAAATCATCTTGTGAAGTTTTACCTCTTTCGGGCCAAAATGAACTATTGGACTTACCGATAAACTCACAAAAAATTCATTCCAAAGCCCTAGAACCTGAATCTGAAATTGTGGAAATATTAACTGCATATAAAAAAATTGACGAGTTGGTGGAAAAAATGAGCACTGCCAAATCAAATACTCAAAATTCAAATACAATTGAAAAATCTTTAGATAAAGTAGCTGTATTGGGCTCAATATCCCAAGAATCGATAAGGGAAGGTCCTAAATATGGTAGTACATCTAGCACGATCGATATATGTTTATTACAAAAATTTAATGATCAAAGACCTGCAGGAAATATATCTCCCCTAAATTCAAAAAATATACCATGTTTGGATTTAACATCTTCTCCAGAAACCCAATCAGCATCCGAAACTGCAGAAGCAGATGCAAAACAAGCTTGGGGAACACAAGAAAATAGAAATCTTGATTCGACCGAGCATGCAGCTGATATCGAGGTAGAATATCGGTCTAAATTTATAGCACCACGAAATATTCAACATTGTCCTGATATCGTTTTTAGAAGTCCTAAAAGGCCAGTTACTTCATTAGTCTTTGATTTAACATCTCCCGACTCCCATAAAAACGATGACTGTTTTGATAAATCTCCAGTAATCAGGGAAAATACCAAAGACCAAAATATTCCAGATGTCGATCAATCTCGAGAATCTTCGGTATTTAGTTCTTCAGATACAAATGAGGTGGATACGGGTACAAATAATGTTGGGAAAATGATATCTGTAGCTGAGGATAACCAGAGTATTCCAACGAATCAGACGTGGCCAAATTCTTCAAATAAAATTTTCTCTGATAATGATGCCCTCGTCTTAGATCAAGATAAAACATCGCCTGATACACAAAGCACGACAATTCAAAGTTCTGATGATAATGAGACTGAAACAATTAATGTAGTTCCTGATCACGACAATAATGGAATTGAAGTAAATTGTAACATAACAGATAAAGAAGACGAAACACAAACCAAGTTAACGAATATTACAAAATCTCTTGGTAATATTGCTCCAGAGGAATCACATAACAAATGTCCAGCAGAAAATGCAGACGAAGCTTGTGTAAAGATCCACAAATCACTGACTGATGAACTCCATCTAAGTAATAACGAAAAAGATTCAAATCACGAAAATAAATTAAAGGATACCCCAGAAATGAATGGTGTTAAGAGTCCTCAAGCTGATGTTTCCAAATCAAGAATTACTGCAAATTCTAAAAATACAGAAATTGTAAATTTTTCGGAGACTGGTAATTTTATAAATGATGAAACTGAGATTGAAATTATCGACAAGTTAGAATCGAATGAATCAAAAGAAGAGACCCAGAATGTATATAAAGAAAAGAAAACTGAAGATGTTGAGTTAATGTCAAAAATTATCTCTACAGAAACGGATATAATTGAAAAGGAAGTAGAAATGGATATTAAAAAATCCTATTCCTGTCAAGAAAATGTAGATGGAAAAAATATACAATCTAATCCTCCCAATGTCTTGAATAATAACTCCAGTATATTAAGGGAGGAAGGTAATAAATACCAGACAATCAATGTGTTGGAAGCTGATGTTGAAGATTTCAATAAACAAAATTCGGATGTTAGGCATCCAGAAATTTCGACAAAAAACAGAGACAATGAGAATGTAAATTCTACAACTAAGGATGTTACTGAAGCCATAGGAATTGATAGTATTTCAAAAAAATTATGTCCAGCCGTAGAACCCGAAAACAAAGATGATTTTCTAATGGAAGATTATCTTAAATTTCCCAACAATAAAGAGCAAACAGATATTTTAACCAATAATGGCAATGCAAATATTGAAAGTTCCAAAAATTTGGCAAATATTGCAAAGCAAAAAGAAACTGAAAATATCGATAATGCCGTACCCAGTAAAAAGAATCTTGCTACAGGATTAGAAATGTTGTTTGAGGAAAATAAAAATCCAAATATCCCACCTTCCAGAGAGAACATTGCAGAAAATAAAGGATTTGAAAATAGGGACAATATGTCAAATTCTTCATCCACAGTATTATCTACTAAACAGGCTATAATGGAAAATAAAGAAATAATATTTGTTGAAGATCTTTCCAAAGATGAGGACCCTTCTGAAATGGAATTACCAACAAAAGTGACTGAAGAAGTAACCTCCAATGAAGAGACACCTACTACTGAAGCTACTGTAAGCGAAAATGCTTCGAAAATTTTAGAGAACAAAGACCAAAATATAAATACAGAAAAAATTTCCTACCCCGATTTAGCTATATCGGCAAAGAATTCAAATACATTGGAAATACAATCATCTGATATTTCTGAAAAAGATAGCGATTCTGATGCATTGGTAATATCTGAAGAAGTCCAAAGAAGCTACCATGAGGATGAAAAAATAGTTTCAAACCCAATTGATGATATTAATCCAGAAGATGATTTTTGCCTAAATGAAGATATTTGTGAAAGTAAAAAAGTTTCTAACAATATTAAAGGTCATCTCGAACTTGATCAACAAGTTTCGACAAGCGAAAATAAATTGGAGAGTCATAGTAAAGAATTATGTTGTGGAATATCTCCTGATAAAAATTCAAATACTTTAAAAGTTGCTGGAAGACTACAAGACAATTTCTTAGTTCCAACTGAAAATAAACCAAATGGTCAACAAAATAACGTTATATCACCTAATTTAGCTCAAAATTCCCCTAAAGCTTTATCAAGTACTAAACAAGAAGATACTGAAAATTCCAACCTCAACAAATCTTCAGAGCATATCACACTTCTATCAATAAAGACCAATGAGGAATTAAAGACCAGAATTATACAAAATACCAAAGATGCAGATAATTTATCTTCATTGAAGCCAATATTAAATTCTACTTTATTAACATCAAAAGACATGGTACCAAGGAAAACTACCATGCACACATCTCTGGAAGCTCTTAGTTTGATAGATACATATAATAGACCCAGTATTTTACCTTCTATTTCGATTAGCAGTCCTACACCTTCGAATTTTAGTGGAATATTCTCTAAGAAAAAATATGACTCTTGCGATGATATTTGCATGAAAAATAAACGAAAATCTCCCAAACTTAAGGAATATATATTGCCCGCAGCTAGTGTCTTGTGTACCATGGACAATTTAGAGAATGCTAGTAAGAGACCAATGGCGGCCACACTCAATAAGAAATTGCATTGGGAATTGCTAAAGAATAAAAATGAAATGAGTGAAGTTGAAGATGATACTGATGCAGTCAATAGTACAGATGAAGAGGACATTAAAAACGAAGATGAGGGAAATAAAAACGATTTTCCAAATACTGTATTAGCAAAAACTAAGGTGAGAAACTCTGGTGATCTAATTGTGAAAAAATCCATTATTGCCAGAAGAAATACAATAGATATTGTTCCAATGGCCATAACATATTACAAAAACGTGGAGGATATAGAGAAAATATCCTCTGCAAATATTTCTCATAATCTTGAAGATGAGTCACCGCATAGAAAACAATCAAGTCCTTTATTAGTACCTGAAAAACTATCAGAAAAATCTAAACCCAAACAGCCTATAAAACGTAGCTTTCTCCAGAAACAAAAGCTTTCTCCTTCACCACCATCAAAAGACAAATGTAAAGCCAATATCAGAACCCAAAAAATCGTATCAGGCGAAAAAATAACAAAGTCAAAAAAATCTAAAATCTCAATACATGAAAAGCAACAGAAATCTAATATCGTAGGTGATATTCTTTCTTCAAATCTTCAAAATAAACTTGTTATACAAAACTCCAATGTTGAATCTCCGTTTCCCATAATATCTAATACTGTACGTGGTAATTTACCTAAAATTGATCTAATTCAGACACAAATATCGAGAGATGAGGTTCAGAAGAGTGTACGTCCGATTCCATCAATGGCTGAAAGTTGCAACTATTTTAAGGAGAAAATATCCCAATTACCCCCTTCGACACTTGTAACGAATGAAATAGATCGAGAGGATCCACAAAATGTAAATACTGGCGAACACATTTCTGAAGGAATTTCAACTGAAGAGCAAAATGCTAGTATCAGCTCTGGTAAGTTAACCTCTTAATTATTTTTTTTTCTCTACAAAAAAATTTTGTCTAGAACAAAAAAGTCCATAGAAAATTGGCTCCATAGATAAATAACTATATATAAATTTTATATGAGAAATTTCTATATTGAAACTTTTCCTCGAGAAAAGTGGCGACAAAGAAACTTTTTTTGATGGACAACGTTTCTATACCGACACATTGTTATGGGAAATGTATCTCCATAGACTCTTTCGTATAGAAATTTCTACACCGACTATTTATTACAAGAAGAAAATCTCTATCGATACTTCTATAGGAAAAATGTACCCAAAGACTCTTTTTTTCTACAGGAAAATGTCTGAAACTTATACATAAAAAAAGAATCTCCGCCATAACTTCTATAGTAAAGAATGTCTCCACAAACATATTTCTTTAGAAAAACTATTTTCATGGAATCTTCATTGAAAAATTTTTTCCACCGAATCCCTACAGAAAAAATATCCACCGAATCTTTCATTCAGGAAGAATGTCCCCACCGAAACTTCAACACAAAATGTGTGTTTCGCTTTCTGTAGGAAAAATGTCTTTGCTGTCTCCATTGACACTTTCATTCGCCTAAATGAATATATTTCTCTCGAAAATTATCAACAACTTTCCACAAACGAAAATAAATTGGAGAGCCATAATAAAAAGAGTCTCCGCCATAACTTCTATTGTAAAGAATGTGTCCACAAACATATTGTTTTAGAAAAAATGTTCTCATGGAAACATATTTAACGAAAAAGTGTCTCCATAGATAGAAAATATGTCTCCACCTACGCCCAAACTTCTATAGTAAAGCATTTCTCCACAAACATATTTCTATATAAAAAATATTTTCGTGGAATTTTTTTTAATGAAAAAGTGTCGCCATGGATAGGAAATATGTCTCCACCGACATTTTCTCATAGGAAATATATCTTCAACTACTCTTTTTTTTCTTTAGGAAATATGTCTCCACCGATACTTTTCTATAGGAAAATTGCACGCAAAAATGTATTTTCTATAGAAAAGGAATCATTCACAATCGTTTTTCTAAAGAAAACGAAAACTTTTTAACGAGAAATATTTCACCATATACATATTTAATTTTTTACCATAAGTAAAAGTCTCCACGGACACTTTTCTACTGGAAAAATGTCTCCACCGAATCCTTCCTACAGAAAAAATAGCTCCACCGAAACTTCAATAAAAAATGTGTGTTCCGCTTTCTTCAGGAAAAGTGTCACTGTTGGCTCCACTGCCACTTTTCTATTGGAAACATGTCTCCACCGATACATTCTAATAAGAAAAATTTCCACCGATACATTCTAATAAGAAAAATGTCTCCGCCGAATCTCTCCTACATGAAAAATATCCACCACAAAATGTGTGTTTCCCTTTCCTTTATCGACACTTCTGTAGGAAAAATTTTTCCAAAGTCTCTTTTCTACAGGAAATTGTCTGAAATGTAAATGGAAAAAGAGTCTCCACCAATACTTCTATAGTAAAGAAAGTATCCACAAACAAATTTCTTTAGAAAAAATATTCTCATGGAAACTTATTTAACGAGAAAATTTCCCCATTGATAGAAAAAAGTGTCTCCACCCATACTTTTCTATAGAAAAATTCCATGTACAAAAGATTTCCTATGAAAAAATGTCTCCACCGTGCCTTTTTTCCTGTCGTTTTTCTAAAGAGAACGGAAACTTTTTTACGAGAAATATTTCACCATATACTCTTTTCTATATTCTTTCCTACAGGAAAAATGTCTCCACTGGCACTTTTCTATTGAAAAAATTTCTCCACCGGCACTTTCTAATAGGCAAAATGTCTCTAATGTCATACAGAAAAAATATCTCCACCGAATCCTTCATACAGAAAAAATTTCCCACCGAAACTTCAATAGAAAATGTGTGTTCCACTTTCTTTAGGAAAAGAAATTATCCTATATGACAAATGTCTACAATGAAACTTTTCTATAGGAGAAGTGCCTCCATCGAATCGTTTTTATTTTCAAAAATCTCTCCACACGTGGACTCTTCTATTGGAAAATTATCTTCACTGACACTTCTATAGGAAAAGTGTCTCCGCTTATATTTTTCTATAGAAAAAATGTCTCCAGTGAAATTTTTTTTTTGAAGAAATACATTTTAAAGACCAATCCACAGTATATAATTTTTATTATTCGATTTTTTTTTAATATAACATTTTCCATTTCAGTAGATCCCCAATTTAAGACGCCACCAAAATTGTTAAATGAAGATAATAGTCATGCAAATAACATCAACAATAAAAAGGAGTTGGATCAAAATACAACTAAAGTAAATGACAGCTTGGATACATCAGAGGTTTACGATAAAGAGCATTCCTCTGATGAGCATAATTCTTCATGGGCTGAAAATTCTGAACCAGAATGTAATAAGTATCTAAAAGACGCTGAAGAGGGCATTACCAACGTTTCCCCTGATCTAAATAATATAAGCAATAGCGAATGTCAAAACCCTCAACGGAAAGAAACCAATGAAATTGATTGTATAGCAAAGCTGGATAAATCATTAAAAACGAATTACAAAATACCTAAATTAAAGAAAACCTCGAACGAAACCAAGTCAAAAAGTAATAATCGCAAAAAGAAAGAAGTTTCTTTGGAAGAAATTGGCGTCCATGTACGTCCCTTCAAAGCCAGCTTATCCACATTTCGCATACCGAAAATTGGTCAATCTTTGAATGCGGCTAAAGAAAACGCTGATGAATGTTTGGGAAATGCTAAACCAGGAGCTGAAAGCATTAAGGAAGGTCTTCAGATGGTAGAAGAAGAAAGGATTTATTCTTCAGAACGAGAGCAGAGCTCAGAAAAGGGTTCCTTAATAAAAAGACCAACAAAAGTTAATACGGTTAGTATAACTTCACGCCGAAAATCTGTGAATATACAGAGACAATCAAATGATTTCAGTAATGATGATGATCCTTTAGTAGATCATATGGGAAAAAATAGCCCAGAAAGAAAATTAAATACTCGGGAAACTCTTAATCCTAAAAGCACCATTGGTAAGAAACCAGTGCGTCGAAAATCGATGTATGTTGAAAGTTGTAGTGCCCAAGAGCTTATGGATTCTTTACCGATGTCAAATGACTATGTTCCAAGTATGAAAGATATGTCTTCTTCGAATAGTAATCAATTTGAGAAACCCGTAAAATCTCGTAGAAAATCTATGTGTATTGAAAATGATACTCTAAATAATTCCATTACGACCAAGGATAAGAAATCCCATGATAAAGCTAAACCTACAAGAAGAAAATCAATGTATGTGGAAAATAAAAATTTCCAAGATTTGGACGAGGATAGAGGAAATGATAAATATCTAAAAATTGACAACAACCGGAATTTAGTGGGAGAGAAACTCAATCAAACTATAACTGTCTCCCAAGATGATGGTGTTAATAAAACTGGAAATATTAAGGATATGGAAAAGAATCTGGAAAAGACTAAACCAACTAAAATGCGAAGAAAATCAATGTATGTTGAAAATGTTACCTTAGATAAGGTTGATACGGACAATGAGCAGAAAGTTGCAAAAGAATTTGTAAAAAAATCTATTGCAAACAGAAGAAAGTCAATGTACTCAGAAATTCCTAATGAAGAGAATGAGGATTATGAAGACAATATACCATTGAACCAATTAAGAAATCGTAGTAAATCGCTATTCATTGAAAATGTATCTTCAAATACACCAGATGTCAATAATGCCGGAATAAATGAAACCATACGATTGAAAAATTGCTCAAATCTACCAGATGGTAAAGTTGTTAAAAAACAAAATTCAAAGGATCCTCGAAGCAATGTTATAGACTACAAAAAACTCACAACCCCGAACAGAGATTCTAATGAAATAACACCAAATATAAAAACTACATTAAGTACTGAAGAAAATGTAAACGCAAAAAAGAAAAAGCCTATAAGATCTCGTAGCAAATCCTTGTACTGTGAAAATTCCAATATTAAGGAATCTTTTGAAATCAAAGAATCGAATGAAAACAATCCCAATAGTCAAATTGCAAATGTCAATGTTTCGAATACAGTTACCATAAATAATTACGAGAAAAATGGGAAATCTACAAACACTATATTGGAATCGAGCTGCGATGGCGCGAGAAGCATACATATAGCCCCCACTGTGATAGAAAATATTGAGACTAGTTGTCCCACTGCTCCAATTGAACCGGCAGTCAAACCGGTTAAAAATAAACGTAAACGTCGAGTAATTAAAATTTTAGGTACATCCTATGATGATCCCCATATTGCCAAGAAATTCAAAGAATCTAAAGAAGATGTTACATCTTCACCTGCCTCACCAAATCTCTATCATCCCATATTTCATACACAAGTTCGCGATGAATCACAACCGGATATAAATTATTTAACACCTTTATCGCATGATGATCGTTTTAAAGAAATCGATGCGAACATGCAGGATATGTTCTACTCTCCCCAACATGAGGCTGGAGCTTTTAAATCTGGAAACCACCAAACTTTAGACACTTCATTTGCAACCCTTCCAGCGACTTCATTGAATGATACGAGAAATAATTTAACCATAGATGAGACTGTTAACACAAATAGAGAGGAAAATATCCACACAACCGAAGAGTTGCAAAGCACGACTTCTGTGAATACAAGTACAACATCATCTTTGAATCATACCGACAGTACCAAACATGTCACACTAGGCTCTTCAGAGTATCGCTTTGAAAAGGTCTCCGAAAATGTTGTAAATTTATTCATATCACGTAAAAAGAAACGTAAACGTACTACATAAACAAAAAAAAAAAAAAAAACATTGAAGTATTCGCTAATTTTATTTTTGTTTGAATTAATTTTAAGAGTTGTCTTAAGCCTTCGTTAAAGTTTACACCTAGAATTGTATACTTCCAATTACATATTAGATTTTATGCATTACATGAAAATGGAATTATTTTATATTTGTTGTGTATAAAAGTCGCTTTATTATCTTCTTCTTTTATAAAAAATAACATAAAATAAATTAATCGTATCATATATTGAAATGAACAATAAAACTGTAAATTTTTTATGTACAAGTGTGGTACAGTGTATTATTATAATTGGGAGATATTCTAGGCAGACGAAGAAAATAAATTTTTAAAAGCCAACAATCATTTCTATAAAGTTATATGCCTTTGCTGAATGCGTCCAGAGTAAAGTAAGTATGATTTGCCTCGTAGGGGTCGCACAATAGCTTAGGGCCCGACAATTGTAGATATCGAATATCAAAATTGTCAAAATTTTATTTCTATGGAAAATTTTCGCAAAATTTTATTTCTATAGAAAATTTTTGCAAAATTTTATTTCTATAGAAAATTTTTACAAAATTTTATTTCTATAGAAAATTTTTGCAAAATTTTATTTCTATAGAAATTTTTTACAAAATTTTATTTCTATCAACAAAATCTATCAAATTCCTTATCAAACAACTACCGTATTGTTTATCTATAGTTTTTAGTCATATTTTATCTAAAGCATGTTTTTTAATGTGACCAACAACGCACCATCAAGTGTCTAACTTACAAGACAAACAGAACTACGTCACCATACCGCATAAAGAATTCATTCAACAAATCAAATGAGCAAATTTGGAATAAATTTTACTAAACGATATGATCATAGTTGAAGAGTCAGAGCCATAGACAACAACAAAAGAGAATGACAATGAGAGTGTTGAACATCTAAAGCGATCTAGCTAATCTCGTATCTACAACAACCCTACGCCAAAAGTTCAATTCACCAAGAGAATAGGCATTATTGCAATTAGCTGGCCATAATCAAACAAAAGCATAACAAACAAATTTTCTCTAAATCTCTACGCAAATTTTCAAAAAGTCTGATGGCACACAAGCAATTTGAAGAGTCTATTGAGAATCAGTCGTTGCGGATACCTACGACGGATATAAGGTGTCGAGCACTAGGCTGTTTGGCCGCTTCGTAGCCGCCATAGGGGCAGGAGATTTCAAATATCTAAAAATTCACATATCGAAGTCAAGTGATTTTTATACGATTGATTTGGTGATTTGCTAAAACATAAAAGTGTCAATTAGTGTGATAAATCAATTAGAACCTGATCGATAAAAGGTATGGGATTTATGAGGCCAAAAATAAAAATTGCGTAAAATATATAGAAAAATCCAAAAGTATTTGAGCTCATGACGATGAGACCAAGAATTGAACAGAGAAAATTAACTATTTTTAGATGCAGTTTGGTTCTGTGAAAATTTTTTTTCATTATGTTTATTTTTATATATTTGTGTTTTTGTTTTCACCGATGAATTGAAATTGAAATTCGCTCACATTAGAAAGCGGAAGAGAAAAATATTGAACCGCAAAAAAATATATAAAATAAAAGAAATGACAAAAATGCTGATTTAATTAGTTTTATTTTGGCTATTTGTTTTGATCTCCCAGAATACTATAAATGAAATGATTCGTGGGCACATGTGCCTGAAAACAAAACAATAGATTTGAAATTAAATAATAAAGATGTAATCTATAGATCCGAAGAACTATTGTATTATAAAATAAAACAATATCAAAACATACATTAATGTTTAAAAAAATTAAGGAATATTTTTTTCATTTCTGTAGAAAATTTTTGCAAAATTTTTTTTTCTATAGAAAATTTTTGCAAAATTTTATTTCTATAAAAATTGTTTTGCAAAATTTTATTTCTATAGAAAATTTTTGCAAAAACTTTATGCAAAATTTTATTTCTATAGAAAATTTATGCAAAATCTTATTTCTATAGAAAATTTTATTGCTATATAAAATTTTTGCAAAATTTTATTTCTATAGAAAATTTTGTCAATATTTTTTTTCTATAGAAAATTTTGTCAAAATTTTTTTTATAGGAAATTTTGTCAAAACTTTATTTCTATAGAAAGTTTTTTCATAATTTTATTTCTATAGAAAATTTTGTCAAAATTTTTTTCTATAGAAAATTTTATTTTTATAGAAAATTGTATCAAAACTTTATTTCTATAGAAAATTTTTTCAAAATTTTATTTCTTTAGAAAATTTTGTCAAAATTTTATTTCTATAGAAAATTTATGCAAAATTTTATTTCTATAGAAAATTTTGTCAAAATTTTATTTCTATAGAAAATTTTGTCAAATTTTATTTTTTTTCTATAGAAAATTTTGTCAAAATTTTTTTTTATAGGACATTTTGTCAAAACTTTATTTCTATAGAAAGTTTTTTCAAAATTTTATTTCTATAGAAAATTTTGTCAAAATTTTTTTCTATAGAAAATTTTGTCAAAATTTTATTTTTATAGAAAATTGTGTCAAAACTTTATTTCTATAGAAAATGTTGTCAAAATTTTTTTTCTATAGAAAATTTTTGCAAAATTTTATTTCTATAAAAAATTTTTGGAAAATTTTATTTCTATAGAAAATTTTTGCAAAATTTTATTTCTATAAAAAATTTATGCAAAATTTTATTTCTACAGAAAATTTATGCAAAATATTATTTCTATAGAAAATTTATGCAAAATTTTATTTCTATAGAAAATTTTATTGCTATATAAAATTTTTGCAAAATTTTATTTCTATAGAAAATTGTGTCAAACTATATTTCTATAGAAAATATTGTCAAAATTTTATTTCTATAGAAAATTTTGTCAAAATTTTATTTCTATAGAAAATTTTGTCAAAATTTTATTTCTATAGAAAATTTTGTCAAATTTTATTGCTATAGAAAAGTTTGTCAAAATTTTATTTCTATAGAAAATTTTGTCAAAATTTTATTTCTATAGAAAGTTTTTTTCATAATTTTATTTCTATAGAAAATTTTGTCAAATTTTTTTTTCTATAGCAAATTTTGTCAAAATTTTATTTCTGTAGAAAATTTTTTTTTCTACAGAAATAAAATTGTGCAAAATTTTTTTTCTATAGAAAATTTTTGCAAAATTTTATTTCTATAAAAAATTTTTGCAAAATTTTATTTTTATAGAAAATTTTTGCAAAATTTTATTTCTATAAAAAATTTATGCAAAATTTTATTTCTACAGAAAATTTATGCAAAATTTTATTTCTATAGAAAATTTGTGCAAAATTTTATTTCTATAGAAAATTTTATTGCTATATAAAATTTTTGCAAAATTTTATTTCTATAGAAAATTTTGTCAACATTTTTTTCTATAGAAAATTTTGTCAAAATTTTATTTTTATAGAAAATTGTGCCAAAACTTTTTTTCTATAGAAAATTTTGTCAAAATTTTATTTCTTTACAAAATTTTGTCAAATTTTATTGCTATAGAAAATTTTGTCAAAATTTTATTTCTATAGAAAATTTTGTCAAAATTTTATTTCTATAGAAAATTTTATCAAAATTTTATTTCTGTAGAAAATTTTTTTTTCTACAGAAATAAAATTTTGCAAATTTTTTTTTTCTATAGAAAATTTTTGCAAAATTTTATTTCTATAAAAAATTTTTGCAAAATTTTATTTTTATAGAAAATTTTTGCAAAATTTTATTTCTATAAAAAATTTATGCAAAATTTTATTTCTACAGAAAATTTATGCAAAATTTTATTTCTATAGAAAATTTATGCAAAATTTTATTTCTATAGAAAATTTTATTGCTATATAAAATTTTTGCAAAATTTTATTTCTATAGAAAATTTTGTCAACATTTTTTTCTATAGAAAATTTTGTCAAAATTTTATTTTTATAGAAAATTGTGCCAAAACTTTTTTTCTATAGAAAATTTTGTCAAAATTTTATTTCTTTACAAAATTTTGTCAAATTTTATTGCTATAGAAAATTTTGTCAAAATTTTATTTCTATAGAAAATTTTGTCAAAATTTTATTTCTATAGAAAATTTTATCAAAATTTTATTTCTGTAGAAAATTTTGTCAAAATTTTATTTCTATAGAAAATTTTATCAAAATTTTATTTCTATAGAAAATTTTGTCAAAATATTATTTCTGTAGAAAATATTGCAGATTAAATTAAAAAACTAATAGTAATAATAGTAAAAAATCTACTTGTGAAAGCAATTTTTATCTGCTAAAAAATGGTAAATAAATTTAGTTTGCGAGCTCACTATATATATTTACACCCATAGAAAAAAATTAAATAAAATTTGGTACCCAAAAAATTTCCAAGAACCAAAGTTTTTGTTTTTGTATATTCCTGCCCTCTAATATCGGAAATAATAGGGTTGGTTCGACGGTAAAAATTAGAAGTGCCCATATGTAATAGGTACTTTTAGTTAATGTGGTATCACACTGGGGTGAGTAGTTTAAGTGAGCCTGAAATAAATCGCTTGACTTGTTTATATACGGTACACATCTACTATCTATAGTAGTTAGGAACAGTAGGAATTTCGCAATTAAGATAAACTCAAAAAAACACAAATTTTTACTATTCAATTCATTGCATTTTACGTATAATGGTATTGTATTCCTTTTACCATTTTTAGAGTTTTATTTTATTTTTACATGTTAATAGGATACACTTACTCAAAAATTAAAATCGGAAATGCTTGACTTGTTCATATTTCTACTGTACGCACCTATTATATATAGCAGTTAGGAACAGTAGGAATGTCGCAATTAAGATAAACTCATAAAAAAGACACAAATTTTTATTTAAATTCACTAAATCAAATTATTCCATTCATTGCATTTTACGTAAAGGCCGGTACTCTGTTCGGTTTTCGCGTTGAAACTCCATACAAAACCAAAAAATGCGAAAAATTTGCGAAATTTTTTCCATTTGTGATACTTTGTTTTTTCGTGTTGAAAACCTGACGTTTATAGCACGGCGCCATTTGCAATGTGAATTAAGAAATAATTTATTTATTAAAAACTATTTGTGCGGGTTTATAAATCAAACACGGGCCATATTTTTGTTCCGAAACTATACAAAGGATCAAAGGAATAGCAGATCAATTGCCCAAGGAAAAATAAAATGTTATTTTGTAAAAACAAGCAACAACCACCAACTTAATCCAATATCGCTCCCTGTAAAATAGCGCTCCAAGCTACATAAAAAAACGCCGCTTTCTATGTGCGAAATAATGGTTTCCATAAAAATTTTTCGCAAGAATGAACATAGTACCGGCCTTAAAGTGGTATTGTATTCCTTTTACCATTTTTAGTGTTTTTTTTTTTTATTTCCACACGTTAGTAAGATACCCTTATTCACAAATTAAAATTACAAATGCTCGACTTATTTAGATTCCTACTGTACAAATCTACTATCTATAGTAGTGAGGAACAGTAGGAATTTCGCAATTAAGATTAACTCAGAAAAAACACATTTTTTTATATAAATTCATTACAATTTACTAAAATGGTATTGTATTCCTTTTACTCTTTCGCAGTGTTTTTTAGTTTTTTATCAATATATAAAAAAAATACTTCAAAATGTCGATGACAGCTTTGGGTATTAGTACTGCCTTCATGGTAGGATGTTGCATAGCTGCACAAATTGCCAGGCGCTTAGCTAAAAAGTTCTTCAATGAAGAGGGTATGGTTCCAGTTTTGATGAACGAGGCCATAGCTTCGGCGGAATTATGTGCATGTTGTTTCGAATTGATCATTGGTAAGTTAGAGGATAATATAAAATCTAAAACAAAGAGAGTTCTGAAAACAAATTTATTACAGTGGCTGATAATTTTGGTGTAGCAGCTTATGCAGTATTTCTTTTCCTATTAACGGTATGGTGGGGTAAAGTATGGGGTGATGCATCCGCATGTCCTTATACCCATATGGAAGGTAATTTCTGACACTTCCAAAGTTTCTTCCAGATATTTACATTATTTGTGTCTTTTTCCAGATATGCTGGAGGGTAAAGTTTCGCTGAAGGAAGTTGCTCTGCGAACTTGGGCTGAACTAATGGGTGGATGTTGTGTTTATCGCATTGTTCAGGTGTTTTGGTGGTTCGAATTTGCAGAAACTCATGAGGGTCGTGCATTCGAAGAATGTAATGCAGATTTACAGGTATGTGAATCAAAACAAAGAACATGATCCTGTAATTAATTTTGTTATTTTCCAGGTTAATCCTTATTTGGGTGCCGCCATAGAGGGTTTGGCAACATTACTCTGTCGTTTGGCATCGAAAACTTTAAGCGAAAAGGGACCTAAGTTTTGTAGTGTGATTGATTCATTCATTGGAACTAGTTTGGTGGTGGCAGGTACGTTAATGTACTAACTTTCAAATACTAATCCCTTGTCTATACTCTGGCCTCTTTGGGACACCTGAAATTTTCTCAAATACAGTTTATGCTTTTAATTATGCCATGTTTTCAGCTTTTAACTTTTCTGGTGGTTACTTTAATCCTGTCCTGGCAACAGCCCTTAAATGGGGTTGTCGCGGTCATACAAATCTAGAACACATTATTGTCTATTGGATTGGTGCCTGTGTGGGTGCTATTCTTTCGGTGCCATTATTTAGAATGCCCGCAGTGCGTAAGGTTTTGCTGGGAGCCGAAGAGCCACAAAAGGACAAAAAAGAATAAAACCAAAATGAATGTGAAAATATGTAAATTTGTTCGAAAGTATTTAGATTATCTTTGTTATTTTAAATTTGTATATTTAAATGTGGCTCAATGTTATTGTTTTATTTATTGTTGTTTTTTGTTATTTATACAATTATTTATATGTGAACGGATGAGATTATAAATTATTAATTTTATTGAATAATAGCTAGAATTAACAATTAGAAATTATTGAAGTTTATAACACAAAACGACATTAAATTTTAAACGAATTACTTAAATGAAATTTTGTCATTAATATTATTGGCATGTAAATGGTGACTTATTGTTGTGTATTGCTTTTGTATATCAGAAATCTTGCGTGTCTGAATGGCACATAACAAATGTGAGATTAAATGCCCAACGGCAATCATAAAATTTGGTGTAATTGGCTGTTCAAATACCCATGATTTGATATTCGGCAGTTGAAATCATATGAAAAATTAATTTTTTTAATTTCAAATTCCAAATCCCATTATGGTATTAAAATAAATAAAGACAGCTATTAGCTATGCAGCCCTGTGTATAAATGCTCAAGTAATATTTAAATATGATTTAAAATACCTTTGAAAACGAGACGAATTCAAACACTTCTTACTTACTGGCATTTAACGGACGACAGCATTGCCAACGGTAATTTTACATTATGTCATGCCATTGGCAACAATGTCATTTTTGTTGAATTGCCGAAACCAGCTGGTCGTTGATCATATGTTTGTGGGGTTAGTGGAGGAATCAATGCGATTCATAATAAAGTCTTAAGTAACAAATAAGGTAAATTTCATATTCAAATTATTTATAAATAAAATTTTAACATAAATATTATTCATATTTGATAGATGTCTAAACTGTTGTCACTAAGCAATCTACGAGCGGTTTTGAAATCCTCAAACACACTCGCAAAAATACAAACGCCGAATATTTGCCGCCCTTTGACTGGATATAGAACCGCGACCTCCAAATCTTCTGCCCAAAGTGTTGCTGCCCAAACAGATGAATGGAGATCTATATATCGATTACCTTTGATACCTTTGGCATCAGCCTTTAATCGTCTGAAAGTTCCATATGCTTATCTTAATATGATTACGGTTCCCGGTTCATTCGCTTTGGAGCAGGCCTCACAATTACCGCCCACAACAGCTATACTTATTAGCAGCGTTGGCATTACTACCTTGCTTACACTCTCCATTTGCAGTTACTTCATCAGAAATTTAATCGGTATAATTTACATCAATGACGACAATGATAAACTCAAATTTGCCTATGTGGATTATTGGGGAAAACGTCACGATGTTGTTGTAGAATTAAATGATGTTGTACCGGAAAGTGAAAAACGTAAGCCTTCCAAATACAATTTTTATCAGACATTAACATTATATAGCGATGAAAAGGTAAAGTATAAACTTTTACAAAGATTTGGAAACATCGAAGATCCTGAAGTATTTGTAACTTTGTTTGGTAGCGATTAAGTTACGTAGCTCCGTAGCACACTATTATTTATTGTTATACTGTCTATCTTAAGTGGAGAAATAAAGATTTTGAGAGAAAAACATTTCCTAAATAAGCCAAACAAAAGGGTCTGTATAAATTTTATGCTCCCGCTTTAAATTTTAGTATAAAGACTGGAGGAATATTGCAATTTCTTCCATATTTGATAATCTTTTTTCATTATGTTTGCTTGAAATTTGTAATGCAGAGGTATTTTATATCCATTAAGATTTACAGATTTAGAAAAAGTTCTCATATATAGTTTTGTTAATTTTGGCCATCGTACACCAACTTTTTTTACCGATAGAAGATAGTTGTTTGGTGATAATCATAGAACATTCGAAATATCTGGACTATGACCGAAATGTTTATATGTTTGCCGCTAAAAAAAATCGTATATACTTCGATGCCGAGCTAGATTATGCCGGGATAGATAACGATGAGAGAGCATCTGCCCGTAGCATCACTTGACATTGAAAACGATTTGACTTGGACTTTTGTAAGCCTAAGTCTTTGATTATGCAAAAGCAACATTTTTGGGAAATTACGAACTGTTTTTTTATTTTTATCATAGTTTTTTAAATATTTTTTTACGAAAATATTTTACAAACAAATACATTATAATCTTATAATCTACTTAGAAACTATTTAAAGCTTAGAAAACAAAAACGGAGACTATTTTGTTAAAGTTTCCCCATTCGATTTTGATTCTCTCGCAAATGATGTGGTACATATGTTTTGCTCTGACCTACTATCATTGGAGGGCAATGAAGCAGCTGATAGCCTTGTGCTTGGTTTCCCCAACTGTTTTGCTTCAGTCACCTTGAAAAAAAAAAAAACAAACAAACAAACAAATATATATAAACATATCGATTATAGATTCATTGTAGTTGCTTTGATAAAAACAATAGATAAAAACATTTGTAAAAAGAAACCATCCATACCGTATCAGGTAATTTCTTTTGGAATGTTTCCGGTAATAATAATCCTAATAAACCGGCTGTTAATGATGAGGCACCAAATGTTAACAATGGCAAAGCTTCATAATAAAGACCCTTAAAAGAAATTATAATAAAATACAGGTAAAATAAAATTGAGCTCTTCAATGAGAAAGGACATAAGTCATACCAAATAAGGCACAAATGGAGCTAACATTGCTCCAAATCTGGCAAATGTAGACATTACACCAACGCCACCACTACGTATTACCTGAAAAATTGTGATACGTTATTGATGAAGCGCTTTAGAATGGTTTCAAATTTGACTTACAGTTGGCATCATTTCTGCTGTATAGGCATAGATAACAGCGAAAGATGAAGTTATACCCAGTTTTCCAATTAAAAATAAGGTTATTATGGCCCAATTGGAACCTAAAATGATTCAATGACAAATATATAAGAAATTTTATATACTAAATTTATGATAAAAAGCGGCGTATAATAACATTTATGACTATAACTAATATATTTCTAAATTAATACAATTTCTATTTACGTGTTTCCAAGTTAATTTGAACTAGGCTTGGCATTAAACAAAATAAATTCAAGAAAGAAAGAATTGATATAAATATTATATTGTAGATTAAATTAAATTCTGATAATAATAAAATAAATTAAATTTTAGTCCACATTTTTTTTTGTACGTATGAATTATAGTTCTATATAATTTATTTGATCGGTATAATGAAAAGCTTACCTTGTGTTATATATCCTCCAGCTACACAAGTACCAGCGCAAAGGAACAACGATCCAGAGAGTGATAGTCGACGGCCAAGCTTTTTAAGTGAAATCTGTAAAAGAAGTGTGATAAAAGAGGCATCTATAATAGATGAAATTTTTATGAAAAAGTTTCCGCTTAGCAAATAACTACGCCGAAAAAAATTTCACGAACTTTTTTCCAATTAAAGTTTTAATTGAGTTTTAAAAAATGTTCAATTAAAAATTTAAAAATTTAATTGATTCAACAAATTTTTTAATTGAAACAAAAATCAGTCACAAATATCAATAATATCAATTAATTTTTTAATTGACTGTAAATTAATTTTTTAATTGATAGTATCATTACTGTGATTGTGTAGAACACACACACACAAACTTTTTCTGATTCAATCACGAAATTAATTGATCCAATTATTTTTTTAATTGAAATGTCTTCAATCACAGAAATGATAGTATCAATTAAAAAATTAATTCATACTATAAAAAAATGAAAAAAAAATTGTTCAATCAATTAAATTTTTAATTGAGACCTTAATTGGAAAAATGTTCGTGAAATTTTATTCTGTGTAGGTGATTCTAAAACTTAATCCATATTTTATTTTGCCCTACTCTTCAAAAGCATCGCACTCATAAAAAACGTCTGCAAAACAACAGTATACGGTGTCTGTTGCAATTCTTCATTTCATTTAAAAAAATTAACAAAGTCAATTAAAAAATTAATTGATACCACTATTTTTTGTGATTGATTTTTGTTTCAATTAAAAAATTTGTTGAATTAATTAAATTTTTTATTGAATATTTTTTTAAAACTCAATTAAATTTTAATTGGAAAAATGTGGTATTTTTTCTGTGCACTGAAATGTTTTTATAATCGGATTCAATAATTTCAATAACCAAGATGTGGGGAAGACTCTTTTACAATCTTAGTATTACGAAGAGCGTTTAAAAATTAAAATAATGGATGGATTTGTTTTCTGAAATATTGTCTTACCCAAGCTAGAGTATATCCTGGAATTTCAATAAGACAAACCAAAGCAAAATTTAAGTATTTATTGCCACTAAGATTAGTGGAATTAAGCGAAAGACCATAAAAGACAACAGCATTAATAGCCCTAAAAATAAAATAAAAAACATATGAATATTTGTACATGTATATATATATTGAACATAATTTAATACTATCATTACCATATATAAAGCATTATGACGTAACGCACCAACAGAGTTTTCGATTTAAATACTTCTTTCACAGCCATCCAAATTTCCGATTTATCTTCCTTTAAACTTCCATTACTCTCCTCCGTTGAGTCTTCATCACATTTTGTTGTTTTGAAATTTTCCATAAGGCTTAGAGATAACTCTTTTCGATTAACTTCAGCGGCCTTACGTATAATTTCTCCAGCTCTTTCCTTTTTATTACGAGCTATAAGCCATCTTACCGATTCCGGGACAAGCCAATAATATCCCATAAAGAATAATGGTGGCACTGAAAGGGCATATTGTAACAATTGCCAATCGTGTAATAACCAAGCAGCCAAACCCACAAAAGCTTCTCCTATGGCATAGAAATAATTTAAAACGATGGAAGACATTTCACGTCGACGTGGTCCCACCATTTCAACGCCTATAATAAAGGCCAAGGGATAGACACCTGATGTTCCAACTGCATTAAGAAATGCAAATACGAGGAAACTATTATAATCCCAAGCTAGTCCTTGGGCAATACCCGTTATAGCCATGAATATGATACATATTATAAAGATGATTTTTCGGCCAAAACTGTAAAGCCATTGAAAAAAGAAACAAAAAGAGAATATTGTTAGTTTACAGGATTAAAAAAATCGTATTTAAATTCTAAAATTATTACAGACACGAATTATACAGTAGGAAAATCTTACCGATCAGCTAAGTATCCTGAAAGAGCTGTACCAACTACTAGACCTGCAAAATGCATGGTGCCCACGAAAGCTAATTTCCAGGAATTTTCTTTGCATGTTAACTCCCACTGAAAACGGGAAACAAAGTTTGGGTTAGCACAATTTTAAAATTATTAATACTATTTTCATATATATTTTGAGTGTACAATAAGAGCCAAAGTATCCTCAAAAGATCGTAAATGCGATCAGCAAACATTTTGTTTGCTGTTATGCCTTACTTTGACAAATACTTCGATTTTTGGGCAAATATAAGACATATTCTTAATATATTGCCTTTAGTGTGTAACAATAGCCCCTAATTTTGGCTGCTTTAACAGACTTTTTAATGTGTTTCTACTAACACGTTTATTTGGGGTTTTTATTACCATATATTACAAACTAAACCGTGCACATAAAAAATATTTTTTGTCTTCAATCACGAAATTAATTGATCTAATTAATCTTTAATTGAAATGTCTTCAACCACCAAAGTAAATTAAGAAATTAATAGTTCCAATTAAAAAATTAATTGATACAATTAATTTTTGTTTGAATTAAATAATTTGTTGAACCAATTAAATTTTTAATTTAATATTTTTTAAAATTCAATTAAAATTTTAATTGGAAAATTTTTGGTGATATATTTTTCTGTGTAGACAGTGTTTTTAAATTTCTTTGAGTGTAGCAAGTCTCTCAAAGGGGTTTTCCGCGCATCTTCTCCAGTTTCAGCAGATGGTGTTGCTATTAATATAATTTCTTCGAGTTAAGATTTTAATGTCAAAATACCATTAAGATGTTTGGTATTCCTTACATTATGTATTTGGCATAAAGAAACGAATTGATTAAACAAAACCCAAAATCTATTGTAAATACGTCGACATTTATTTAAACTTCCTCAGTATGGAATATATTACGTGTACTAAATAATTAGTATGCGGCTGAGAACGTATCTTGGTAAAGTTTATGTGATTCAGCTTCCATGACTGAAACACTATTTTTTTGAGACTCTGCTGCTATGGCACACATGTCTGTAATAGATTTCTTTTAGGGTTTCCAAAAATCAACTTGTACTGGTTATTTTCCCAGACGGAAATTCCAAAATGTTTGACAGTTTATGATTTTGATTTGATCTTAAGATTTGAGAAGCCAAAAATCCTCGAATAATTAACATTTTTTTTCAACACTACATATTTCCATTGGCTGTAAATGGTTATATATTTTATATAAAATATTATTATATAAAATATTACCAAAAATCTACCAAATTTAAAAATCAAAATGTATTTTTGCAAAATTTTATTTCTATAGAAAATTTTGTCAAAATTGTAATTCTGTAGAAAATTTTTGACAACATTTTAATTCTATAGAAAATTTTGACAAAATTTTATTTCTGTAGAACATTTTGTCAAAATTTTAATTCTATTTATTTTTTCAAAATTTTATTTCTATAAAAATTTTTGTCAAAATCTTATTTCTATAGAAAATTTTGTCAAAATTTTACTTCTATAGAAAATTTTGTCAAAATTTTATTTCTATAGAAAATGTTGTCAACATTTTATTTCTATAGAAACTTTTGTCAAAATTTTAATTCTATAGAAAATTTCAGCAAACTTTTATTTCTATAGAAAAATTTGTCAAAATTTTATTTCTATAGAAAATTTTGTCAAAATTTTTATTTCTATAGAAAATTTTGTTAAAATTGTATTTCTATAGTAAATTTTGTCAAGATTTTATTTCTGTAGAAAATGTTGTCAAGATTTTATTTCTATAGAAAGTTTTGTCCAAATTTTATTTCTATAGAAAATTTTGACAAAATTTTAATTCTATAGAAAATGTCAGCAAACTTTTATTTCTATAGAAAATTTTGTCAAAATTTTATTTCTATAGAAACATTTTAATTCTATAAACAATTTTGTCGAAATTTCATTTCTATACAAATTTTTGCCACAATTTTATTTTTGTACAAAATTTCGAAAATTTTTTCTATTGGAAATTTGGGTTTTATCTTAATTGGAGTTGAATATTTTGTAAAATCTACCAAAACATCAAATATTCTACCAATCTACTAAACAGTAAAAAATCTACCATTTTTGGTAGAATTCTACCAACTGTGGCAGCCGTGAATGTAATACATTTCGATATTTGCACGAGTGCATAATGTTTCCATTCATAATGTTTTTTGTTTTTGTTTTTAAATTCTTCATATTCTTACCTCTTGAACAATAGTCCTTTCTTCGGTATCATATACCCATGAATGACATCTTTCGGTTATGTTTTGCATAAACAATTCACTAGGACATTGCTTAGATGGAATATTTCCTGTAAAGGTGCTGTTAACACCATAACGATAACATGATTTCGGGGTAAAAACACCATTCTTATCTATATCGCCTGGTGTGGCATTCGATAGCCACTGGGGATTTAATTCTGGCTCCATTACACCCTCATCACACTGAGGTATAAGACATCTTTGACAAGAACAAAATATGTTGGCATTAACATTTACAGTTACATATAGTATGTTTAATTAACATTATTCCTTCTGCTAACCTGTACGAAGGAGCTCCGGCTGTAAATACATATGAGAGACTATTGGCGGCAGCAAACATAACCGGCAAACATATAAGCAGGTAATTGGTTTTTTGGTAACGGCCAAACTCGCCTATTTCTTCTAGGACTTGGTCAAAATCCATTGTGTTAGGCAGGGATATATATTGTGGATTATGGCAGGGATATATGGCACTGTAGGTTTTATAATTTCTTAATAATTTCACAATATATGAAAACTATTTTATTTCGTTAACGATTTGTTGGCATATTCACTGGTTGGGGTTTTGTTGGCTTTAAATTGTCTAGAAAAATAAAGTTCATAAGACATAGGGTCTATGAACTTTTAAGTTATTACAATTTTTTAAATTATTATTGTTTTATATGTAGATATTTTATTTGTCGTTTACACACATTGTTTAATAATTATATGAATTGCATTTTATATTTTGTTGAAGAAGAACAAACACTTGACAAACAGAATGCATATGGTTCTAACGAAAGGCCGAGTGCAACTGAATTTATATACGTACTCTCATGGATGAATGGATGAATATATATGCACATATATATGTATGCACCTTATTCAATAGACCCGGTTAAATATTAAAGATTTTCAAATGTTCTTTTTTTAATTTTTCACTTGCGTTTCGATTTTGTTTGACAATTTCTCATCGATGCCGGCTGAGTACTGCTACTTCCTATGTTGACAATGGATAGCAGTTTCATGTTTTAATGTTACGGTCTTATATGTATGGTATGTTAAGGTGCTAGATATTTATAATGAGTAGTACTCAACAACTTTTCTCCCACTTAAATCAATTGCTTTTGCTCTCCTACTCTATGCAAATTTCACAGTCAGTGTTGCCATTGATGCTTATTACCTTTTGTTGTTACGTTTTCAAATTTTTGGGGCTAAACTTTTTATGATTATGGTTTCAACCATTTGTTGTCCTAAATTTTGATAACTTGTATTTTTTATTTAATACATTTTTTTGAGTTCGAATATTTAATATACGTTGAGGATATATTAATAGATTTTTTTTGATAAACAGTCCGATTTACCAAACCGAATTCTTCGTTAATCGCAATGGAGATCATTAGTTCATTAATTAATCATGGAGGGTATATAAGTATTCGTGCTGACCATTCATTTTTATCTTAGTTTGTTTATATTTGTTTTCATAGACATATACGCTACGTATTTTTTCAATAAATGTAGAGAGTTTAAATTTTTGCGATTAATTACTAAGTGTTAATTTAAGAGAATAGCATTCGATTACACAAGTTCTCATGGAGAATAATTTTGGTTTGTTAAAAAAGAGAAAAGATTCATTTTGAAATTTCCGTGAGATTTTGGTTTAAGCGCACTCGAAGAAACAGTTGGGATATTCAATTGTAAACTTTGTTGTAATAACAAAAAAGTTCTTAGTTTATTTAAAAAGTACTTAAAAAGTCCAATTAAAAGGTATTTTAAGTGTGACATCTTCATATTAAAGAAATGTAAATTATTTGAATGCAGGTGAATACCCAGTGTGACAAACGGATATTGTTAAATTATTTGTTCTTTATTACTTTTCAGTGTACAATAGCTTGTGCGACACATTCCAATTTTAATATAAATAAAGTGAAATTTTATAAAACCCTACTTTTATGAAACAAAAGATCAAATGTATTGTATGATCGTCTGTTTTTTTGAAGACACAGTTGTTAATTGTCTTTAATATTAATTTAACGTATTATTTGGATTGAAACATATAATTTTTTATCTGTTTATCTATAAACAAAATTGTGTCTTTATGGTTGATAATAATAAGAAAGTAAATAGACATTGAAATGGGGTCTCTAAGAGTTTCATAGACCCATTTTCTACTGAAAAAAATATTATAGCGATACTTAAATTAAAAATGTCGACAGCACTACTAAGAGCGGATAAACCACAGCCGAAAATCTTTTTGCTGTTCGGTTGAAACTGGAATTGAACCTACTACCCTCTGTATTAAAGGTGGGTATGCTAACCATTGTTCCATGGTGTCTCCTATATATAGCAAAAGTTTACCGAAATCTTAAGAGGAGATTATTTTTGTTTTTTTTTTGTAAATGAAAAAAAAATAAATGAAACGTTTCAACCAAAAAGATTTTTGTTTTGTTTTGCAATTTCAATTTTGCAGAAATCAATAATAAGAGTTACAAATCATAAAAATACTTTGTCAATAATAATCTCGAAATGAATTTTCACTGATTAACTCTTGCGTGTAAAAGACGTATGGGCTTATCTGCAAATTTGCAATCGGCGAAGTAAGAAATGGAAGTGATTTTGCTTTAATTCCATAAATAGACGAGACAGAACAATAATAATACGAAAGTTTTAATTTAAATGTGTAGAAACTGAGATAAAATTTCCCTAGATGAAATTCAGAGACAGCCAGACTAGAAAATGGAAAATAGAACTTTTGACGAAATTTTCTATGAAGATAAAATGTCGAAGAACTTTGGGATAAAGATAATGTTTTGAGGAAAATTTTAGCGAAACTAAAATTTCTGCGACATTTTCTATTCAAATAAGAAATTGTCTATCAAATTAAATGTAAATTTGAAATTTTATCAAAAAAAAAATTAAATATTTTCTTATTAATAATGTTTTTGTCATATTTTCTTAGAAGTAAAATTTTCAGAAAATTTTCTACAGAAATAAAATATTATTAATTTTCTTTGTTTTATGTTATTTTGATAGGTCCTCTTGAAAATGCCTTACAGATTAAGGCGAAATATCGACAAATAAATAAATAAAAACACACAGACCTCGAGCTTGATTAATCATTTCATTATACGATCATAAAATTTTGCAAAAATTTTCTATAGAAATAAAATTTTCTAAAAATTTTCTATAGAAATAAAATTTTGCAAAAATTTTCTATAGAAATAAAATTTTGCAAAATTTTTCTATAGAAATAAAATTTTAACAAAATTTTCTATAGAAATAAAATTTTAACAAAATTTTCTATAGATATAAAATTTTGACAAAATTTTCTATAGAAATACAATTTTTACAAAATTTTCCATTGAAATAAAATATTGCCAACATTTTCTATAGAAATAAAATGTTGACAAAATTTCTTATAGAAATAAAATTTTGGAAAAATTTTCTATAGAAATAAAATTTTGCCAAAAAATTTGACAAAATTTTCTATAGAAATAAAATTTTGCAAAAAAATTTTATAGAAATGAAATATCGCAAAATTTTTCTATAGAAATAAAATTTTGCAGAACCTAGAAATACTTTTTTAAAAGGACAAACAGATTATTTGTAAAACGTGTTCGTCTGGGAAAACAAATTGAAGGCTTATTTTAAATTTCATTTGGTTTGATTCAAATGTACATTCGCAACAAGGCTTTCTTATAGAACCAATTAAAAATGATGGGTTAATCATTCAAGTAGCTGTCAGTGTTTTATTGAGTTGGTGCACGCAATTTCATTAAGTTAACAAATTCCCATGCGAAAAAAAAAAACAAAACTAAACGCCATGAGATTGGCAAAAAACATTGCACTTTTTTAATGGTTTGCATGGATGCTAAGATATACGAGTATGTTCTAGTAAAACTAAAACACTATATCAAAACAAAAATGATTGATCATGTTAGTTCTGATCAAATAAATTAGGTTTTATTACAGAAATATTAGTTGTGATAGTTATTTTCCAAATTTTTCACAACCCAAGAAAGTTTTGCTTGCCTTCGAAAATATATGAACTAAAAATTAGTGTTGCTCAAATCAAATTAACTTCAAAAAGACTTTTGGAGACAAGACAAATTCAACAACTAAAGGAGACATTTTTTTTTAAATTTCATATTGTTAGAAAATTTAGTATTTTGACAAAATTTTATTTTAATAGAAAGTTTCATCTAAATATGTTAAAGATCCCAAAATCCACACCCTGCGACTTCTCTTGGCTAAATCATATATGTCCAATACATAAAAATAGCTTTAGATTTGAATGTTTCCCATATATTCTATTAATATTGGCCTGCGTCTCATTAGTAGATTGAATGATGTGGGTCTGTCTATGGACTCACTGTATTAATACAATAACTTTGACACTAAGAGCTCCTTTGAATAAAACTGCAATGAAAATGACAGTCTACACAATGATGGAGGGTATAATATATATAGCCCCGCCCGACTTTACCTTCGGTATTTTTATTTTTTTTTTAGAAAATTTTGTTATTAGTTTTATTGTTTATTTAAAAATTTTAATTTTTATAAAACAAATTAAAACCTCATGGAACATTTTGCCATTCCCATTTTGATTTCTTCCGAGTTTTGTATGCAAACACATTTTTCTTTTGTTTCATATGCATTTACAAAAAATAATGATTTTTAATTGTGGGAATAAAACCAAATTGTCCGTTGTTATGAATAATTTCAAAAATTTATGTAAACCCTCAGAAAGGGTTTAACAGAAATGCCAACATTTTGCCAAGTCATTAAAAACATTTTTTTTTTGTTTTTTGCAAGTGAAATACGAAACAAAAAGTGTGATGAGTTCCAAATCGAAAAGAAAAACACCTTAAGTATTTAAATTAGACTACTTTAACAATTATTAACAATGCTGAATGTAGTTATTTGTTTATTTGTTGTTATTACTATATTTTGCTACAACATGTTCTTTTTTTATTCACTTATAATTGTTTGCCTATATTTATTTATACACGTGATATCAATATTATATTATTACAATGAATTTTTATTGTTGATTATCGGTGGGAATTTGCTTTTTATTCGCTTTAATTATTTAAAATTTTTTGTTTTGCGATTATTACCGGTACTGTCTTATCGCTTTCACAATACTCCGTATACTGGTGAAGCTAACGTTAATCCATCCAGGAACCGTCGTGTATTACCCATATAACAATGGTTCTTTGCTACGACCGTATGAATGATGCATTTACAATAGGTCGTATCGACGATGTGTATGTACTATATCCATAATAGTAACTATATTTACTTTTTTTGGACAAGAAATTATATTAATCAGGATTGCATTTAATAGTTTTTAATACTATACAGAGTATTTAGGATAAAGTTTTCATTATTTCAATATTCTTGGCTTGGCAGAACTTTCTCTGATGGTATCAAATTTAAACAAAAATGTTATAGTTAATACATGTTAGTCAATGTTTACTATTTTTCAATTAAAATTTGTAATTTTTTGGTAAAAAAATCTTGACGTCAAATTGATACCATGACGGGGCGATGATAAATATTTACTTTTGTCCTACATAGTGGATTTTAAATAAATTTTTAGTTGAAATATTTTTTGCGATAAAAAATACTATAATAGACAAAATCTAGAAAATTTTATTAATAATAATAATGATTTTATTAATAATTAATTTTGCCTTATTTTCAAAAGACATATTTACTAAAAATCTTAACAAATTTTTCAATGCAGTCTAATACATTACATTAACACACAACATGACTCATTGCTGATGCATTTATCTTTGTTTACAAATGTTAGTAGGCTGCTGTTAGCATTATGTTAAGCTTTAAACTAAAAATTAACTGTTAATATCAGAGATATATGCCGAGAAAGTGGTTAACAGTTAATACTGTCACTCTCTGGTTCTCCTCTATGAATGTAATTTGTTATCATTACCTTTGGCCTCTCTCCCTATTGTATTTTAATCGTTAATCGAGCCCCCTGCAGCTTGGTATCACCTAATGTTTTATGAACATTTCGTTTCTTAAAACTCGTTAGGTCTTTTAATATCTTTGTTTGTCTATATTGTACCTGCGCTGTAATAGAAAGGATTGAAATGATTAGAAAAAAAACTATTTGATTTACGCAAATTGCCTTCAAAGTAGTTTTATCATATGTCTGTCCATTGCAAGTCATTAAGTGTAGACATTATAATTTTTTAATGTGGGAAGTTTTTTCGTTTTTTTAATAAACAAGAATTGATTAAATAAAAACAGACATTTTTGGGTATTTTTAGTTTCAATAAATCGATAGACCCGTGATGACACCAAAAAATTTTAGTTTATATTTATAAAGACCATTTTCTACATTCACTAAGTTTATAAACGATGAAATAGTTTAATTGATATCATTATAATTTATTTACTATATTTTATTATAATTTTTTGTTATCTAAAGTAATATATCTAAAAAAAGTAATACCATAGATTATTTACAAAAATTATATTATTCTTCTAATTCTATTTATTCAAAAAACAAAAATAGGTTTTCCAATAAAATACAGATACTTCATCGATACGTATACTATAATTTACGAGGACCAGAATACACAGCTCAAATTATGTTTAAAAGGAACAAAATAATTTATTTCGTCGATTTAATATAGTCTCCAAAAACGAAAGGCTTCGTAAGAGTACTTGTATATGCTGGAATTTGTTTATTTCTGTAAAGAAAAAAAAAACACATTTTATGTTAATAAATATTAACTAACGAAGAGTTTTGTATTTATATTTGCCAGCTTTATTTAGCCTTATGTTGTGATTTATTTTTATCGTAGACTAAAGCATACTTTTAGGCTTTACTAAAACCACTTTTGATGCTTTACTTTATGGGAAACTATTTCAATTTCAATTTTTTATTACCAATGACAACTTTGTGATACTTCATTGAAGTTGTAAGCAATAATCATGAGAATTAAGGAATCTCTTAGAATCCTAATAATCTGGGGATGGATTATTAGGCGTCCAGACCAATTTCCTGACCACTTGATGAACTTCCCTTTATTGAGGGTGTTCCATTATATGTATAGATCAATGATTAAGCCAAACCCAAACCATATTAGCTAGCATACATTGACAGATATATCTAGCCACCCAGATAAAATTCTTAGTTACATTTATAAGCGGAAATTAAATTTTGACAAAATTTTCTATAGAAATAAAATTTTGACAAAATTTTCTATAGAAATAAAATTCTGACAAAATTTTCTATAGTAATAAAATTTTGACAAAATTTTCTATAGAAATAAAATTTTGACAAAATTTTCTATAGAAATAAAATTTTAACAACATTTTCTATAGAAATAAAATTTTGCAACAATTTTCTATAGAAATAAAATTTTGAGAAAATTTTGTATAGAAATAAAATTTTGACAAAATTTTCTATAGAAATACAATTTTGACAAAATTTTCTATACACTGAAAACTTTTGGTTTAATTTAGAAAATTTTGAATATTTGTAGAAAATTTTAACTTAACAGTATTACAAACATTGGCATCACGCCGATGTGATAAAAATAAGTAAATATTTTTCGACAAATACAAGAAAATTTATTATACATAACTAAGTTTTTTCACTTGTTAAAGAAAATTTTGTAGTTTGAAGAAAAAACTTGGAGTTCAAAATTGCAAGAATGTTCTTTGGTAAAATTTACAAATTTAAAGAAATTCTGAACTATTTTGTGGAAGACACGAATTTAGTTAATCTTTATGCTTCATTTGAGTATATTTTTTTCCTCGGGTTTAGTTAATTTAACTAACGTACACAAAAAAGTATTAGAGTAAAGAAAACTTTCTCCAAACATAATATTTCTATGAACTAAAAAAAAGTTAAATTGGCTTTAGTGAAATAGAGAGTTCACTTTTTTTTGAGTGTAGAAATAAAATTTTGACAAACTTTTCTATATAAATAAAATTCTGAAAAAAAATTCTATAGAAATAAAATTTTGACAAAATTTTCTATAGAAATAAAATTTTGACAAAATTTTCTATAGAAATAAAATTTTGCAAAAATTTTCTATAGAAATAATATTTTGACAAAATTTTCTATAGAAATAAAATTTTGCAAACATTTTCTATAGAAATACAATTTTGAGAAAATTTTGTATAGAAATAAAATATTGACAAAATTTTCTATAGAAATAAAATTTTGAAAAAATTTTCTATAGAAATAAAATTTTGACAAAATTTTCTATAGAAATAAAATTTTGCAAACATTTTCTATAGAAATACAATTTTGAGAAAATTTTCTATAGAAATAAAATTTTGACAAAATTTTCTATAGAAATAAAACTTTGACTAAATTTTTTATAGAAATAAAATTTTGACAAATTTTTTTATAGAAATAAGATTTTTACAAAATTTTCTACAGAAATAAAATTAACAAGTATTTTTTCCTGCTCACAATTTTATAGGGACCTGTTATCCCGGATCCTTTGAAAACTCCTGGAGACTTGGTAAAACTGATAATCAACATGTGAATGTTGATTTTGTTTTAATAGGTCCAGTTGGGGTCCTTGTGGTATAAATATGAGCCATCAACGTAGATATATTTTACAAGACTCAAATACATATTCATTTCTATGATATTTGCATTTAACTTTCAAAACACTAATACTTACTGGGACTTTTGTTTCACAATTTGTGTCACCGTTTCCATAATATCCTTAATATTTTTAATAGTACCAAATAGTTTTAGATTCTTACAAAGAGCCTGTATAAAAATGGAACCTTTTTCAGTGCGATATGATACAAAACCTAAGTAACAAATATAATAATATTAAAAGTAGTTTCTTTGTTGTAAAATAATTCATATACACATACCTTCAAATGTACTATAACATTTGAGAATCTCATTAGCACTGCCTGGAGGTGAAAATGGTATGGCATCTGTGAAATATCCATTACTTTCCATGGAACCCTTACAGGCTTGTATGAAAAATAATTTTGGTTTGTCATTCAATGTGGAATTTCGTAGGATGGGAAAGAGTACATGATCATCTATGGAATAATGACCATCTTTGGCTGCAATCTCCTCATGGCGTGTTCCATGGCTTAATATCACAATAACCAGACATGCATGGTCACTGTAGTCTTTGGTTTGAACTGAAATAGAACGCATAAAATTAAGTATGTATTAATAATATTATTGTATAATTTCAGAATTGGAGAAATAATTCTCAAAAAAAAAAAACAAAATCTACATTTTAACTTATATTTCCTTGATATAAAATAATTTTACTCACATAAAAAAAATCTATTTTTATGGAACAGTTAGTGCATATGTTTGAGGTACCCAAACGAAGCGAAGTATTTTATACTAAAGTTGGGTATTAAGTTCAAGTTTAGCCGCTAAAATTGTAATTTTTTCACGATTACTTTTCTTTAATTAAAAATTCAGTCAAAGAAGATTTTTATTCTTTTTGATAGCAGTCGACTAAGATTTAGTTCCCAAAAAGTACAGATTTGCGAAAAATGCGAACCGAACATTAATATGATGAAAAATTAGTAGATTAGGTTATATCGTCTCAGAATTTTATGACGCTCAGGAATATACATGCTTTATAGACTCTTATACCACTATTTGCATCTCCCCTAACTGTCCATAACGTATGCACAATTATTATGATTTAATAAAATGTCATATTAAAGGTTAGACTTCCGGTGGAATAATACAGCTAGTGTATGAGCCTGTCTTCTCGCCTCATAAAATAATCTAAATTTTTAATTGTCCTATTGTTAAGAGAGAAAGAAATATATAGTAAAATATCAATTGTGGTTCCCCGATGAGAAAATTGTTTAGATACGGTATCGCTTGTTACTAAAAACTGGTTGTTATTCTTTTTGTATGGTTATTATGAATTTGAGCTTTACACCATTTCCAAAAAATTCTAATTATTAAAAAAAGGTACTATATTTTTAATTTACATTTAATTTCTTAACAATTGGGAAACACTGTAATTTTTTTGAGCAAATTTGTATAAAACTGATCTGCCCTGAGTTCCTTGTAAGGCACAGGGCTAAGCCCTTTGACTTCCGATGTCCTCTACAAAGAACATTCAAAAACGACCCCATAATCATACTTCCCGCTTAGTCAAATGCAAATATAATGCTTCGAGGCCCGTATTAACATTTTGCTTAACAATAGTTTCTATACCGAAATTTCTACTATCCATCAAAAACGCTTTAACACATTGTAGCCGATCTGTATCGCACCTATATTTGTAGCATGCTGGCCAAATTCACTATACGTCAGATTTTTTTTTTTTGAAAATGTTGTTATTATTCAAAATTATTGGTTGATCACAGAAATGGTGTTGTTTTGGTCAAATGAAAGCGTCACAGTATTCTAAACAAAAAACCACGAAATCTATATATGGCAAAATGCTCTAATCTAAAACACATATGTACATAAGTATATGTATGTTGGGATGAATATACGTTAGAAAAAACAAAACACATATAAGAAATGATAAAAATAAATGTTTTGCGAATGATAACATATGTAAGTTTGATAACTAAACTACCTATAAAAACACATACAGATATAAATGATAAAGGGAAAATTCGAAGTGTGTAGGTCAACAAAGAATAACTCTTGCGAGAAATATTCTACATACTTTTTAGAATCGTCTATCAATGGCTCTATAGATGGAGAAAGTGTTATTAGAGGTATAGCTGTTTGCTGAGCCTCGGATTAGCATTTAAAGCAGTGTGTGTTTACTTTACTTCGTTTGCTTTTAAAAGCTGGCTCTCACAATTCTGGTTATAAAAACACATACGCATGGTAAAGGGGAAAGTTGAAGTGTGTAGGTCACCTCTTGAGAGTAACATTTATATTAATCATTAAAATCGAATGTCAATGACTCTTTAGTTGGAGAAAGAGTTATTAGATGTATGGCTGTTTGCTGAGCCTCTGATTAGCGTTTAAAGCAGTGTGTGTCTAATATATTTCCTTTGCTGTTAATAATAAATGGCTCTCAAAACTCTGCTTATAAAAAACACACACGCATGATAAAGGGGAAAGTTGAAGTGTATAGGTCAACAAACAATACCTCTTGAGAGTAACATTCATCTCAATCATTAAAATCTTTAGCAGTGCTGCCGCTACTACTTCAATCGAAGTATTTTGCTTCATTTTCACAAAATTTACTTCGTCACTCCTTCTTCCAAAAATCTGCTTCGCTTTTTGTTCTGCTTCAAATTTTTAAATTTTTCCCCATATTACCTAATTGTTTTTCCTATTCCTTTAATTACGATGAACATAGCGGTTATAATCATTGAATTATTAACCGATGTGGACCAATTTTTGCATAGTTGTTAGAGACCATATACTTACACCATGTACCAAATTTCAGCCGGATCGGATGAAATTTGGTTCTCTTAGAAGCTCTGCAAGCCAAATCGGGGAATCAGTTTATATGGGGGCTATATATAATTATGGACCGATGTGGACTAATTTTTGCATGGTTGTAAGAGATCATATGCTGAAATCATGTACCAAATTTCAGCTGGATCGGACGAAATTTGCTTCTCTTAGAATCCCCGCAAGCCAAATTTGGGGGTCCGTTTATATGGGCGCTATACGTAAAAGTGGACCGATATGGCCAATTTGCAATACCATCCGACCTACATCAATAACAACTACTTGTGCCAAGTTTCAAGTCGATAGCTTCTGTCGTTCGGAAGTTAGCGTGATTTCAACAGACGGACGGACGGACGGACATGCTCAGATCGACTCAGAATTTCACCACGACCCAGAATATATGTACTTTATGGGGTCTTAGAGCAATATTTCGATGTGTTACAAACGGAATGACAAAGTTAATATACCCCCATCCTATGGTGGAGGGTATGATAGAATGAATTCTATTGTTTTGTTTCCAAAAATGTATGCTATTTCAATTTTATTCAATCTACTCTACTTTTTTCCAAAATCTATTTCACTCAATTTTTCACTAGCGGCAGCACTGATCTTTAGTTGGAGAATGCCTTAGTAGATGTATGGCTGTTTATTGAGCATATGATTGCATATGAACCTGTTTATAGACTGGTAACGAAACGAAATTTTCGCTACTCATAAGGAATACATTGGTGTTTTTGCTTTCGAAAATTCCGTGAGCCGTTTTTTCGCAAGACCTGTATACAGCGCTTAATTCGCTTTATAGGTCGTTAGAATCGTTATACCATGCTTTTATTAAAGCCCGATATGCAGCTCTAGAGAAATTGCTGCTATCCATGCCAAAACTTAACTTTTTTGGTACCTAAAAATTCCGTGAAACGTTGTTATCGATTATTTACATTTATGTTAGCTTCCATTGGAAACATACTACAAAACATTATTATTGGCATGCAATGGAATATTTGCATAAGAGCAGATATACTGAGCTTAAAGGCTGGCTTAAGGGTCTGAATCTCTATACGAAATTGTGTGTGCCGATAATACAGTTTTACAATATTCACGGAATTTCAATTGACAACTATTGCAATCACGGTTGCCACAGTTGGTAGAATTCTAACAAAAATGGTTGATTTTAGTTACTGTTTGGTAGATTGGTAGAATTATTTATATTTTGGTCGATTTTGCAAAACATTTCTATTCAAGAAAGAGTTGCTTCAATTTTCTATAGAAACAAAATTTTGACAAAATTTTCTATAGAAATAAAATTTTGTCAAAATTTCCTATTGAAATGAAATTTTGACAAAATTTTCTATAGAAATGAAGTTTTGACAAAATTTTCTATAGGAATAAAACGTTGACTAGTTTTTCTGTAGAAATGAAATTTTGACAAAATTTTTTATAGGAATAAAACGTTGACAAGTTTTTCTGTAGAAATGAAATTTTGACAAAATTTCCTACAGAAATGAAATTGTGACAAAATTTTCTATAGAATGAAATTTTGACAAAATTTCCTATAGAAACGAAATTTTGACTAAATTTCCTATAGAAAATTTTGGACAAAATTTTCTTTAGCAATAAAATTTTGACAAGGTTTTCTGTAGAAATAAAATTTTGACAAAATTTCCTATGGAAATGAAAATTTGCTAAATCTCGTATAGAAATTAAATTTTCATAAAATTTTCGGCTCGAGGTCATGGGTATAAAAACATATGTTATTTTTTGTGAGTTTTAATTTTATTCAAATGTATCCAATATTTTGAAAAAAAATTTCTATAGAAATAATTTTGACAAAATTTTGTATAAATTCAATTTCTTTAAAAAATACTCAAAATTTTTCGCATTATTTCATACTATCAATGTCCATTGAAGTTATCCCTTTTTTATGGAAGTAGTCCCATGTTGGAGCACGCTAAAATCGTTAAAAAATTTAAAACATTTGCAATTCATTATTACAATATTTATTCGAGCTTATTAACATAAAAATACATTTGCAATTCATATACACCTAAAAAATTTATACACTTAAAGAATTATTTCTCTCATTCAGTCATTTGAAGAAAAGACATTCATTCTTCATACTAACCTCAAAATTTTGATAGAAAAAAAACTTTAATCAACTTCGTGGGAAATTTGTATTTATATATTAAACTATATGCAAAATCCTCAAAATAAACATTAGCCTATTTTTTTATCTTCAATAATCACTCAATATTTTAGTTAATTTAAAGACAATTTCTTCAAATCAAAAATTTTTTTCTTTCCTCTAAGGGCCATTCATACTTCAAAGACATACGACTTTTACGCAAATTCTAACGATTCGTGCCTAAATTTATAGAAAACAATTCTTAGAGCAAATATGAAATTTCTTCAATGAAATTTGTCCGTAATATTGTGTAAATTGCATACTCTAAAATTTAGGTTGCCTAATCTTTCATATTAGATAAAAAATTATTTTCTCAGTGTAGTACTTACTTTTCTCAACTGTTTTCTTAATTTTATCCACTTTGGCATTATCAATGACAGTTACTTTCATTTTGAAATATTCAAAAGTCTCCACCAATGCTTTGACATCTTCCGAACTACCTATACGTTCTTCATTATTGGGATTATCAAATATGACATTATTGAAGATATATACATATCCAGGTTTGGCCGATGGTTTCGTTTTATTGTTACTGGATACCATTGTTGTGACAGTCTTTGGAGTAGTATTAAAAATACTTGAGGAATTTGTTGTAGAACTTGCAATGGGTTTCGTGGTAACAGTTGGTTTTGTACTCGATGTTGACCATGAACTAAAAAGTGAACCCGGTTTATTTGTAGTTGTTGTAGTACTTTCAAATGATTTTGGTGTACTATATGAATTTGAGATCGGTTTGGAGGTAGTGGTAAATTTTAAATTTGATGTTGTACCCGGTTTATAAGATGCAGCACTTGGTTTATACGATGTGGTAAATAATGGTGAATTTGTTGTTATTGTATTGGCTGGATTACTGATTGCGACAGGTCCTTGAGTTATTTGTCTTTGACTATATGGTGAGGTATATGTAGTCGAAGCAGTTGTCAAGGGTTTACTAGTGAAGGTTATGGTTTTAGTACTTGTTGTTGTAGTCTTTGGTCCCATCAATGCTGGCACAGCAAAAGGCCTAGCGTCCGTTGATGAGAATTTGAAATTATCTTCACCCATACCATTTTTCGTTAGCGGTGAATTTGGTGTAGACAATTTGAAATTTTTTGCATCGAATTTAATTCGATGTTCTTCGACCCTTTGTGTTACAGTTCGTCCATTTTTCTCTGAGACTGTTGTGGTTTGTGTTTTTACCAATGTTGGTGTTATCGGGGGTTTAGATCCATCGCCAGCACTGCCTCCTCCGCTTCCGGCATTTGATGGTTGTGACTCATAGCTGAAGATAAGACGCGATACAGGCGAAGCAGTGCTCTTGAATTTCGGAGTACTTTTGCTACTTAAATTATTAATAGAGTTACGCGAAGAGGGCGGGGGAAGGGCTGGCAAATTACTGGGTCGATTGCGTCGTAATGGTACATTTGATGTTGTTGTTGTCGAGGAGGTGAAAGTTTTTGTTTCCGCTTTCTTATTCATATGCAACAAACGCATCATCTCCTCCAACTCCTGGGGGGTGGGAGTACGTCGTGTAGTAATTTCTGTTATACGAGCAGTTTGCCTAGAGGTCACAGTTTGTTTAGTCGTTTGATATGTAACGGTTTTCGCATTACTATTAAAGATGGTGGCATTTTGTGTTGTTGTATTAGTGGTTTCGGCTTGAGCCGATGTTGTTTTCACCGAAGTCCGAGGATCTTGTTTTACCAAAGCCTTACTCGAATCGCTGCCGTCCGATTTTTTCGATTTATCCCAACTCCATTTCATTTTGGGATTTGCTTTGTTGTTTTTCTTTTACAAAGGGGCAAAACAAAGCACCACACCAGAAAAATCCGCACTAAACGCTATTATAATTTTATTTAATTTTTTTGAATGTCAAAGTAATTGATGTCGATTCACTTAAAGAGTTGTTAGATTACTTTTTTCCCGTCTGAGCTGTTTTGGCGACTTTTCACTTCGTGATCGTTGTTATGCTTCGTTGGTGTCTTGCGAAATACTAAATGTCTGAGAAATTCTTTGTCACCCATTCAGAGGTACCATACTAAGTAAAACGCTACCTTCCATATGAAGAGTATTCGCTTGTAAAGGGGGTTCAGTTCTCTCATTGGAAAATGAAGGCAATATGAAAATGTTAAAGAGAAAGACACGATCGTAACGAATGTTTCTAGTTAAAGATTGTTGTTGTGTAATCTGTATGCAACATATGTAGTCAACTTGAGGAATAGGGTGGGAAAGTGCGTAGTACAGGGTAACTGACACGAAGTTTTCCCTATTCAAACACCAATATTTTTGGGATAATGTTTTTCATTGATTCAAATGTGTGGAAGTAAACTAAATTCAGAATCCATTTGCCCGAAATTTCCACCATTTTTTCTTACCTATTGACTTCAACAACGAGTTGTACTTTATATAAATATCATATGCCGTTATTTTGGTCCATATCCGTGCAATGACTTTATTAAGCGCATAAATATTCCCATATTTTTTTAGCGAATTGGACATGCAATGAGTGAAATTACGTGTCATTCTTGGTCAGAGTTGGTCCCATTCGCCCAAAATTGGTTCAAAAAATTATTAATTTTAAATTTGGTCCGATGGTTGGACCAAATGGAATTTGATTTTGGTCCATTTTCGTCAAAAATTTCTATAAAAATAAAATTTTAAAACCATTTTCTATAGAAATAAAAATTTAAAAACATTTTCTATAGAAATAAAAATTTGCCAAAATTTTGTACAGAAATAAACATTTAAAAAAATTGTATAGATACAAAATTATGCAAAATTGTATACGAAGAAAATTTTGTGAAAATTTTATATAGAAATAAAAGTTTGACAAATTTTCTATAGAAATGAAATTTTGACAAAATTTCTATAGATATAAAATTTTGATACTATTTTCTATAGAAATAAAATTTGGACAAAATTTTTTACAGAAATAAAATTTTGTCAAAATATTCTATAGAAATAAAATTTTGACGACATTTCTATAGAAGTAAAATTGTGACAATATTTTCTATAGAAATAAAATTTTCACAAAATTTTGTATAGAAATAAAATTTTAACAAATATTTCTACAGAATAAAATGTTGAAAAAAATTTCTATAGAAATAAAATTTCGACAAATTTTTCTATAGAAATAAAATTGTGACAAATTTTTCTATAGAAATAAATAATAAAAAAAAACAATATATAATAAATAATAAAAAAACAAAATTTTCTATAGATATGAAATTTTGATACAATTTTCTATAGAAATAAAATTTGGACAAAATTTTCCAAAGAATTTAAATTTTGTCAAAATTTTATTTCTATAGAAAATTTTGTCCAAATTTTATTTCTATAGAAAATAGTATTAAAATTTTATATCTATAGAAATTTTGTCAAAATTTCATTTCTATAGAAAATTTGTCAAACTTTTATTTCTAAAAAAATTTTCTTCGTATACAACTTTTGCATAATTGTGTATCTATACAATTTTTTGAAATGTTTATTTTTGTACAAAATTTTGTCAAAATTTTATTTCTATAGAAAATTTTGTCATTTTATTTCTATAGAAAATTTTATCATTTTATTTCTATAGAAAATTTTGTCAAAATTTTATTTCTATAGGAAATTTTGTCAAAATTTTATTTCTATAGAAAATTTTGTCAAAATTTTATTTCTATAGAAAATTTTGTCAAAATGTTATTTCTATGCAAAATTTGTCAATTTTTTTTTCTAAAGAAAATTTTGACAAAATTTTCTACAGAAATAAAATTTTGACAAAATTTTCTTTAGAAAAAAAATTGACAAATTTTGCATAGAAATAAAATTTTGAAAAAAAAATTCTATAGAAATAAAATTTCGATAAAAATTTTTATAGAAATAAATAGAAATAAGAATTATGAATGGAAGTAAAAGACAAAAATTTTCTATCGAAGTAAAATTTTGGAAAAGTTTTAACTTTTAAAAGATATTAATTTAATTTGGAAAAATGGTCCGCTGGTACGAATTTTGGTCCAATTTTGGAAAAATGTTGGGCCAAAATAAAAATTCATTCTGGCAACGCTGTTCTTGGTTTGTACGGGTCTTTTTTTGCTTTAGTGTAAAATAATTTGTCTTTTAGAACTAAAAGGTTCGATTTTGAAATTAAAAAGCATATTTTCAGATCTTTAACCATTTGATTGCCACTAAGGCCTGGTTTACATTTAATTCCAGTCTTCACACGCCGTACAATTGCAGGTGTTGTTGCAGTTGCAACAATATAAAAATTTTCTTGAATTTGTGGAAAAATATTTATTTTTGTGATATCGGCGTGATGTCAGCGTTTGTAATACAGTTTAGTTAAAATTTTCTAAAATAATCTAAATTCTCTAAAATGAATCAAATATTTCTTCCTGGTGGGTTCACTGTTTTTTTCAATGTACGTAGTCGGTAATGGCCTCTTCTATATTTTACAAATGAAACGACAAACTTAAATCATATATCTCCCATACTGTGCACATGGTTGTATAAATATTTTTAAGCCAGAAATTTTAAATTCATAATTTCATTTTTTTTAAATAACGGTGAAATTCCGATTACTTTCTCCAAAGTAACGATAGAGCTCAATGAACCCTCTTCTCATTAATGTATACTCTTTTATATATCTATCTCTTTGTCACAAATCTACGCGTATTTGCAAACTCTCACTCTCTCCATATATTTTTTATTGAGGACAGAGTAGATATTTTATCTTGAAAATCGTTCTTTTCCTTCTCTCTCTCTCCTTCCGTCGTGTATTATATGTAGTATAAAGTTGCATGATCACCGTATACTGTTTTTTTGCTATAATTTTGTTGAGCCATTCATTGCTTTAATTGTTGTCTTATTCCGATTAAACGTCATCGATACCTATGCATTGATATGTTATTGTTATTTGTTTTTATTACTTTGAAATGAGGACTTTTACAAAAAAAAAAAATAATATACATATGTATATTATTGCATGGCAATGAATACTCTACAAACAGTATGAAGATGGAATAAGTTCATCTATAGAGTGGTGATATGACTTATATGGGTGTTATATGGGAATACATGAAAAACTGCTTTATCGATATTCAAAGGGTATTATCGTAAGAGCTGCATACCGTGATTAATGGAAAAACCATACGAGAATTTTTCTTCCCAAAGAGAACATTTTGCTCCCATAATAAATATGTAGAAAAACTGTATTATTGTCACGCAAACTAAATTTTTCGTAGAGGATAAAGCTCGGTATAACACAGAAAAAAATTTCCGTAGTTAAACTAACGCCAAATTTAACTTATTTTTATTGGAAAAAAATTATTTGCTAGTAGTTAAATTTTATTATTTTTTCGAAATTGTCCACAGCTTAATGAAATCTTAGTTTTTTTAAGTATGTCTCAAAAATTTTATAAGTTTTACATAAGTTCAATATGAACTAAAGCAAAAGAAGATTTTTAAAAGGTACAACTGGACATTAAATTATCCTGGTTTAACAACGCTTTGTGGCAATCTCAAAATGTGTAAAATTTAGTTCAATTTTCGTGCGAGGTAGTTCATTTTTCGGTGAATGTATTTATGAACAATTTATCGGATTTTTGTTAACATTGGCACTGAAAATAATTTTAACAAATATATTTCTAATAAATCAAAACGTAGCCTTAGAAAATCAACATCACACCTTATTTAAAAATCTGCGAATTGACAAACAAAATTACTTGTAGGGTTAAACTACCTGCTTATAAAGTCCGACTTTAAGGGAAAATCTTTTATTCTAGTACATAAACGCTCAAGTAATGTTAGTTTAATTGCTTATAAATTATTTTCGGTCTTCTTTTTTAATTATTACCTAAGACAAATGACCGTCTATCGTAGTGGTATCGTGTAATGGAGGAAGTCACAGTCGTTGACCGATCAACCATTTTGACTCTGGTTTAGCATGCTTCGCCAATTGTTATTGTCACTGTTATTGTTTCATTGTTTCACACACATGAAGTAAGCGGCAAATGTCATGTTTAATAGGATGTATAATTTTTTTGTATACTTTATTGTCCGCATGAGCAAGTATTCTATTATTTTTGTCTGTGATTTCAAAGACAATAGATTTTCAAATAATAGACGTTCATTAAATTTATTTTTAGATAATAGAAAAACATATAATTGTAAATATCTTACTATTAGGCGGGTTTTCGTTTAACACCCTTATGGTCTAGACTAAAACACAGAACTCATCTATTCAGACCATACTGACAAAAAGCAATATTTTTCTATAGATTGTCGTAATAAGTTGATGGTGTGCTTATTGAACAAATAATATCTATCGTAAATAGAGACAAGACAGACACAGCTTTTTCACTTTCTTACTCACAATAAACTGCTATCGTGAATCGGGGAGAAGCAATTTTTTTTTTTTAAATTTTTGATTTGGCAATACCCACGAGATTTCCGCTTATAAAATACTCTGCATAAAAAACCAGTGAACGATAGTTTACACAAACAATAGTAAAATAAAATTATTATCCCATTTATTTCAATCACATAAAAATTTCGGTACACTCTAATGTCCAATAAACCAGGCTAAAAAATACTCATCCTTATTTCTTTGGACCATTTAGTTTTTATTCCCATATGTGTGCATGCAGTTATGAGGATGCGCCATTGAGTAGACGGATGGACAGACAACTTTCCACACAATTGGAAACAAGTCTCACGATCTTCGATGACACATACAAGTTGAACGACTGCAGGGCAATTTGGTGTCATTCTCAATTGAATGGAAGAAACTCTTGTAGGTAATGAGTGTGAGCGGGAGAGAAATGATTTAGATGAATGGATTTCAGATATTTATGTAATTTTCACCATTGTCTTTTTGTCACAGTCTTACTATAAAGAAAATCCACTTGTTCTTCGAATAAGAAGTTATTGTGAACACTAAGGGATTTTAATTGGAAAATTATTATATGCACCATTTCCTTGCAAAAAACAAAAAAAAAAAAACAAAACTAATTTGTATGATATAAAATAAACTAGAGAGAGAGTCATCTATAGCCAATTAAATGATATCACTACACTAACCCTAATTATTAAGTGTATGCGGCACTAGAACTAATTATTAAGTGGTGTTCGGCAAATTTCAGAGATGCAATCCAAAAAATAATTTTTGGCTTATCGGTAATGGTAATTTTCGCAAAAATTCATTTCTATATCATTTTTTCTAGGAAATTTTCGAAAAATTTCGTGTCTATAGGAAATTTCCGGAAAAATACCTTTTTTATCAAAATCAAAATTTCATTTCTATAGGAAGTTTTCGGAAAATTTAATTTCTATAGGAAATTTTGTCAAAATTTCATTTCTACAGAAAACTTTGTCAAAATTTCATTTCTATAAGAAATTTTGTCAAAATTTCACTTCTATAGGAAAATTTGCCAAAAATTAATTTTTATAGGAAATTTTGTTAAAATTTCATATCTATAGGAAATTTTGCCAAAATTTTAATTCTATAGGAAATTTTGTCAAAATTTCATTTCTATAGGAAATTTTGTCAAAATTTCATTTCTATAGGAAATTTTGTCAAAATTTCATTTCAATTAGAAATTTTGTCAAAAATTCATTTCTATAGGAAATTTTGTCAAAATTTCATTTCAATTAGAAATTTTGTCAAAAATTCATTTCTATAGACAATTTTTGCAAAATTTATTTCTATGGGAATATTTTGGAAAATTTCATTTCTGTAGCAAACTTTGTCAAAATTTCGTTTCTATAGAAATTTTGTCAAAATTTCATTTCTATAGGAAATTTTGTCAAAATTTCATTTCTACAGAAAATTTTGTTAAAATTTCATTTCTATAGGAAATTTTGTCAAAATTTCGTTTCTATAGAAATTTTGTTATAATTTCATTTCTATAGGAAATTTTGTCAAAATTTCATTTCTATAGGACATTTTTCTCAAAATCTCATTTCTATAGGAAATGTTTCTGTCTATATTTTTGCTTCCAGATTTAAAAAAGTCGCTCACTGTGAGGGTCCAGGGTTCGACAAAAATATTTCTCAAGGGTTTCAAAAGATGGAGCATTGCTGGGCCATGTGTTTCAAGTTTTCAGAACACTATGTTGGAAAAGATTTCGCGACTTTAAGTTAAGGCTAAGTACTTATCAAATCACGAGGATGGTCTTTGATCAAGTACATCAGTGAAGATCAAAATAATATGACTGAAATTTAGAGTGTGTCATAAAGGGATACCTTTTCCAAAATTTGATTTTTGGTGTTTTGATACTACTTCCAACCATTTTTTCCTTCATCGTATCCCCAGAATATTAGGTATTACTCTCTCTCTCTCTCTGGTCTTGTGTTTGTGCTAAGCCATTTCACTGATTCTGTATCGATCTGTTGCATAAAAGTAAATTATTATTTGTTGTATAAAAGTAATTATATCCACACCAGAACATATTTCTTTAACTTATAAGTTTCACTACACTCAATTACTGACCAGCTGGAATTACCATAACACGATTCCTTCTCCCAGTACTGTTGTAGGCACATATATTCAAATACATGTGATACCTTAGACCTACCTCAAGTAACACTGAAAATAAAAATTTAGGTCAACCTCCTCTAGCAAACGTCACATATACACACTTAATGACCTTAACCTAAATTTCACTGGGAGGTTTACCCATATGCCATATCGGGTAATACAAACATTACATAAATAATTATTTTTAAATGATTCGATAAAGCCCCAAAACCAATTTTTGGTAGTTTAATGACATTTCACAGAACACTTCGATATCAACGTAGCACAACACTATCACACACGCCTGCGCTCAATAAGACAATGTTAACAAATACTGACTACTAAATTTGTGGTGGGTATACACGCGTCGCAAAAAAATCCAAAAAATTGTAGTATGCAGTATCGGTGTTACGGTGTTGCGCTACGTGATCGCTATTTATTTGTTTGATTTGTATTTTAGGATGGTTTAGTTTTTTTTTTATTTTGCAAAATCTATAAATTACATTTATTTTGAAAAACTAGCACATTCATTGCGTGCATTTAATGCAATATTTCATATGGGATTTGACATTTTACAGTTACGTATAGGAATTCAAAAATTTTTCCTAAAAGAGTTCAATAAACCTTTGACAAGTTTGAATTGGAATTTTATTCAGTTCTTATTTGCCAAAATAGCATTTTATTGTGAATAACGTCTACATATTTTCATTAAATTAGTACATTTAATTTTTGACAAATTTTATTGCTATAGAAAATTTTGTCAAAATTTTATTTAAAAAAAAATTTGTCAAAATTTTATTTCTATAGAAAATTTTGTAAAAATTTTATTTCTATAGAAAATTTTGTCAAATTTTATTTCTATAGAAAATTTTGTCATAATTTTATTTCTATAGAAAATTATGTCAAAATTTTATTTCTTTATAAAATTTTGTTAAATTTTATTTCTATTGAAAATTTTTGCAAAATTTTATTTCTATAGAAAATTTTTGCAAAATTTTATTCCTATAGAAAATTTTGTCAGAATTTTATTTCTATAGAAAATGTTGTCAAAATTTTATTTCTATAGAGAATTTTTTCAAAATTTTATTTCTATAGAAAATTTTGTCAAAATTTTATTTCTATAGAAAATTTAGCCAAAATTGTATTTCTATAGAAAATTTTATCAAAATTTTATTTCTATAGAAAATTTTTTTAAAATTTTATTTCTATAGAATTTTTTTTTTAAATTTTATTTCTATAGAAAATTTTATCAAAATTTTATTTCTATAGAAAATGTTGTTAAAATGTTATTTCTATAGAAAATTTTGTCAACATTTTATTCCTATAGAAAATTTTCTCAAATACTTTATTTCTATAGCAAATGTCAAAATTTTATCTCTATAAAAAATGTTGTCAAAATTTTATTTCTATAGAAAATTTTGCCAAAATTTTATTTCTATAGAAAATTTTGCCAAAATTTTATTTCTATAGAAAATTTTGTCAAAATTTTATTTCTATAGAAAATGTCGTCAAAATTTTATTTCTATAGAAAATTTTGTCAAAATTTTATTTCTATAGAAAATTTTGTCAAAATTTTATATCTATAGAAAAATTTGTCAAAATTTTATTTCTATAGAAAATTTTGTCAAAATTTTATTTCTATGGAAAATTTTGTCAAAATTTTATTTCTATAGAAAATTTTGTCAAAATTTTATTTCTATAGAATTTTTTTTTTTTAATTTTATTTCTATAGAAAATTTTGTTAAAATTTTATTTCTATAGAAAATTTTGTCAACATTTTATTCCTATAGAAAATTTTGTCAAAATTTTATTTCTATAGAAAATTTTGTCAAACGTTTATTTCTATAGAAAATGTTGTCAAAAGTTTATTTCTACAGAAAATTATTTCAACAGCACAACACGAAATGGAGGGTAGCACAATACACTGTTACAACAAAAAAAATAATTTTGTGATTGCAGACAAAATATATTTTTCTTTGGGTCAAAATTCGAATCAGCTTCTTTTTAAAATTTTCACTTGCTTCTGTTATTCCAGCTGATGACAGTTTTGCAGATTTTCGCACTTTTTCTGGATATAACCGTTCTATGTTTTCTTTTAGCCCAATCAATCCTTAGCTGTCCAGTACTAAACTACACAGACCTAAAAAAACAGCACTGGCCTTAAATCCCAATTAGGAACTGGGTTATTAGTGCAATCAAACGGTTTTTTTATCAAAAATCCTTGCATTACATCTGTATTCTCAATGTAGGCCGACAGGGTGTGATGTTGACAAAGCAAATTAAATGTTTACACTATCGGCTTTCCTCAGACCTATGCCAAAAGTAACTCATTCACAAATTTCGCTAATTACTTTTTGACACCATGACTCTTGGCCGGCATTCCAAATATTTTGGCTTCCAAACTGCAATAACAACAACAACAACATATTACATAATTTGTTGTAAAAACAACAATAACAAAAACATATGTATATGTATATGGAGAGCCGGTCATCGTTTTTATTTTTGGCAAACAAACTCACTCTGCCACAAGAAGCTGAGCAAAATTGACATTGCGCATCGATGCAATACTCGGGTATTTCTACAAACATGGTTGCATTTTGTCATCTTTTACTAATTCGTCTGATCGGGGCGCTAGAGCTCGGTCATTAAATATGCCTGTCTCGTATGTGCAATTTCAGCGTACGAGACGCATTGTTTATTAGCTGGGTCTAAACAAGTAGCACAACCCTCCCCCAACCATTTGTAAGCTTTTTCCAGGCAATCCATCGTATGTGGTCAATTGATCAAAAAATTATGCAAAAAAAAAATCGAAATGTCCCAAAACAGCGAACAAAAAATCCATATCCAATAACTAGAAAAAAAACTTACAATCCTATTGGGCTACCTTTCGATACAACGAAATTGAAAATGATATGAAAACGATAAAAATAATAAATGTGTAATAACTCGAAGCCGAAGCGAAACGAAGAAACGAAAAATTTCCAACTTCCGTTGTGGTATAAAATCCCAGTACGTTCCGTGTAAAGGTATCAAATCACACCTACACTTAGAAGAACAAACAACACATTCTTGGGATTACCGAGCATATCAACAAAATGAAGTTATTCATTGTATTAGCTTGCTGTCTGGTCATTGTATCGGCTAGGCCTGAGCCACCGAAAAGTCGTTATGGACCCCCTCCAGCACCCCAGAAGGAATACTTGCCACCCAAACCTGCTGAACAGTATGGCCCGCCACCTACCCAACCACCAGCTCAACCTTTACCCGTCTATGGTGCTCCAGCTCCTTTCTATGGACCTCCAGCCGAGACCCTAGTGACCAAGAACGTATATGTCCATGTTCCACCAGAGGAGCCTGAGGTCTATGCTGCTGCTGCTCCCATCCAAACTGCTGTACCCAAAAAGCACTACAAGATTATCTTTATTAAGGCTCCTAATCCTCCAGCACCCGTTCGTCAAGTCCTTCCTCCTCCTGTACAGGATGAACACAAGACTTTGGTTTATGTTTTGGTTAAGAAACCCGAAGAACAACAACCCCTTATCCTACCCACACCTCAACCCACAGAGCCTAGTAAACCCGAAGTGTACTTCATTAAGTACAAACAACAGAACAAGCCAGCTGAACAATATGGCCCACCACCAGCTCCTGCCCAGCAATATGGACCACCTCCAGCTGCTGAAAAATTCTAGAGTAAATACCAAATACCAAAAACACTACACTACCATTCCCTGTTCTTTGTTTTGTGTAAATATGTATATGAACGAATCACCTTTTAATCCCTCTTAAATTATCTTCATATCACCGCCATTCTTTCTATCCGCCAACATTTTTTTGTGGTCTAATCTTAGGATAGTCGTTATAAGTTTGTTAACCAAAAAAACATACGTTTCTGTCATTTTGTTGTTATTTAATTTTATAATATTCATTTTGTGATAGAATAGTGAGTGATAACTCGGTGTACAACGAATCTTTTTTAAATAAATTATTTGTTTTATTAAACAAATTTTAAAAAAATGTTTTATTCACTTTTTCAATTTTTAAGTTTTTAGAAAAAATAATGTTCGTAACAAATTCGTTACTAAAGAAAATGTTCGGGTACGGCATTATCCGGTAAACCAAGGATGTCCGGTAATGAATGATGTTCAGAGTGTTCTCCAAACGTTATACTGGCCCACGATTCATCACCTGTGCGATGTCATAGACGTGCTCCCAAGCACTGCGATTGCATTTTTGGAAATAATAAATAAAAAAATAAAATTTTGACAAATTTTTCTATATAAATAAAATGTTGACAAAATTTTCTATAGAAATAAAAGTTTGACAAAATTTTCTATAGAAATAAATTTTTGACAAAATTTTATATAGAAAAAAAATCTTGACGAAAATTTTCTATAGAAATAAAATTTTGACAAAATTTTCTATAGAAATAAAATTTTGACAAATTTTTCTATAGAAATAAAATCTTGACGAAAATTTTCTATAGGAATAAAATTTTGACAAAATTTTCTATAGAAATAAAATGTTGACAAAATTTTCTATAGAAATAAAATTTTGACAAAATTTTCTATAGCAATAAAATTTTGACAACATTTTTTATAGAAATAAAATTTGGACAAAATTTTCGATAGAAATAAAATTTTGACAAAATTTTCTATAGAAATAAATTTTTGACAAAATTTTAGAAATAAAATTTTGACAAAATTTTCTATAGAAGTAAAATTTTCACAAAATTTTATATAGAAATAAAATCTTGACGAACATTTTCTATAGGAATTTTATTTCTATTCTATAGGAATAAAAATAAAATTTTGACAAAATTTTCTATAGCAATAAAATTTTGACAAATAAATTTTTATAGAAATAAAATTTTGCAAAAAAATTCTATAGAAATAAAGTTTTGCAAAAATTTTCTATAGAAATAAAATTTTAACAAAATTTTATAAAGAAATAAAATTTTGACAAAATTTTATATAGAAATAAAATTTTGACACAATTTTCTATAGAAATAAAATTTTGACACAATTTTCTATAGAAATAAAATTTTGACACAAATTTCTATAGAAATAAAATGTCGACAAGATGTTCTATAGAAATAAAATTTTGACAAAATGTTCTATGGAAATAAGGACCGGTACAGGGCTTGTCCCCGATAAGTATTTTTTTGTGATTTTTTTTTTTTGTTTTGAGTGTATTATACTACCACAAGACTACCATTAGAATTAAAACAAAGTATATTGTTTTTTTTTTTTACCATTTGCGAAGTTCATTTTATTTCACTTATAGGTTTTTGTTTTTTTTTTTTTTTTTTTTTTAATTTCCGATTTTATTACATATGTACGTAGTTACTACAGTTTATTTGCATTTTGCTTTTCTTACTCTTTTGGTTTTTTAGATTAAATAATCTCATGTGTTTAACATTTAAATTCATAATTTATTTTGTAATATTTTTGTTTGTCTCCGCAATATTAACTAAAACTCAATGTATTTGTTTTTATATGTATTTAGTTTTGTTTTTTTTTTTATTTTTTTATCCTGTTAATTTCTGTTCTTTGGTTAGATTAAAAATATATTTCTTTTTAAATGTTTGTTTCTTTTTTCATAAATGTATAGTTAGCGGGGGTAGTTGTTTTAATTAAATATATATATTTTTATATTTTATTATAATCATTAAATGTCTTTTTTTTCATTAACTCAGTTCTTTGCGCATTTTTAGTGCTTTTGGTTGATTTGGTTTTGTTTTGTTATTTTGCCATTTCGGGCAAAAGAAAACAAAAAATAATATATATTTTTTGTATTTTTTTAGTATACTTTATTCAAATTATATTAAAGTTGCTACTGTTTTTGGGTTTTTTGTTAAAATTACAATTTCTGCTATCTATGTAAGTTTTATGATTAGGGGAATTTTGATTTATGGGAAAGGTTGCCAATGAGGAAATAAAACAAAACATGTTCTTTAAAAATTAATTTTATATAATTTGTTAACCACCAGCCAATTTTATAGAACTATTTTAAAATCCAGTATGCACCTGCAGTGAAATTGGTTAATAAATGAGAGCCTTAAGGCCAAATTTGGGAGAAATCGAGCCATGCATATAGTATATGGGAGCTATATCTAAATCTGAACCGATTTGGATTATATTTTGCAGGTTTGGTTGATATTACAGGAGATTACCTTGTACTGAATTTGAGTAAGATCGGTTAATAAATGAGGCCACTATGGTCAAAAATAAGGTTATTACGGGCAAATTTTTGAAAATCAGGCGCTACATATATATGAGAACTATATCTAAATCTGGACCAATTTCCATGATTTTTTGGCTTACTCACTTGTATATTTTACTTAATGCCAGTATGTACCTCTAACGAAATTTCCGTTACCCATAATAAATGCATTCAAATATTTGCTACCGAAAATTTCGTGAGGCGTTGTTATCGATTGTTTACGTTTTGCTCCCATTAGAAATGTACAGGAATTTTCGCAAGAGCTGCGGGCGTAAGTGACAAATATTATGTTTCCTACAATTTTAAGATATAAAATTTATACTGCATTAACTACTATGTCGATAACTATTTAGCCCCTATTTTCCGCTTAGTTAAAAAGTCACTCATTTATTGTGACGTCAAAAAATAGCACCATAGATGTATGCCAGACTTGAACAACGAATTCCCTGCACATTTTTTCATGAAAAATTGTCTTGCATTAAATTTAGGAAACTCTTCTTTTAAATTTGTCTTCTTCTTCAAAGTAGGGCGAATAAAATTAAATTCTGGTTTAAATAAATAAATTCTAAACTAATTAAATCTAGTTTGAATCCGAATGGCCAATCACGCTATTATCGACTGATGCATCAAACTATTACCAATATTCGTTCACCAATGTGGTATCACAATGGACTGAATAGTCTAAGTGAGCCTGATACATCGGGCTGCCACCTAACCTATCCTACCAATATTCGTTTAACATATCTTAAAACAAATTATTTTCCACTTTGAAATTAATTTGAAATTCTTTATGTTACATACCAATATTATTCTTATTATTAACGACTTTTAAAAGTAATGTTATGCGACTACATTAATATGAATGCGAATACGAATATACCAATGTGTGTGTCTTTCCACATATCAAGAACTAATTAAAAACAACACACATACACGTTTATTATAAACCACACAAAAAAATTATATTTTTTCGTATAAACTAATCACATACATAACTAATAAAATATACGAAATAGTTTTAAATGTTAGTGTAGATTTTTTTCTTAGGGGTTGCTTTTAAACAAATAACACATCTAAAAATTGCCAAGGGATTCTAATGGTAAAACTAGGACAAAAATAGAATAATAGACATTAGAGTCTGCTCGAAATCTGGATTCCTGGAAACACTTGTACTACAGAAAATTCAGTGAATATCGTTTAAGAGTATTTATGGTGAAACTGTATTACCGCCCAATTCTGCTAAGAATAGTTTGGGGAGGCCCATAATAAATGCATTGATATTGTTGTGTCGAAAATGTTGGCGTTATTATCGATTGTTTACATTTTTTCTCCCATAAGAAATAAATACATGGCAAAACTTTGTTATCGGTATGTAACAGAAATTTCCGCAAGAGCTACATACCGGACTTTAGCCGGCATTTAGATGGCATAGCTCCAAAATTTCTGGCTAATTATAACAAACACGTATAAAAATTTAATAATACAGGGTAACTAAGTTCGGGTTTAGCCTCTAGAACCAAAAACAAATTTGTAAAAAAAAATCGGTAAAATAAAATGAGTAATGAGCCAAGGCAACAATTTAAAATAAAAATAGTTTGGGCAGATAATGATGATCATACAATTTTTGTATCAAATAACCCCCAAAAATAGTTTGGACCGATAATGATGTTCATACAAATATTTCCCAAAATAGTTTGGACATATATTGATGTTCATACAAATATTTCCAAAAAATTGTTTTGTGCCGATAATGATGTTCATACAATTTTTGTATATTTGATAGTTTGGAAAATAGTTTGGACCGATGTTCATACAATTTTTTGTATCAAATATTCCCCAAAAATAGTTTGAAGCGATAATAATGTTCATACAAATTTTTCCGAAGATAGTTTAGACAGATATTGATGTTCATACAAATATTTCCCGAAAATTGTTCGGGTCTACAATTTAGGTCATGTACCACTGTATCAAAATTTCCCCAAAATAGTTTGGGCCGATAATTATGTTCACACAAATATTTCCAAAAATTAATTGGGCCGATAGTAATGTTCATACAACTTTTTATATCAAATATTTCCAACTACACACAAAAAAATTTCACGAATATTTTTCCAATTAAAATTTTAATTGAGTTTTAAAAAATATTCAATTAAAAATTTAATTGATTCAACAAATTTTTTAATTGAAACAAAAATCAATCGCAAAAATAATAGTATTAATTAATTTTTTAATTGGATCAATTAACTTTTTAATTGACCTTCAATAATTTTTAATTGATACTATCATTTCTGTGATTGAAGACATTTCAATTAAAAATTAATTGGATCAATTAATTTCGTGATTGAATCAGAAAAAAAATTTTGTGTGTAGGAAACCTAAGCCGGTAATAAAGTTGTTCAGAAAAATTCTTATGTGTGAAAAATATGTTTTTAGAGAACTTGTACTAAGAAAAAATCGATAACACCGCCATCGGAAAACAATCATTAACATAAATGGCCATATAATTCTTAATGACCTAAAAGAATATTTTGAAATAGATTTATCTCAGATTTTCCAATAATTGGATTGAACCATATTTTTATTTCTCAAAATTGTAAAATTGCTACGACATTAAAATCTCCTTGGCAATAAACAATACTAATAGCTAAGCTAAAATATTAACCTCAAACATTAGTTTTGTTTTTTTTTGTTGCACTTCTCTAGTTTTCTTTCGTAAAGTTTTTGTTTTTTTTTTTTTTTTGCAATATTTGGCCCACCCCAGCTACTAGTACATTTAAATAAATACAAATCACTAAATTTAATTACTCACTATATTTTTGCGTTAGCCCCCGTTTTTTTGTTGGTCTATTCAATATTGCATAATACTAATCTAAGATACCGATGAGGTATCCTCATTATCATTACCCTGATATAGCTTTCGTTCTCGACATTCCAAAATAGCCCAAACCAATAATGGAACACATCCAAGAACCATACAGGAACCCATACAATAGAAAACAATAGCATAACTGCCAGATAAATCACGCAGAAAACCAGCGAGTGGTGGTACAGATATGGCTCCAATCGATTGAAACATTCGTACTAAACCATAGCTTGAGCTGATGCGATCGGTCCCAAAGATGTCAGCCAATAATACTGGCATAAGGACATACCAACTGCCTAAACAAAAACCATAGATAGCTGCAGATAGTCCTACCAAGTAGATGGTGTATTCCGAGGGTATAGTGAGAACAGATAGACCGGCACCAAAAATACTGAAAAAAAGGAATATAGTAGATGAGTACATTACAATAATAATAATAATAATAATAATAATAATAATAATAATAATAATAATAATAATATAAACAATGTTTATCATTGTAAATATTTGTTGCTATTTGAACAATTTGTGCATTGAAAATATAGAATTTCAATTTCGTTTAAATCGTATATATTAGATTTTCGTATTTTAACACATTTGTCATCATATAAGTTTATCCGGACGACAGTGTCGAACATATCCCAGATATCGATATTGCTTCATGTTTATGGTATAGATAACACATTTACCGATTATTTACTCATCGCCGACAATTCGTATCGATTGGTCACACTGTAAGATTCTTTACAACCACAGACATTCCTTCCGGATAAACTTATAGTCTGGACGACGCTTTAGATTTCTCCTTGAAACCAATTATTTTTTTCTTCAGATTTTGCGACTTTACTTACCAAACTACATAGATTTTCCTTCTGTCAAATAGTTGCAAATCGGAAAGCCATCCCAAACCCAATCGTCCCACCAAATCTAGGACAGCACTAACTGTTACCAGATAACCAGCTTCACTTTTGTTGTAACCTTAAATGTCAGAACCGAGAGCACATAATGTAATCATCATATAAAATATTAAAACAAAAAAATGTTTTCCAACTTACCAATGGATATAACATGGGCAGGTAAATAATACAACATATAAGGACAACCCACTGACATTAGAGTCACCGACAGGCACATCAATATAAATGTGGGATCCTTCAGTAAGCTAATGTCCAAATAGATTTCAATACGTTCATAACATGTTAGCGGAGCATCATCTACATCCTCTTGCAATGAATTGATTCCAATAATGCTGCCATTTTGTGCATTTTCTGTAGACTTTTGTTCACTCATACTACTGATAGGTGTAGGTATTTCCATACTCTTGCTGAGACCTCGCGTTACCACAGTAGGAGGTGAGAGAGGCTTCTCCAAATGGGCTTGAATTTTGGAAATGATTTCGTCGTTGGCAAATACATTGCGGCGACGTCGCGAGGCACGATTAGATTCGGTACCAGAATTTTTGCGATACACCCATGTTGATGTGGTACTTAGATCTTCAACGGAATGCATTATACCGGAACTGCGAACCTTTTTAATGGGTTTGATGAATGTAGTCTCTCCTATTATATCTTTAATTTCGTCATCACTCTCTTGGGCGCAGGTAGGAACAGATTTTTCCGAGGCTAAAAAATAATTACAATTAAAAAAATTGTCCATCATCGTTATCATTATCATCATTCTCCAAACCTACCATTATATCTATTACTATAATAGTCATTGAGGCGATTCTTTGATTCCTCCATAAATAGATGTTCTATAAACTTAGCATTCAAGCCATCTTCACATGTATCCAAATAGGTTGAATTGGTCAGCATATCTGTGGTACTTGGATTTATATCATTCAATGGCTTTGTGGCATCCTCCTCATCCACAACTTTCTCTTCATTACTCATCGATTCCAAAGGTCTATATAGCATAGCTGACAAGCACACATCGAACATGCAGAATCCTAAAATCAATATTGTACCATGGAAACCGAACTTTTCCGCCAAATGCTTTATAAGTACAGGCAAAATAAAACTTCCCGTTGCCGTCCCCGATACACAAATTCCATTGGCCAATGCCCGATGTTTATCAAAATACTGCGAAACTATAACAATGCCAGGAGTAGTGGAGAGGCCACCTCCTATGCCCGTTAATATGCCAAAAGTGAAGAGTAAATGTACCAAACTTGTGGCAAAATAACTTAGTGTCATGCCCAGGGCACAAAAAAGCCCTCCAACAAAGACTACGGTGCGACAGGAAAAGCGTTGACATAGGGCACTGGAGACCGGTGCTAAAGCTAAACATAGAGCCGATAATATGGCTGGTATCCATGATGCTACCGTTGCTGTAGAACTAGGAAATGTTTCCATTATCTCCACATATAGGACACCGTAGGATTTTACCAGACCCGCCACCCAAAATTGTACAGAGAATGCTCCGAATACAATGAACCAGCCATAGCCACCATCGGGCGGATCGGTGCTGATTGAGGAACGTGATGAAGGCGGATGACCGGAGCTGGGTCGATCTCTTGAACTTGTGATACTGGAAATGCCGCTTGGCGCTTTTTGTACACCCTTACCACGTTTCCTTTTGTTATCAATGTTATTGCGATTCGAACGTATCTCACGCGATTTGGCGATTAGTGGTCTAGCCGTTATACTTGAGACCGTTAACAAGTTCTCGTTGTCATCTTCCTCAATTTCCGATATTTGGTGTTCCAATAAACTGGCATGCAACGTGCGGCTTGCCGGGCAATACGGTGTTTCGATGGGCAAAGAGACCGGACGCCTTGGTATCGTCGATGTTGCCGATCCCGGCGCTGAGGCAGCAACCTCGTTAATGGAGACAGCCGAATGGGTCGTAATGAATGGGTTCTGTGCACTACCGCCCATTTGGAGGCCAAGACCACATCCCGGCTGCAATCCAACTCCAAGGGTATCCATTTGTTTTGCATCCATATCGCCAAGCGGTACTGGTGGTGCCGAGACAATCGAGAAGAGTGAACCACTCGATTGCTGACATTCGGTGAGTAATGATGGAGCTGGCGGTTGAGAGCAGGCGACAATGGGCAACTCACCTTCTCGTCGGTATTGAGGCTCACAGATGACTTCAATGATTTCGGTGGAGTTACCTTCAAGGGCAGATTGGCTGTTGAGTTGACTTTGACCAATGCTTGCGTTTGAGTGAATGAACCTTCCCGACTCGTACTGGACTCGACTAATTGGGTCCGGTTCACTCGCGCAGTACAACGATCCCCGTGAATCCTGCAGAGAAATATGAAAGGGGGAAAATAAATTAGTGTAAAGGGTTGAATTCTAATGAAAAATTATTTAACCTTTAATCATAAGATTTAATTCAAGCCAATTTAATATCAAAACAGTGCTTACTTTTAGGCTATTACAATCAACCATACTATGAATTTGAAGCAGCTTTGCCACAATGAATTTTTATTTTGGACCAACATTTTTCCAAAATTGGACCAAAGTTCGTACCAGCGGGCCAATTTTCCAAATTAATTAATATAATTTAAAAGTTAAAATGTTATTCTTCGATAGCAAATTTTGTCAAATTTTTATTTCTATTCAAAAATTTTATCTCTAAAGAAAATTTTGTCAAAATTTTATTTCTATAGAAAAATTTGGCAAAATTTTATTTCTATAGAAAAATTTGGCAAAATTTTATTTCTATCGAAAATTTTGTCAAAATTTTATTTCTATAGAAAATTTTGTCAAAATTTTATTTCTATAGAAATTTTTGTCAAAATTTTATTTCTATAGAAAATTTTGTCAAAATTTTATTTCTATAGAAAATTTTGTCAAAATTATATTTCTATAGAAAATTTTATCAAAATTTTATTTCTATAAAAAATGTTGTCAAAATTTTATTTTATATAGAAAATTTTGTCAAAATGTTATTTCTACAGAAAATTTTGTCAAAATTTTATTTCTACAGAAAATTTTGTCAAAATTGTATTTCTATAGTAAATTTTGTCAAAATTTTATTTCTATAGTAAATTTTGTAAAAATTTTATTTCTATAGAAAAATTTGGCAAAATTTTATTTCTATAGAAAATTTTGTCAAAATTTTATTTCTATAGAAAAATTTGTCAAAATTTTATTTCTATAGAAAATTTTGTCAACATTTTATTTCTATAGAAAAATTTGCCAACATTTTATTTCTATAGAAAATTTTGTCAACATTTTATTTCTATAGAAAATTTTGTCAAATTGTTATTTCTATAGAAATTTTTGTCAAAATTTTATTTCTATAGAAATTTTTGTCAAAATTTTATTTCTATAGAAAATTTTGTCAAATTTTTAAAAATTTTGAAAAATTACCGATTTAACGAAAATGGACCAAAATCAACCAAATTCCGTTTGGTCCGACCATCGGACCAAATTGAAAATTTAATTTGTTTTGGCCCAACCTACTTTTTTGGATCAACCCTGATTTGAAGGTTCTCTTGAGAACAAAATGTTAAAGTGTAGGCAATACTAATATTCCTTATTTAGGAGCCACCGTGGTGCAATGGTTAGCATGCCCGCCTTGCATACACAAGGTCGTGGGTTCGATTCCTGCTTCGACCGAACACCAAAAAGTTTTTCAGCGGTGGATTATCCCACCTCAGTAATGTTGGTGACATTTCTGAGGGTTTCAAAACTTCTCTAAGTGGTTTCACTGCAATGTGGAACGCCGTTCGGACTCGGCTATAAAAAGGAGGTCCCTTGTCATTGAGCTTAACAGGGAATCGGGCAGCACTCAGTGATAAGAGAGAAGTTCACCAATGTGGTATCACAATGGACTGAATAGTCTAAGTGAGCCTGATACATCGGGCTGCCACCTAACCTAACCTAACCTATTCCTTATTAATTTAAACCAATAGAGAAGAAAATTTAAAGTTTGATTATAATGAAATTTCTATATAATGAAGTAATAATCTGTCCCAGTTAAGTTCTATTAGAGGTTAGTTCGACTACATACTGCTACTAAAGGGTGATTCTTTTGAGGTTAGGATTTTCATGCATTAGTATTTGACAGATCACGTGGGATTTCAGACATGGTGTCAAAGAGAAAGATGCTCAGTATGCTTTGACATTTCATCATGAATAGACTTACTAACGAGCCACAACGTCGAATTTTCAGTGAATGGGCCCTAGAAAAGTTGGCAGAAAATCCGCTTTTTTATCGACAAATTTTGTTCAGCGATGAGGCTCATTTCTGGTTGAATGGCTACGTAAATAAGCAAAATTGCCGCATTTGGAGTGAAGAGCAACCAGAAGCCGTTCAAGAACTGCCCATGCATCCCGAAAAATGCACTGTTTGGTGTGGTTTGTACGCTGGTGGAATCATTGGACCGTATTTTTTCAAAGATGCTGTTGGACGCAACGTTACGGTGAATGGCGATCGCTATCGTTCGATGCTAACAAACTTTTTGTTGCCAAAAATGGAAGAACTGAACTTGGTTGACATGTGGTTTCAACAAGATGGCGCTACATGCCACACAGCTCGCGATTCTATGACCATTTTGAGGGAAAACTTCGGAGAACAATTCATCTCAAGAAATGGACCGGTAAGTTGGCCACCAAGATCATGCGATTTGATGCCTTTAGACTATTTTTTGTGGGGCTACGTCAAGTCTAAAGTCTACAGAAATAAGCCAGCAACTATTCCAGCTTTGGAAGACAACATTTCCGAAGAAATTCGGGCTATTCCGGCCGAAATGCTCGAAAAAGTTGCCCAAAATTGGACTTTCCGAATGGACCACCTAAGACGCAGCCGCGGTCAACATTTAAATGAAATTATCTTCAAAAAGTAAATGTCATGGACCAATCTAACGTTTCAAATAAAGAACCGATGAGATTTTGCAAATTTTATGCGTTTTTTTTTTTTAAAAGTTATCAAGCTCTTAACAAATCACCCTTTAGAAATGAAATATATTTGAATATGAGTCAAAATCAAAATGCCTATTTACAAGCAAACCGTCAATTACCAAATTTTTTACAGGGTACCAACTAATTGCATTATAAACCAATTTGAGAGCATCTCATTAATTGAAGTGGCCTTTTAAAATAAATATAAAAATAATGCATACTTATTAAATTAATGCCCAAAATAAAATCAGATTTTAATATATTCACAAATTAGTTTCATTTTTCCTCTTATTTCTCATCTGAGGATTCCTCTTTGTAAACTCTGGTTTGAATATAAAGCAAAACGCACACATTTTTGTCAGCTGTCAGCATTTCTAAGGTCTATAAAAATTCCACGTTTTCAATATGCATTTCAAGGTTTCCAAGGTCTGTTGCTTTACTTTGGTACATTGGTAGCTATGTAGGTGGATGGATGGTTAGAATGCTTTGCTGGTCTTGACCTTGTCATTACAAAATATGGCTAAGTGTTTATGTGTTATATTCCTTGTGTATTTGTTATGTTTGTTGTTGTTGTTGTTGTGGTGGGAAAATTCCATTTTCTTCTTCGCGTTTAGTAAACAACGGAAATAAATCCTTTGGTTTCCTATGTATTGAAGGCTGAGAATTTTGCGCTTTACCAATCAAATTAAGCAATTTTCATTGATTTTTTATCCAAAAATGATATAAATTTATGGAATTTTTATAAATAAAATATACAGTGAAACCTCAAGTTTGAGAAAACCTCCCAAATATGGACAGTTCTCTGGGGACGTTTGCCATATTAACATATTAAAATTAACCTCTAACAACTGAACATCTCCCAAATGTGGATAAAATTTAAGCTACCACCTTTTATCCATCTTTCAGAGGTTTCACTGTATATAAATTTTCAAAAATATTCATATATTCAAAATATTAAATTCCTTTTTTTGTATCAAAATTTCCATGCAAAAAAGTTCGCAAAGAAACGAATATTCATATTCGGAGAGCTTAATTATAAGAGTCAGTAATTTCCACTTTCTTTCATTCGGCTAGTTAACATATTTCTATAGAAAATTTTTTCAAAATTTTATTTCTATAGAAAATTTTTTCAAAATTTTATTTCTATAGGAAGTTTTATCAAATTTTTATAGGAAAATTTGGCCAAAATTTTATTTCTATAGATATTTTGTCAAAATTTAATTTCCATAGAAAATTTTCTCAAAATTCTATTTCTATTGAAAATTTTCTCAAAATTTTAATTCTTAGAATTTGTTTTCAAAATTTTATTTCTATAGAAAAATTTCTCAAAATTTTATTTCTATCGAAAATTTTCTCAAAAGTTTATTTCTATAGAAAGTTTTATCAAAATTTTATTTCTATTGAAAATTTTCTCAAAATTTTATTTCTATAGAAAATTTTTTCAAAATTTTATTTCTATAGAAGTTTTCTCAAAATTGTATTTCTATCGAAAATTTTCCCAAAAGTTTATTTCTATAGAAAGTTTTATCTAAATTTTATTTCTATAGAACATTTAGTCAAAATTTTATTTCTATAGAAAATTTTGTCAAAATTTTATTTCTATAGAAAATTTTGTCAAAATTTTATTTCTATAGAAAATTTTCCCAAAATTTTATTTCTATAGAAAAATTTCTCAAAATTTTATTTCTATAGAAAATTTTGTCAAAATTTTATTTCTATAGAAAATTTTTTCAAAATTTTATTTCTATAGAAAATTTTGTCAAAATTTTATTTCTATAGAAAATTTTGTCAAAATGTTATTTCTATTTTATAAAGACAAAACGACTTCGGAGAAGGAAAACAAGAGAAATGCGTTTTCTATGCTAAGCAAAATTTGCATTCGTATTTTAAGGACATGAAATCTTTGGTCTCACGACAATATTTTTTTCAGTGCAGTTATGTCCAAAATTAAATGTCTTTATCTTTCCGGAATGTTGGCAGGGCCTTTAGATATAAAATCTTCTCATAAACAAGGATTTTTGTTAAAACAAAAGGAAAAACATTTAAATATTTTTTTTATAAAATTCATATAAATTTTATTAAAAAAAAATATTCGATTGTTCCCAATATTTTTGTACCCATCCATTTGCAGAAGGGGCACGTCCATATATCCATAATGAGAAAATGCAATGGCAAAAGACGAAGTCAAAACATGGCATTCCGCTAGACAAAAGGCAAAATAACACCCACATAGTACATGCATACATACATATATGCACTTGCCTGTCATAATAGAATTGTTAGTATTCCCTGCTCAATATCAGAAAACGATATGAAAGAGAAGGAGTAGTATTCCTATCGTGTGATTGCATCAGTTGTCCTGTTGACGTCATTTTTATTCAATTCATTTGATTTTATTTTGTCGTTTTGTCGTTTTGTCGTTTTGTTTTTCTATTCGTTTCGATTAATTTATTTATTTACTTTTAAGCTGTATAGACTTCAATACATAACGTATTTACGTACATTGGGGCGCGTGTGTGTGTATATGTCAATCAAACAAATTTAGGTAATGATAAAAAATATGTAGCATACCTTTAGGGTCTTACACAGACAGGATTGCGTGTCTTAAATTGTTTAATGACAATTTGAATTAGATTGAATTTTCTTGTCTTTATTTAATATTATATACATATATCACAAGTTAAATTAAAATAAAAAAACAAACACAAACTGCACCGCCCTGACCCCCTACTTGTGCAATCTCCTTTAAAAAACTATGCTTCTGTCATAATTCAAATCGTATCCATGCCGTACTAGCAGTGATCTCTCCTGTGGTTACACACTGGTAGTCCCAGGTAACAAATGCAGTATTTTAGAACTTATACAAGTTCACAGTATTAAATTAAATGTATATTATGCTAATGCCATCTACATGTCGTGCTCAATCAAACTTAATTCTCATTATGAGTTTTAAATGACAGGAGTTGTAATTTCTTTCAAGGTTTTTGTAGTTTAACTTATACAACCAAAAAAAGGGGTTTGAATAGTTTGAATAGTGAACTTTTTTTTAACACGTACGATTATGGCATGACAACAAAAGATCCCGACCGAGGAATCGTCCTCGGCATTCGACTAAACTTCGATCATCGGTCCTCTGTGTAATAAATTCTTTTGGTAGCTTAACGTTGGTTTCAAGATAGATAACCTAGTTTTATTTATATTCACTTTTAATTTGAAAAATATGAGTTTTTTATATATATCCAAAGGCGCATTACATCTCAAAATTGTCGATAAATCCGAATTTTAATGTGAACTCCAAAAAAATGTATCACAAAAGCTAATGCGCTATTAGCCATCTATAATCGTTTACATTATAAATAGAATTTTTTATGTAACAGAAAAGAAAACTTTAAAAAACGATTTCTATACTATCGGATTTTGAATACTGAAAATACTAAAGGCCTGCAAGAGTAGTATAAAACATTGTTTACGTTGTCGTTCAATAAAATATGTGAGTTTTTAAGGGCTATAGGAAAAATGCATGAAATCTTTATTTATGTCGATAGTATGGTTCATATAATTTAATATTTGAATGCAAATATTGACCGAGACTGCTCCTCCACTTAGTCCAATTTTGACATACTCTTTCAACATTTCGGCCGGTATCTCACAAATAAATTGCACCAATGCGTCAGTTGAAGCGAGCATGTCTGTAAAGACATGATCTTTAACATACCCCCACAAAAAATAGTCTAAAGGCGGTCCGAATGTGTACCAAACTGTGACTTTCTGGATGCATTGGTAGCTTTAGCGATGCTTCTGACTGATCTTTACTCCAAAATCGACAATTCTACTTATTTACCTACCCATTGAGCCAAAAATGAGCTTTGTCGCTGAACAAATTTTTCGAACTTTCTTAACTATTGTTGCCAAAAAGATAATAGCTAAAAAATCACCCTTTAGATTTATTAAAAACCGCTTCGGCTTCGTCACAATTCCTAACCGAACTGCATAGGAGTGGATTATCCTCCCTTGTTATTGTTGCCATTTCTTAATACATATTTCAATGCTACTCTATGTTGTTTCACCGAAATGTGAAACGCCGTTCGGACTAGGAGGTCTCTTGTCAATGAACTTAACATAGAATCGGGTCGCCCTCATTAATAAGAGAAAAGTTCATCACAATGGACTGAATATCTAACCTAACCTAAGTTAGATTGCCATTCGTGCCAAAAATAATCTACCAAAATACGAAAAAAAATCTACCAAATTTAAAAAATCGTATTTTAAAAAAATTTGGTCAATATTTTACTTCTATAGAAAATTTTGTCAAAATTTTATTTCTATAAAAAATGTTGTCAAATTTTTATTTCTATAGAATACTTTGTCAAAATTTTATTTCTATAGAAAATTTTGTCAAAATTGCAAAATTGCTGCAAGAGATGATGCTGATGAGAAACGTGGTAATTCCGAAACGTGCGTCCATCCAACCATCTTGCAGTCTATAGGGCTTTGCCCAAATAAATTTGACAAACATTCTTTTCCTCTGTTGGTTAAGCTACACTTTTAGTTTAGTCAATGCATGGTTTTAAGCTGAAATAGAAAAACAACAACAAAATTTTATTTCTATAGAAAATTTTGTCAAAATTTTATTTCTATAGAAAAATTTTTCAAATTTATATCTATAGAAAAATTTGTCAAAAAAAAATTTTATATCTATAGAAAAATTTGTCAAAATTTTATTTCTATAGAAAAATTTGTCAAAAATTTATTTCTATAGAATACTTTGTCAAAATTTTATTTCTATAGAAAATTTTGTCAAAATTTTATTTCTATAGAATACTTTGTCAAAATTTTATTTCTATAGAATACTTTGTCAAAATTTTATTTCTATAGAAAATTTTATTTCTTAGAATACTTTGTCAAAATTTTATTTCTATAGAAAATTTTGTCAAAATTTTATTTCTATAGAACATTTCGTCAAAATTTTATTTCTATAGAAAATTGAACATTGTAGAGGAATAGTTTGTAAAATCAACCAAAGCATCAAGAATACTACCAATCTACCAAACAGAAAAAATCTACCATTTCTGGTAGAGTTCTGCCAACTGTGGCAACCGTGAACTTATTCCCACCTACTCTTACAATATAAATTCATCCACTATTTAAAAGTCCGGAATGTTAGAGGCAGTCATTTTAAATTTATAAATAAATATTATAAATCCTTGTACATGTAAGCTGTCAGCGTTGCCGTTACTGGCTCTAAAGACCCAAATTGGGCTCTTTTTCATCTTGGCTCCAAATTTGGATCTTTTTAATTTTGCGGGCACTTTTTGGCTCATTTTTAGTTTTTTTTTAAGTGACGAAGAAAATGTAAAATAATATAAGGCTCTAAAAAGAGTATATATAGACGAAAGTCCAACCAATCCCAATTTTATGTACCCTCCACCATAGATAGTGTAGAAAGTTTTACGAAAGACTGTCTCGGCTTCTAATAGCTGCCGATGGCAAGGTAAAACTTTTTAACATTGTCTTCTAAATTGTTACTTAGTCCATATGGATGATATATTAGATAAAGAAAGCATATTAAATGCCTATGTAAGCCACATACATTCTTGGTCGGTTTATATAGATCGAAAGAAATTTCTTCCTCCAAGTCAAATAAGTCTAATATGGGACCGGTTTCTATGGGGTCTACATACATATAAATATAGACCGATATTATGCTTCTATAGTTATGCTCGTTCTATAGTTATGGAACCATATGAAGCAAATTTTGGATGGTTGTTAGCAAATGAATGAAATGAATGAATGAAAAAATTATATCAAATACAATTTTTATTAAGTCAAACATGAAAATAATTGGTTGAATGAAAAACTGGTAAAAATATCAAAATTCACTGGTAATTGAATTCACAACACATCAATTACTATGTTCAATTGGGCCAAGTATAAAAGTTATTGATTTAAGTATAATGCGTAATTGCCTGATAAAACTGTTTATGACGTTGCTACGTAACGAAAAATAAATTAATACAAACAACAAAATGTCATTTATTGCTATTATTAAGAATCTTCTTAAGAAAATGGTCGAATTTACTCGCAAATAAACCGTGGTATCGGTACCGCGATTCGAAATGTTAACATTTACAACATTTTTGGCGCACCATATTGTATTTTTATCGCAGGTAAGTACCTTTATCTAAATACCAGTTTTGTTGGTCAAGCGCGTTTTTTGGAAACTACACTGAAAGAATTCTCTTCGTAAAAATGAACATTTTCATTGTGAGTCTAACCTGTGGCGTGTTGGTAGAATTCTTTCTCTCTCTCAAGCACATTCAAGAAATACTCATGTACGTTCACGCAAACAGAACTTTTAAAAACGATTAACGGTTCACAACAATTTTTAGACTCACGAGAATTCTCGTGACTTCGACTATTAGTCGGGATCACGACGAAAGTATCACAGCACAAACTTTTTACTATGGAAAGTTAATTTAATATATTTAGTACATATTTCTACGTTCGTAAAATTTTTAAAATTCGCTGTAAACTTTAATAAAATATGTAAATTATTTCTTTCGTTGTATAAACTTACACACATCCTGAATTGGGTCGTTTAAAAACTTGCGAATAAGCTTTGGAATATATATACAATTACATTCTTTCTATTTTGTTTTTGCAATTAGTTCGTGTACACGTCAAATTGCCCTATTAATGGATATAAGCCGACTGTCAAAAATATGTGGCCTAGAGGAAAATGTGTTTACTTCGAAAACGGGGATTTCGAGGATTTCTTCCCAGCAACAGAAGGTAAAATCATGTAAAACTTTGAACTATTCTCGAAACTTTGAAATGAATAGATGTTTGTATTACAGAAGAGCAGGATGCCTAAACAAATCGCATATAAATGAGGAAGATTTGGGAAATTCCAGCAGGTGGTACAGATAATTCAAAAACTTTGTGAGTTAGCCTGTTAAATACGTCGTTTATAATGAATATTCTGTATTTTTCTACCAAACATGTACTTCGCTGTATTTTCAATTATACATATTTTCAGAATTTCTTTTTTATAATAAAATGCATAAAATTTTTTTCAGAGTGTATTTGTATAATTTTCTTAAATTAATATAGATTATATAGTACAAAGATTGTATTGATTAACATCGTAATAAACACAATTACGATAGTAATTGTATAGGTTACAAAATTCTATAAACTTTGTACTCAGTTCAATTACGACTGTAATTGAAAACACTATATACTTCAAATTCTAATGTATTTGGATTGAGTACTATGTCATTTGAATAGTTTGACAAATTCCAATTACATTTATACTCAACGCAAATATTACTTCATTTGAAAATAGTTTTATGACAACCTTACAATTTGGGTAATTGGATTTACAATTTTCGTCATAAGCTGAAAATCAAATACAAAAATAATTGAATTCACAATTTTTGTATTTGATTCAATTATTCACTTTTTTCTGTGTGTAACATATAAATTTACTTTACCACTCTCAGCCTAAGCTTGGAAATTCATATAACAAAGTATTTTCTGAATCATTCTCTCTATAATTATTCGTACACCTCATGTCTATTTTCCTATGCACTCATCAAACAACAATATAAAATTGTTGTACCCTACAATCAATGACTAATGCAATAAAACTCTCAATTTACGCTATACATGTGTCAGATACCATACAAGCAAACAAACAAACAGAACTTGACCCTTAAATAAAGTATAAACTACTGCAATCTTAATCAGCACAACATGTATTAAACAAAGAAAAGAGAAGAGAGAGTAAGGGATATTTTCAAAGGAACACACATAAAATATTAACAAAGACATCAACTTGACATCTACAACACAACCCACTGTTTGTTTTATTTTGTATTTACATTTAAATTACACATTATTTTTACTATCATGGCCAAGGGGGGATATCACATCAGCCCACCATGCAGCATCAATGGGTCATGGTGATGACACTAAAGGTCAAGTTCTACCAACAAAGACTAAGATAAAAACAAACAAAAAAAGAAGCTTCAAAAATACAAAAAACCTTAAACCACATTTACTACGATAGCTTTTGTTTATGTTAGTCAAAGTCAATGGACGACAAAAGGATAACGGAAGCAACAAACAACATATGTTATTAACCTCCCGCAACCCGATCTCATTCCATCTTAAAAGTCACATTAACTGACAGCACAATATATAGAGATAAGTGTCTGTAAAAACCATAAACATGCAAGAGTACACTCTCGTGTGGTGGTGAGTTTGCGTTGTATAAATAAATATACTCTCTTCCATCACTTTACAACATATGTAACAGCACATTGTGAGTGATGAGCATGAGTAAGAATTAATTCAAAATACGATTTGTCACAAATATACTAGCGTATAAGTCATCATTGTGTTCGTCTGGATTTTGTAGCTTTTGTGTTCCAATGAAAGTTTATGTGTTGAAAAACCCATGGGGGGATTTCCCGTTTATACAGCAAATGAGAGAAGTTCAAGAACATCATCATTTATTACTTTCGAGTACACTCAAATATTCATGTGACAACGAATAAAGATTATTTAGAAATAACTTGATTGGATAGCTACACACTAGTACCTAAAGGTTGGTACTAGTGTGTAGCAGTTGGTAGGATTCTACCAAAAATGGTAGGTTTTTATTGTTTGGTAGATTGGTAGATTTTGCAAAATATTCCTCTCTAACTTAAGGTAATTACTAATAGAAATAAAATTTTGACAAAATTGTCTATAGAAATAAAATTTTGACAAAATAAGTTTGTTTTTTTTTTGTAAAATTTTTCTTCAAATTTTGGTAGATTATTTTTGGATCGGGTGGCAACCGTATTCTAGACACCATTAAAGCAATTATTCGTGAGATACCGGATGGACCATTTGAGGCCTAGTCGCGGTCAACATTTGTGTGAAATAATCTTCAAACTTTAAATTAAGTGGACCATACTTCCGATTCAAATAAAGATTTCATGCATTTTTCTGAATTGTGTGTGCTTTGTATACCCTCCTCCTGAGCCGACCTAGCGATGTCTGTCCATCTGTCTGTTAAAATCACTAACGAACGAAGCTAGCTATCGACTTGAAACTTGAGACAAGTAGTTGTTATTGATGTAGGTCGGATGGTATTGCAAATGTTATATCGTATACTCTATTATATCGAATCAATTTTAAGTATAGCCCCCCCCCCCCCCTATAAACTGACCCCTAGATTTGGCTTGCAGAGCCTCTTGAAGGAACAAATTTTATCCGATCAGGTTGAAAATTGGTACGCAGTTTTAGTATATGCCCTCTAACAAGCATGCAAAAATTGGGCCATATAAACCGATTTCCGGAGCTTCCCGGAGGTGCAAATTTCATCCGATCTGGTTGAAATTGAGTACCTGGTGTTAAAATGAGCTTCTAACAATCATGCAAATCGGTCCATAATTATATGTAGGCTCCATAAAAACCGATCCTCAGAATTTACTTCTTGAACCTACTGGGAAAGCAAATCCGGTCCGGTTGAAGTTTGGTAAGTGATGCCACTATATGCTTTCTACTAATTGCGCAAAGATTGGTCCATATCGGTCCATAATTATATATAGCACCCATATAGACCGACGACATGATTTGGTTTTCGGAGCTTCCTGGAATTGACTTCTGGAGCCTCACTGAGATACGCATTTGATCCCATCAAACCTGGCCGAATAAACTTGTTTTATATTTAATTTTCCTATAGCTCTTTAAAAATCACCCTTTACAAAGATCTTTGCAATGTTTTCCATGTTGGAATGAACAAAAAATCTAAAACTACAGTGTCTATCCAATACAGAGACTCATAAAAAAATTAAACAGGGTTAAGGCAAAATGTTTTTTTTTTAATTTTTATTAATTTTAATTAATTCCACACATATAATTTTAGCATTTGGCATAAAATCGACAAATGGAGCTGCTAACAACAGTGATATAAAAATGTTATGATTTTTAAAATTGTTCATTACCCCGAGAGATTGCGCTATTACTACGTTAAATTTCGTATGGTAACGATGGAAAAAATAACGATAAAAATACGTACCTGTAAAGGGAATTCTCCTCGGGATAAAGACATATTTTACTACTGCCGGAAAATCGTTTTTGATGCTTTTTATTTGTTGGTTTATGATATTTCAAACCTAAATGCATTGGTTTAAATCTGCTACGCTTGAGGCCGCCACAAAATAGTTTCGCAAACGCAAATGCGATAGACGGCGGAATTTTGTGATTTTTTATTTCAATTTCTCGTATAAAACAAATTCTAATATGTGCAGTTAGTTTAGTTTCAAAAATGTATATATATAACTGGCAGCTACGACGACCCCCTACCGACAACCAAAAACCGCTCAGGCACTTAAAAAAAGTGCGCGATGCGTTGTGGTTCGTTGTCAGTCGTCTACAACAATTATTGGTCTATCGTCGGTATTGTAATCCTTTGATCTGTCTGTATTATTACAATTACGTAGAGTATAAAAAAATCTCGTTTAATTTATAGAGTACAAAAAATATTTGGCACTTGTTTCGTCGTCGGTCTCGTTCAGAAGAAATATCCTGATTTGATGTAAGTGTGGTTGTAAAAATGAACTCAAGGTGAAAATTGTAAACCAAACATACGGAAAATGTTGATTGAAAGCCAACAACAGCTGCGGCAACGACGAAAATTTATGGCAACATTTTTGCAAACAAGAGATTGAGGTGGAGGTTACAGTAGGGCCGTTGCCTTTAATAGGTTATTAGGTTAGTTCGTTCGCAGAGTCCTTGCGAGTCAGGGTGCTTGTGGCGTAGTGTTGTGATGCTTTACAATTATGCTGCGAGTGTTGTATAAGGATAATTATTATTGTCGTCCTTGTCAGAGGTTGTGATGATAGGTTTTCTTGTCTCTATGCTTTTGTTTATTTCTTTTGCGCTCTCTATCTCTCTCTATAAATATTTTGATTAGCAGTAGTGTCAGTCAACAAAGGAGAGCAGGGTGAGTTTTAGTATTTCCGCTCTCACACTTTTTGTTGTCGCCTGTGTTAATTCGGTAAATTTGTCGATGAGTTCGGGTGTTACGTTATGTTGCAGCGCTACACGACGACTCCTAGGTTATATATTTCAGGTATGAGTGTATGTATGTGCTATATTATACCGTTATGTTAAGATTTTATGTTATAAATCAATAAATCATATTCCATGTGGCGAGATAGTCAATAATTTTATTGATGTTGTTTTCTTTAATGGGTATTTTTCCAAAAAAAAATATTTGCCTCTAACGGCAAATCCTTCGTAGATATACAAAATACGTGTTATAATGTTAAAAATTTTTAAATTCCACACAAGCCGTTTTTGTGAGAAAAAAAGCCTTTGGATTTTCAATTAACACTATAAAGTGTTAATTTTATCGCAATAACTACTTATTTTCGTTTCTTTTCTTTATATTTTATGAGTTATATCATTTATTTTACTCCAATAGATTTTGTTAAAATTTTCTCCACGTTCCCAGAACTCTTGTGTAATTGCTGTAGACTGAATTTTCTACTCTTTGTGACAAAGGATATTACTTTTCTGTTGTTCCGTTCTAATCTTTTCGCGACCGTTTGGTATCGTAGTTAATGCTCAACTGTTCGTTTTTCCTGATTCGCTCGTGTTAATATAGCTCTTCCAGGACAATAATCTCCCATCATCCTCCCAAATCATCTCACATATTCACCATACTAGTACTTTTCACCTCACTTATTTCTAGAGAGACACAGAGAGCAAAAGCATTTGTTTTGTTTACATTTCTTAGTTCTTATGTTTTGGTCGTCTCATTCCTTTCCGGTTGTTATATTTTTATCGTATTTTTCTAAACAAACGAGAGAAAATTGTCATGTTTGTCAATAGAAAAAGGTGGCAAGTGTAAATACCGTTATGCACCTCGAGTGGAAATTTGGTTAGTGTGTCGATAACTGAGAATATAAAAAATTGATAATGACGCACCGGGGAAATGCCAAAAACAGATGAAATTCCTTTACAAATTCAGCCGTTTTGGGCATCCTAGTTGAACGTAAGTATTCGTTTCGGATATGAGAAATTTGCTGTTAATATACTAATACATTCCTTATGGGTTGCGGAAGTTTCCACTTGAAGTGCGTAGCAGGCTTAACATAATAATGAAGGAAGGATTTTCGATTCACAATAAACGTCCGGTATGCACCTCTAGTGGAACTTTCTTTTACTTGCCAATAAAAGAGATTTGCCACGTATTAAATATATCAAAAATATAAACAATCGATAATATCGTGTCATGGAATTTCGACATCTTATAGGTAGTGGAAAGGTTTTTGGGGTATCTTTACAATGCGTTTATTTTGAAACACTTAAGCGTAGCGAATAACGACTTTTCAAATGGATAAATATAAGATTTCAATAGGGATATTTTCTTTTAGCACTGGATATGCTAAGCCGTGAATGACTAAAAGAAAACAGAGTACTCGTCTATCCAGGACATCTCCAAAAATATGCAACACTGTCATCAGCTGTTTAAAAACAATCACAGAAAAGAAGTTAAATCTTGCATTTTTAATGTATGTAAATGCTCCAATTAGTAATAAATATTTACTGCTGCGATTATTTATGACACTGTACCACTTTGAATTTCATGTTTTTCGACAAATTACCCAATAAACACAAACGTTTGAAAAATACTAAAATTCAATAATTTTTCAAACATTTTTTCAAAGGATTAGGGTAATATTCAAGTTGAGAAATTGTTGAGAAAATCGCGTTCTCAACAAAAAACAGACATTACCCTCAACAGTAAAATTCAACACAATAGCAATAATTTCTCAATTGTAATCCTCAAATTGAAATGCATCGCTACTCAATAATTTCTCAAACAGTTTTCAATGTGATAAAAATAAAAAAATAGCATTGTTGCGAATACTTTCAAACCACAATTTGTATGAAAGTCAATCCTAGTTCTAACTGAAAGTCAATACTAAATTTCTAGAGATTTTGTAAATTTTATTATTTTTTTCGTTAACAAATATAATAATCTTAAAAATAACATTAATAATATATAAAAATAATAATATAATACCAATCAAAATGTAATTATCTTATTAAACGTATTAATAAATAAAACTATGAATACAACTTTAAATATCTTAAACATTTTTACATGTATAATTCCATTTCCTCCATAATGTTGGTGTCAAATAACTATTAATAAATATCCTGGCAATTTGAAATAATTACTATCGAGGAACTTGCTGGCTTGTGTGTTAGAATAGATTCCAGCAAGAGGAAATCACAAAATATCAAACTGATGACGGGATGTAAATTGATGTAATGCACATTTTCATCCAGAAGTTCTTGATATAGGAATTGTTGCACTTTGTTTTAATTGGTTGCACCTTGTAAGTTTTCTGAAAACTTTTCTTTGTTGTTCCCTTCATCGGTTTTTCATCGGCCAACATCTTCCAAGAATATACCATCCAATGATTTTAGTTTTCTGCAAAACAATCGAGTTTTGTGATTTCCATTATGTTTTCATTTCACTTTTTATTTTGACTTACCAATTTGTATTTCTTCCAACTGACCACGTACTTCGTGTTTTCCTCAAGAACGTTGGTTTTACAAAATTGTTGTTATTAAAATACTGGCAATTTTCAGGAACTTGATGACTAGATAATTGGAATAAATTTCCAGCAATTTCAATTCACAAAATAACAAATTAAACCGATGATGCGATGCAAATTAAACTATCGATGTGATGCGAATTATCATCCAGTAGTTGTTGATATGGAAAAGAATAAATACCAAGTTTTTTTGGTTGCACTTTGATTTATGGAAACTTTCTCTTCTCGATAAGCCACTATCATTTTTCATCGGCCAGTCTCTTAATGTGTCCAAGAATCAGCATCCAAATATTTTAGTTGTCTGCAAAGAGATTTGATTTTAGTGACTTCCTTAAAGTTTTCATTTCGTGTTTTAATTTTACTTACCAATTATTATAAGCAATTTCAATTGATTATTAAAAAATGTCGACATTTTTTTATTTCTTCCACGAACTTTGTTGTCCAAAGTAGTATTGAAAACCATGTGGTTTTTTCGTCAACAAATAAGAACAAAAAAAAAACAAATAACAAAACTTTAAATATCTTAAACATTATTAGTAAACACTTTTGCATTGATAATTCGATTTCCTTCCTTTTGGTTCCTTCCTTTTATTAACATGCGAGCAATTTGAAATTAGGAACGTACTGGATCGCGTGTGAGAATTGATTTTCAGCAGAAGGAATTCACAAACTATCCATTTTAAACTGATAATAGCATATGAATTAAACTGATGATGTGATGCACATTTTCATCCAGAAGTTGTTGATTTCAACAATTTGTTGTTATTAACAATTTTAATTGGTTGCGCTTGTAATGTTTTTGGAAACTTTTTCTTGTCGATAAGCCACTCAATTTTCATTGGTCAGCTTCTTATTGTTTGCAAGAATGTAGCATCCAAAGATTTTAGCATCCAAAGAAGTCACATAATTTTAGTTTTCTGCAAAGAGATATACATTTAGTGACTTCCTTAAAGTTTTATTTCATTTTTTATTTTCACTTACCTATTTTTATATACTATTTGGTTATTTGTCTAAAATTTTCCATTTTTTTTATTTCTTGCAATTGACCACGAACTTCGTTGCACAAATAATGGCCAGTTTCTCATCCTCCGATTAATTTTAACCGGAGGATAGACCTCCGGTTAGTAAAATTTTTGTATGGGATCAGCTGTTTTATCGACACGATAAATAATAAAACAACATTGAGAAACTGGCCCTAAGTATTGAAAACCACATGGTTTTTTCGTTGCATTTTAGGGTAGTGTTTTGTCAAAGTTTTCTCATATCATCTTCAACACCTTTTCAAAGATTTCGTCAACATTTTGGCAAATTGGAAGTAATTCGCAAACAATTTGAAGATGTATTGCAGATGAGCTATTTCAAGTCAAGTTGAATTTATGTTGAAAATTATATTTACCCTCAAACTGAAAAGTTGTTCCATTTGAAAAACGCTCATTCTGTGTTTATTGGGTAGTCACAATAAATTGCTATTGTGAATCGATGAAGCTTCCCTTTATCTAAATAAAATCTGGTAACATCGGCGCGACTTGCACTGATGAGATGTTCTGGATAGAACACCAGTGCAACGATGTTCTGGATAGCTCATACAAATGTTGCATTCAGTGCAAAAAGAAAACAGCCCTAATGCCCTAATGTTAAATGCCTCATGCGCCGTCCAGACTGTAAGTTTTTCCGGATTTAATGTCTGTGTTTGTAAAGAATCTTACAGTGTGGCCGAACGCTAATTATTGTCGGACATAAGTAAAATATCGATTAATGTGTTATCGATCCCATAAGCAAGCAGTAATATCGATTATATCTTCGAGCAGAACTTATAGTGTAGCCATTATTTGGGATATGTGCGACTGTCGTCCGGATAAACTTATAGTCTGGACGGCGCATCAGATAACATATGGTGTTTTCTTTTCTGAAAAAAGTGATTTGCCTTCATTTTGTCTGTACAGAATGCGCATTTTTAAAATGTTACCAGCAACCTAAAAAAATGTTATCATTTCAGCGGGCAGAAAAGAATTCAAAGAAGGAAACAGGGCAATCGCAGCACTCTCGTTGGTAGTGCTGAAAATGCCCGTAATTTACCTCTATGCGTGGCGCTATTTTCACAACAGGATTCGAAGCCTTTTCGCACTTTTGCCTGTTGTTTTTAGAAAAGAACCTAAAAAGTAAATTTTCCGGGCAAAATGCAAAAAAAGGGCTCATTTTTTACAAGAAAAGAAAATGCCATTAGCCCTCTTATGCCCCAATTTTTTTCCAGCTGATTATATATTCAATGTTAACGACACAAAAGCAAGAAAAAGAAATAAAAAACATTTATGCGGTAAAATTCAGTAAATGCTGCAAAGCATCTTGAACAGATTTTACTAAGTTTTCTTTTTTATTTTACCCATTTTTGTTGTCTTAAGGTGTGTTTTACTAAAAGCTTCCTAAAGGCGGGGTTGGGCATTAGAGGGTTAAGATCCCAATTTGTCACCAATATACCATTCACAATTTTATTGTAGTAACTATTTGTTCAGCGCCATGAATGGGTATTAAGATCGAGTTTAGCCGCCATTTTCGACGATTTTCTTTAATAATCCATTTTAAGAGATATTAACTTAATGGAAACTTACTTTGGGCTATTCCCCATCAAGTTATAATAAAATTGGCATCAAAAAGGTATATTTTTATACATTTTTTGCTGATATAGTTTTGATTCTAGCGGCTAAACTCGAAATTAGTACCTACATAAAACTTTAAATATAAACGCCCCATTATATACAACAAATTTGCATTGGCAACACTGTAACCCGATGCGTCATAGACTCTATATTGCTATAGATCATAGACAGTAGAAAATATAGATTACCCGTCACTCTCACGGATGAACCGCGGATGAACTTATTCGAGAAGCAACGAATAATTTTTGTGACGTTTGCTTTAGTTTCATTCGTAGGAGAAATTAAGAGAATTTTTGACATTCACAGTAGGGAATAGAATTTTTGAAATTCACAGTAGAGGCAATATGTCAATTCTGTGAATGAATTACAGAATGTCAGAGAGAAAGCCGAACTGTGAAGACGAAATCACGTTTGTTGTAAAATTGGTAAGTAATTTGTTTTTACTATTTTTCTTTTCAGGTTTTGTACATTTTGTATATATTTTTTCATCATTTTGCTTTTTTCTTTAAAGGATTTTATTTTTTCTTTACTTTATCTTTGCAGGTTTTCTTCTCTTGTTGTCTCCAGGGATTTGGTTATGTTGCAGATTTCGTTCCAAATAACCTGTTTATGAAATAATAATTAATCAATTTTTTTCTTTTTCTTTCAGAATTTCTGCCAATGTAAAATGTTTGCATCGTGGTATCTGCGGCTAAATGTGTCTAATCACCACAATTATTGCAGGTTTCCATGATGCAAACTTTTTATTTTTCTGGTGAGAAATTGAGGAGACTTGGGATGGGAGAAGTATATCCCTCCATTAGCAGACATCCCTCTCTCTGCAACGTTGGACTGGGAATAGGGGTGGGAGATGATAATCCCTCACAGGCATGACCCCCCTTTCTCCATCATGGCAATATGAGGAAGTAGCTTTTTTGCCATTCCTCCAACGTGGGATAATATAATTAAAAAAAGTGCAAAGTTCCATGCAAAAAAGATTTGCGTGGGACTTTGGCGAAAAGGTGGTTTTGAGGCGCCCACAGGGTCAAAAATGCCTCACCTCTGCGAAGCTCCACGCAAAATTTTTTTTGCATGGAACTTGGTGGGGGGGGGGGGGGGTTTATTTCATGCGGAGTTGCGCGCAGTTATTTTGCGTGGAGCTTCGGTTTTTTTTTCAGGTTTAATGTGCAATCCAACGTTTTGTTGGATTGCTGCTCATGAGGAGTTCCGCGCAAATTTATTTTGCGTGGAGCTTCGGTTTCTTTTTCAGGTTTAATGTGCAATCCAACGTTTTGTTGGATTGCTGCTCATGCGGAGTTCCGCGCAAATTTATTTTGCGTGGAGCTTCGGTTTCTTTTTCAGGTTTAATTTATGTGAATATATTTATGTAAGTATTTAATTTTAAAATAATTATTAAATTTTTTCAAATTTAAATTGGGTTAAAAAAATGAGGGAAGAAAAAGAGGGGATCTTTTGATCAAATTTTAAATTTTTTTTAAGAGAAAAATCTTTGTAGGTGGATTTCTTAGTTTTTCTGCAAAGAAACTCAAATTTAATTTTAGCGCCAAATGAAAAGTTCCATTTTTTATAAAAGAGAGCGTAATTGTTTTTGCTTTTTTTTAAGTTTTCTGTAAAATTAAATTTTGGCGCAAATTTAAAAAAGAAAAAGAGAGTGAAAGACTTAGTTTTTCTGCAAAGAATTAGAGATTTGAATTTGAAAGAGTAACTGAATTTGATTTTTTTGCTTTTTCTGCAAAGAGTTAAAGAGATTTCCAACCAGATTTCGCGCCAATTAGAAAAAATCTTTAGTCATTGAAAAGACTTCAAACCAATTGGAAGTTTAATAATTTGTCATCCAAAAGGTTTTTTTAAATAAAAGAAAATTATGGAGTGTGTTGTGCATAATTGTCCCGGTCGGAATTCTGGCCAAATAAGGCTATACGGAATTCCGACCGATTTTTTGGACAAATGGTGTTCCAATATTAAATTGAATGTGGATGCAGTAAACTGCTACTCGAAAGTGTGCAGTCGGCACTTCGATGAGCAGTGCTTCTTGGACAAGAAGCTGAAGAGGGGATCAATGCCGACCAAATTACTGGGTAAGTGTAATCATCATAACTTAAAAGTATATACAGCAGTAAGTTCGTCCGGGCCGAATCTTAAATACCCACCACCATGAATCAAACATACTAGTTTCCTTAGAAAATTTCATGGGGGTTTGGAGGCCTTACCAGCGTTGCAACAACGAATTTTTATTTTGGACCAAATTTTTCCAAAATTCGTACCAGTTTTCTAATATAAATTAATATTGTATTTACTGCACAAAAAATTTTCCAAAATTTCTATTGATAATTTTTTCAAATTTTTATACCCTGCGCCACACTGTGGAACAGGGTATTATAAGTTAGTGCATATGTTTGTAACACCCAGAAGGAAACGAGATAGACACATGGTGTCTTTGGAAATAATGCTCAGGGTGGGTCCCTGATTCGATATAACCATGTCCGTATGTCCGTCCGTCCGTCTGTCTGTGAACACATTTTTGTGATCAAAGTCTAGGTCGCAATTTAAGTCCAATCGCCTTCAAATTTGGCACATGTTCCTAATTTGGGTCAGAATAGAACCCTATTGATTTTGGAAGAAATCGGTTCAGATTTAGATATAGCTCCCATATATATCTTTCGCCCGATATGCACTAATATGGACCAAGCAGTCAGAGTTTTATACCGATTTGCTTGAAATTTTGTACAAACATAACAATTAGTCGTATAGTCAAGTGTCCAAAATTTGATTGAAATCGGTTCAGATTTAGATATAGCTCCCATATATATATCTTTCGCCCGATATGCATTTATATGGACCCAGAACCCAGAGTTTTATCCCGATTAGCTTGAAATTTTGCACTAGGAGTACAATTGGTAGTGTAGTCATGTGTGCCAAATTTGATTGAAATCGGTTCAGATTTAGATATAGCTCCCATATATATGTTTTTCTGATTTCGACAAAAATGATCAAAATACCAACATTCTTAGAATTAAATTCTGAGTCGATTTAGCGATGTCCGTCTGTCTGTCTGTTCATGTATTTTTGTGCGCAAAGTACAGGTCGCAGTTTAAATCCGATCGTCCTCAAATTTGGCATAGGGTCGTTTTTTAGGACAAAGACAATCGCTATTGATTTTGGAAAAAATCGGTTCAGATTTAGATATAGCTGCCATATATATTTATCCCCGATCTGGTCATAATTGGCGTATTTATCAACTGATGTTCTTCAAATTCAGTACATCCGAATATTTTATGAGTCTCGAAAAACTTGCAAAATATCATCTAAATCGGTTCAGATTTAGATATAGCTCCCATATATATCTTTCGTCCGATTTAGACTCATATGACCACAGAGGCCAAATGTTACTACCGATTTTCGTGAAATTTTGCATAAGGAGTAGAATTGACATTCTACCAATGCTTGGTAAATTTGATTGAAATCGGTTCAGATTTTGATATAGCTCCCATATATATCTTTCGTCCGATTTGCACTTATATGGCCTCAAAAGCCAGAGTTTTGCCGTGATTTAGTTCAGATTTTGCACAAGGAGTACGTTTAATAGTATCGATAAGTGTACCAAATTTGGTTTTATTTACTACACAAAAAATTTTCCAAAATTTCTATTGATATTTTTTTCAAAATTTTATTTCTATAGAAAATGTTGTCAAAATTTTATTATTTGTTTGGTCTACGTTTTATTTCTACAGAAAATTTTTTCAAAATTTTGTCTCTATAGAAAATTTAGCAAAATTTTCTTTCTATAGACAAGTTTTTCAAAATTTTATTACTATTGATATTTGTTATAGAAAATTTGATCAACATTTTATTTATATAGAAAAATTTGTCAAAAATTTATTTATGTAGAAAATTTTGTCAAAAATTTATTTCTATAGAAAATTTAGTCAAAATTTTGCTTCTATAGAAAATTTTGCAAAATTTTATTTACTACACAAAAAATTTTTTAAAATTTTCAAAATTTTGCTTCTATTGATAATTTTTTAAAATTTTTTTCTATAGAAAATTGTGCGAAGATTTTCTTACTATAGATTTTTTTATAGAAAATTTTAAAATGTAGTCTAAATTGTCTTTCTGTAGAAAATTTTGCAAAATTGTATTTACTACACAAAATATTTTCCAAACTTTCTATTGATATTTTTTTCAAAATTTAATTCTATAGAAAATTTTGTCAAAATTTTATTACTATATTTTTTTTATAGAAAATTTGGTAAAATTTTTATTCATATAGTAAATTTTGTCAAACATTTATTTATATAGAGAATTTAGTCCAAATTTTGTTTCTATAGAAAATTTTGCAAACTTTTATTTTTCTAAAAAATATTCAAAATAATATTACAATATAATATGAAAATATAAACCTAAATTAACGTTATTATACATACTATTATTTTACAAAAAAAATCATGTACATTTGATGAAAACCGAATTTTCTTATCTATTTTGAGCTGGTGATTTCGAAAATAAATTAAAAAAAACAAAATTAAATTAAAAAATGATTTTGAGATATCCCGTTTTTTTTAATTTTCACTAAACACAATATATCTCGAGTTAGAAATGTCCGATTATTGATACTTAAATGAAAGGTTATAAGATAACAAATAAACGTGTCCAATTGGATTTGTGATAAGTTAAGTGGTTCAAAAAATACAAATTCGAAAAATGACAAAGTTATAAGCAGAGTACATTTTGAGTGTTAACTAGTGTTATTATATGTTCACATGTTTGAAATTTGATAATATTGGATCCCATTGAAATTATTTTATTATTATTCGGGCAAGTTTTAATATATACAAGAGACTACTCTTTTGGCTAATCATTAATTAATGTTAAACAATAAATAAAGACTCAAAGCTAGCTAACTAACTTTTAAACTGCACTCTGGACACATCTGTCGTCATCTAATTGAAACATTACCATAGGTAGGGTGGCACACAAGATCTTCAGCTAATGTAAAGCTGAAACCAGAGTTAGTTATTTTTTGATTGCGTAGTTTAGCCAGGTGTACATGTTAACCGAAGTGATGCCTGTAAAAATAAAAACCAAAAATATAAATAAAAACATAGTGATAATAATTTTTTATGATATATGATAGTTTATGATATGTTATTATGATTTTTTACATATGAATTTTATTTATTATTCATACTTATATATTTTTATTATTCATATATTTTTCCTACGGCAGGGCATAACGACGTCATTTTTCCATCTGAGTTTATTGTCGATGGACCTCGAGTTAGGAAATGTTCTTTGAAGGGTTGCACAGGAGCATACCCTTCATCGATCATTTATTCATTTCCTACCGACATACAAGAACGGGAGAAATGGATGCAAGCTGTAATCGTCGGTGAGACTTCAACAGATTTGAAGCAGCTTTATATCTGCGGAAAACATTTTTCCGCCGATATGAAGTACGCTAAAAAGCTGAAGAAGGGGGCATTGCCAATCTTTTTCACGGGCCGTGAAAAAGAAAAGGAGGACTACGATGGTTCGGGGTTAGGAATTAGTTATGTAGGTGGGAAAAGTGTTATAGGTCGGTACGAGGAATTGCCGCGTTTAAACATGAAGCGATATCGTGAAGAGGATTTAGATTTAAGACCATCAACGTCAAAAGGAATTCGACACGACGATGATGACAATTTGGATTATAGACCCTCAACATCCAAAGCAGTCCGACGAGAAGATGATGGAGCAAAAAAGGAATGGAAGCAGTTGCAAACAGGGGAAATGGAACATCAAGAGGACAACGATATTATGATCGGTTTTTGGAACGATCATAATTATGCCAATATGTCAAAGATAAATGAAGATCCAAAGGCTGAAAAAGAAGAGTTTGGTTGCTATAACGAAGACGTTATGATGGAGGAAATAGAGCGTCTCAAACAAGAAAACCAGCAACAAAAGGAAGAAATCGAAAATATTTATAAAAATGTTATCGATGCACGACATGCGAGTGAGAGTGCAAAAATATTTAGCAAAGTTATTTGTAGCACCAACCGCAAAATGTTCTCCAAGGAGGAGAAGGAAGTAATACAAAATTTGTATTATGTCTCCCCGAGAGCTTTGGCATACATGAGGGATACTGAACATTTTCATCTTCCAAGCAAAAGTACCCTCCAACGTTGGAAACCTGTAAAAGGATTAAAAGCTGGTCTTAACCCTATCGTTATAAATGGATTGAAGCAGATGGTAGATGGAATGGCAGCTAGGGACAAAAACATCATGTTGCTGTTTGACGAAATGTCAATAAGGACATCATGCGAATACAACACTCAGCATGATCTTTTCGATGGGTTGGAGGACGATGGCAGAGGTATGCGGACAAAACACTTTGCTTCAAAGGTGATAGTATTTATGATTAAAGGATGCTTCCGGTCATGGAAGTTTGTATTATGCTACTCCTTTGTCCATAGTACTTTACATGGAGAAAAATTTCGTGACATGGTTGTGGATATCATTAAAACTTTGGAGAGGAAATGCGGACTTACGGTGAGATGCCTCATAAGTGACCAAGCTCCGACAAATGTGAGCCTTTATAATTTATTAGGATATTTTGATAATCAATATTTTATCTTCAATGGCCATAAAATTTATTTGCTATTCGACGTTCCCCACATGTTTAAAGGTGTACGCAACGGATTCCTGGCACATGATATTGAAACCCCAAATGGAATAGCAAAATGGGACGTGATAAGAGAGTTTTATGAAGTAGACAGTTCTTCAAACTCTGTGCGATTGGCACCGAAACTCACGAAAGACCATATAAGTCCATGTCATTATGCTAAAATGCGTGTGTACCTCATGGCGCAAACGTTTAGCTGGACAACAGCTAATGGCATAGAATTTGTCCATGTTGCAGAAGGCCTAAAAAGGAATGAAGGTTATGTTGAGGCAACTATAGATTTCCTCAAAAAACTCAATAATGGGTTCGATTACCTTAACGGTACATCATTTGGGCATAAGAATCCTAATAAACGTCCAATAACGCGAACAAATAAAATGATGGAAAATATTTTGGAATTTGGAAACTATATTGGAAATATAAAAGTTAGCAAAAGCAAAAGTTTCCACAATTTGGCAAGATTCGCTGAGGCATTCGTACAGATGGCTGGCGAAATGTTCTCCGAAGACGAAGATCTTGTATTTATTTCTCAAGGAAGATTTAATCAAGATGCCTTGGAGAACCATTTTGGCATGCTAAGATCTCGCGGTGGCAATAATAACAATCCCTCAGCAAGAGAAGTATCAATAATGGAGTCAAACATTTTATCCATGTCATTCGTGAAACAGCATTGCACCCCTTTTACCAACTGCAAGGACGATGGGGATGAATATTTGACATGCGAATGGTCCCAAATTGTTGAGAACCAAAAAGTTGCCGGTAATGCGAAAACATGCGCAACATACGACTCTGATGATGATTATGAAACATCAATCACTGAGGGTGCCGCACAGAGATACTTTGGAGGGTATGGCATCAGACGCCTCAAGAACAAAATAAAATGCACGAATTGCGAAAAGTACCTCTCAAAAATTGGCGATATTTCTGATTTGTCCGAAATATTTATTTCGCTCAAAAATTACACGGAAGAATTGCGGCTGGCAAATCCCACAGATGAGTTTTACCAAGTTCTCCAGAGCCACTTTAATATTTTTAACGAAATATTTCTTCAGCATTTCCACGAAGCGGGGATTAGAAGGAGAATAATGGAGGAATCAATAAAAGTAAACGCAGAACGTTTCCCAAATTTTTTCCAGGGTGATTGTTCTACACACAGGATGGACATTTTAGAACATCTAACTATTGTTCTCTTGCGGAGGAAAGGGAAATGGATGGTCGAAACGGAGATGACGAGAAAATCGAAAATAAAAATGGAGCAAAAATTTAAAAAAAAACACGTAAAAAATTAATGTTATGACATTTGTGCGGACCCAGTGTTATATCACCTCTAGCTTATTTCGCGTTAACATAACATAGAATAGGTTTATAACGAAAGACGTCTGTGCGGACCCAGAATCTTTTTTATAGTAGATATTGCGTGTCAAATATTTTGGGGGCGATGGTAAGAATAGTATCAACAGGGCTTTGGCATATGTGCGGACCCAATGCCAAAAGGACATGGAACCAACTGTGCGCACCCAGTATCATCAACAGGACTTTGGCGTATGTGCGGACCCAATGCCAAATATTTAACAAAACTTTGGCATATGTGCGGTCCCAATGCCAAAGACTTCGGAAAATCTGTGCGCACCCAGAAGGGGATTCAAGGGGAAGTGATGCGAATGCAACTTGCACATATAGCCTCTCCTTCTCAAGTCAACCTCACCCTCCGTCACTATGGCCTGGCGGTCCCCGTTTCCACAGACGAGGCTCTGGCGAATATGTTAATTTATAACCACATACACCCAGAAAAAATTGACCCCTTTTTTTAAGTTAAAATGAACTCATTGTGAAGAAAGTTGAACTTCGTATAGCGCCAAAGACATTTTTATTTTGTTTGAACGATGAGATTTTCGTAGAAATTGGGTAGAATGCTTTCCATATATTAGTAAACATTTTCCTACATTTATGTACCACTATACTACAAAATGAAAAAATTTGACTGACTTCAATTCATATTTGGAATTATTTTACTGCATTTTTTCCATGCATTTGTACAAATCTTACAAATTCGTGGTAAACCTTTTACTTCAAAATTGAAACTGCCTTCCTTCGTTTCTAAATACAATTATATTTATTTTTATAAGCAAATTTTCTTCAATATTAATATATTAAATATATTTATTAAGTATATTAAATATATTTATATTAAATATATTTATTAAAAATAAACTGGAAATTTCTTTTCGCATTTCTTTCTACTTCTTGTACCTTTTACTTTTAATACGATTGATCCTCCTTTTAAACAAAAGGTTAGCATCATTGAATGTTACCTGATAATTGAAGATTCCAAAATGAAGACGAATGAAGGGGTTGTTATTCTGCTGGTGTTGTCTTTCTTTATACACCCACATGAACATTGATAGACTAATTGTTTGTTATTTGTGTTTAATCATTTTCAGAAAACGAAAATTGTTCTCACTAATTTAAAATAACAAATATTTTATTTGTTATTTTGTTTTGAAAGGATGAACTAAATAAAGGAAGTCAGAATTATCATTTTATAAGAAACTAGCGTAACCCGGCCCGCTTTGCTGCGCCTTCCGAAGCAGGAACAAATTCGAAAAAAATTGAATTCTTTCAAAGAAATCGGACTATCAAGCAAACCGGAGAAGGTTAAATTTTGCTCTATTGTTTAAAAGGGACGTCACTTTTCCCGATGTAATATCGACATACAACGAAGTGAATAGCACACTTAACCTTCCCTGAAATTTCCAAGAAAATCTGGAAACTTTCCTTCAATGGTGGAGCAAGGAGGTTGCCTCCCCGTTCAAATACCGAAATAATTTCATAACTTTAAAAATTTCAAAAAAACTTGAGAATTTTTTTTTTAGTTTTCAAGGAGGTTCTGCCCCGACCAAATATGGAACAATGATGTTGCGTATCTTGTGTAAACGTCCCAGAAAATATCAAACAAATTATAAGCCCAAAAAACAGATAAAATATCACAAATTGAGGCATCCAATATTAATATCGTAACCTCTCCCCACGTCTTCTGTAAATTTCAAGTAGCTTGAAAAAGTTTATTTGTTTCTCTGTATGTACTTAGGAGATGCTGATGTCTCTCTATGTCCTTTTATTTTTCTCCGACCAAATATTTAAAACCCTGAAGGAACCTGATATAAATTTCATAACCTCACCCATTTTTCCCCTAAAATTTCAGTCGGAGGAACTTAGTTTCACTGTTTTCACTGTACTTTTAAAAAGTCGAACAAAGGGGAGGTCCACTTTCGCGACCAAATATCGAAAAATAAAGTAGTGGATATTTGTCTAGATGCCAACTCCAACCTTCAATGAAAATTTCAAGCAAATTGGTCAACTTTGGTCCAATTTTCAAAAAGTCGGACAAAGGGGAGGTTCCTCTCCGCGACCATATGTCAAAAAATGAGGTACCCTATTTTCAGCACATTAGTGCCCCCCACGATCTCTGAAAGTTTCAAGTAAATCGGTTCAGCCGTTTCCGCGCCAACCCGGAACATACAAATAAACAAACAAAAAAACAAACATAATTAGAATTTTATATATATATATATAGATTTTACTCAATTTGAGGAAACTAGGTTTTCGTTCGGATTTTGTTTATTTTTAGGAATGCTTTGTTATCCGTGAATAAAATTGCATAAAATTTCTTTTTTATACCCAGCGATGAAAACAGTATAAGTAAGATCCCATGCCTTATTCTAGTTAATGAACTATTCCTAATTGCTTTCAATTTAGGATGTTTTTACTGAAACAAGTAAACTTTATTATTTCATAGTATAGTGGTACATAAATGTAGGAAAATGTTTACTAATATATGGAAAGCATTCTACCCAATTTCTACGAAAATCTCATCGTTCAAACAAAATAAAAATGTCTTTGGCGCTATACGAAGTTCAACTTTCTTCACAATGAGTTCATTTTAACTTAAAAAAAGGGGTCAATTTTTTCTGGGTGTATGTGGTTATAAATTAACATATTCGCCAGAGCCTCGTCTGTGGAAACGGGGACCGCCAGGCCATAGTGACGGAGGGTGAGGTTGACTTGAGAAGGAGAGGCTATATGTGCAAGTTGCATTCGCATCACTTCCCCTTGAATCCCCTTCTGGGTGCGCACAGATTTTCCGAAGTCTTTGGCATTGGGACCGCACATATGCCAAAGTTTTGTTAAATATTTGGCATTGGGTCCGCACATACGCCAAAGTCCTGTTGATGATACTGGGTGCGCACAGTTGGTTCCATGTCCTTTTGGCATTGGGTCCGCACATATGCCAAAGCCCTGTTGATACTATTCTTACCATCGCCCCCAAAATATTTGACACGCAATATCTACTATAAAAAAGATTCTGGGTCCGCACAGACGTCTTTCGTTATAAACCTATTCTATGTTATGTTAACGCGAAATAAGCTAGAGGTGATATAACACTGGGTCCGCACAAATGTCATAACATTAATTTTTTACGTGTTTTTTTTTAAATTTTTGCTCCATTTTTATTTTCGATTTTCTCGTCATCTCCGTTTCGACCATCCATTTCCCTTTCCTCCGCAAGAGAACAATAGTTAGATGTTCTAAAATGTCCATCCTGTGTGTAGAACAATCACCCTGGAAAAAATTTGGGAAACGTTCTGCGTTTACTTTTATTGATTCCTCCATTATTCTCCTTCTAATCCCCGCTTCGTGGAAATGCTGAAGAAATATTTCGTTAAAAATATTAAAGTGGCTCTGGAGAACTTGGTAAAACTCATCTGTGGGATTTGCCAGCCGCAATTCTTCCGTGTAATTTTTGAGCGAAATAAATATTTCGGACAAATCAGAAATATCGCCAATTTTTGAGAGGTACTTTTCGCAATTCGTGCATTTTATTTTGTTCTTGAGGCGTCTGATGCCATACCCTCCAAAGTATCTCTGTGCGGCACCCTCAGTGATTGATGTTTCATAATCATCATCAGAGTCGTATGTTGCGCATGTTTTCGCATTACCGGCAACTTTTTGGTTCTCAACAATTTGGGACCATTCGCATGTCAAATATTCATCCCCATCGTCCTTGCAGTTGGTAAAAGGGGTGCAATGCTGTTTCACGAATGACATGGATAAAATGTTTGACTCCATTATTGATACTTCTCTTGCTGAGGGATTGTTATTATTGCCACCGCGAGATCTTAGCATGCCAAAATGGTTCTCCAAGGCATCTTGATTAAATCTTCCTTGAGAAATAAATACAAGATCTTCGTCTTCGGAGAACATTTCGCCAGCCATCTGTACGAATGCCTCAGCGAATCTTGCCAAATTGTGGAAACTTTTGCTTTTGCTAACTTTTATATTTCCAATATAGTTTCCAAATTCCAAAATATTTTCCATCATTTTATTTGTTCGCGTTATTGGACGTTTATTAGGATTCTTATGCCCAAATGATGTACCGTTAAGGTAATCGAACCCATTATTGAGTTTTTTGAGGAAATCTATAGTTGCCTCAACATAACCTTCATTCCTTTTTAGGCCTTCTGCAACATGGACAAATTCTATGCCATTAGCTGTTGTCCAGCTAAACGTTTGCGCCATGAGGTACACACGCATTTTAGCATAATGACATGGACTTATATGGTCTTTCGTGAGTTTCGGTGCCAATCGCACAGAGTTTGAAGAACTGTCTACTTCATAAAACTCTCTTATCACGTCCCATTTTGCTATTCCATTTGGGGTTTCAATATCATGTGCCAGGAATCCGTTGCGTACACCTTTAAACATGTGGGGAACGTCGAATAGCAAATAAATTTTATGGCCATTGAAGATAAAATATTGATTATCAAAATATCCTAATAAATTATAAAGGCTCACATTTGTCGGAGCTTGGTCACTTATGAGGCATCTCACCGTAAGTCCGCATTTCCTCTCCAAAGTTTTAATGATATCCACAACCATGTCACGAAATTTTTCTCCATGTAAAGTACTATGGACAAAGGAGTAGCATAATACAAACTTCCATGACCGGAAGCATCCTTTAATCATAAATACTATCACCTTTGAAGCAAAGTGTTTTGTCCGCATACCTCTGCCATCGTCCTCCAACCCATCGAAAAGATCATGCTGAGTGTTGTATTCGCATGATGTCCTTATTGACATTTCGTCAAACAGCAACATGATGTTTTTGTCCCTAGCTGCCATTCCATCTACCATCTGCTTCAATCCATTTATAACGATAGGGTTAAGACCAGCTTTTAATCCTTTTACAGGTTTCCAACGTTGGAGGGTACTTTTGCTTGGAAGATGAAAATGTTCAGTATCCCTCATGTATGCCAAAGCTCTCGGGGAGACATAATACAAATTTTGTATTACTTCCTTCTCCTCCTTGGAGAACATTTTGCGGTTGGTGCTACAAATAACTTTGCTAAATATTTTTGCACTCTCACTCGCATGTCGTGCATCGATAACATTTTTATAAATATTTTCGATTTCTTCCTTTTGTTGCTGGTTTTCTTGTTTGAGACGCTCTATTTCCTCCATCATAACGTCTTCGTTATAGCAACCAAACTCTTCTTTTTCAGCCTTTGGATCTTCATTTATCTTTGACATATTGGCATAATTATGATCGTTCCAAAAACCGATCATAATATCGTTGTCCTCTTGATGTTCCATTTCCCCTGTTTGCAACTGCTTCCATTCCTTTTTTGCTCCATCATCTTCTCGTCGGACTGCTTTGGATGTTGAGGGTCTATAATCCAAATTGTCATCATCGTCGTGTCGAATTCCTTTTGACGTTGATGGTCTTAAATCTAAATCCTCTTCACGATATCGCTTCATGTTTAAACGCGGCAATTCCTCGTACCGACCTATAACACTTTTCCCACCTACATAACTAATTCCTAACCCCGAACCATCGTAGTCCTCCTTTTCTTTTTCACGGCCCGTGAAAAAGATTGGCAATGCCCCCTTCTTCAGCTTTTTAGCGTACTTCATATCGGCGGAAAAATGTTTTCCGCAGATATAAAGCTGCTTCAAATCTGTTGAAGTCTCACCGACGATTACAGCTTGCATCCATTTCTCCCGTTCTTGTATGTCGGTAGGAAATGAATAAATGATCGATGAAGGGTATGCTCCTGTGCAACCCTTCAAAGAACATTTCCTAACTCGAGGTCCATCGACAATAAACTCAGATGGAAAAATGACGTCGTTATGCCCTGCCGTAGGAAAAATATATGAATAATAAAAATATATAAGTATGAATAATAAATAAAATTCATATGTAAAAAATCATAATAACATATCATAAACTATCATATATCATAAAAAATTATTATCACTATGTTTTTATTTATATTTTTGGTTTTTATTTTTACAGGCATCACTTCGGTTAACATGTACACCTGGCTAAACTACGCAATCAAAAAATAACTAACTCTGGTTTCAGCTTTACATTAGCTGAAGATCTTGTGTGCCACCCTACCTATGGTAATGTTTCAATTAGATGACGACAGATGTGTCCAGAGTGCAGTTTAAAAGTTAGTTAGCTAGCTTTGAGTCTTTATTTATTGTTTAACATTAATTAATGATTAGCCAAAAGAGTAGTCTCTTGTATATATTAAAACTTGCCCGAATAATAATAAAATAATTTCAATGGGATCCAATATTATCAAATTTCAAACATGTGAACATATAATAACACTAGTTAACACTCAAAATGTACTCTGCTTATAACTTTGTCATTTTTCGAATTTGTATTTTTTGAACCACTTAACTTATCACAAATCCAATTGGACACGTTTATTTGTTATCTTATAACCTTTCATTTAAGTATCAATAATCGGACATTTCTAACTCGAGATATATTGTGTTTAGTGAAAATTAAAAAAAACGGGATATCTCAAAATCATTTTTTAATTTAATTTTGTTTTTTTTAATTTATTTTCGAAATCACCAGCTCAAAATAGATAAGAAAATTCGGTTTTCATCAAATGTACATGATTTTTTTTGTAAAATAATAGTATGTATAATAACGTTAATTTAGGTTTATATTTTCATATTATATTGTAATATTATTTTGAATATTTTTTAGAAAAATAAAAGTTTGCAAAATTTTCTATAGAAACAAAATTTGGACTAAATTCTCTATATAAATAAATGTTTGACAAAATTTACTATATGAATAAAAATTTTACCAAATTTTCTATAAAAAAAATATAGTAATAAAATTTTGACAAAATTTTCTATAGAATTAAATTTTGAAAAAAATATCAATAGAAAGTTTGGAAAATATTTTGTGTAGTAAATACAATTTTGCAAAATTTTCTACAGAAAGACAATTTAGACTACATTTTAAAATTTTCTATAAAAAAATCTATAGTAAGAAAATCTTCGCACAATTTTCTATAGAAAAAAATTTTAAAAAATTATCAATAGAAGCAAAATTTTGAAAATTTTAAAAAATTTTTTGTGTAGTAAATAAAATTTTGCAAAATTTTCTATAGAAGCAAAATTTTGACTAAATTTTCTATAGAAATAAATTTTTGACAAAATTTTCTACATAAATAAATTTTTGACAAATTTTTCTATATAAATAAAATGTTGATCAAATTTTCTATAACAAATATCAATAGTAATAAAATTTTGAAAAACTTGTCTATAGAAAGAAAATTTTGCTAAATTTTCTATAGAGACAAAATTTTGAAAAAATTTTCTGTAGAAATAAAACGTAGACCAAACAAATAATAAAATTTTGACAACATTTTCTATAGAAATAAAATTTTGAAAAAAATATCAATAGAAATTTTGGAAAATTTTTTGTGTAGTAAATAAAACCAAATTTGGTACACTTATCGATACTATTAAACGTACTCCTTGTGCAAAATCTGAACTAAATCACGGCAAAACTCTGGCTTTTGAGGCCATATAAGTGCAAATCGGACGAAAGATATATATGGGAGCTATATCAAAATCTGAACCGATTTCAATCAAATTTACCAAGCATTGGTAGAATGTCAATTCTACTCCTTATGCAAAATTTCACGAAAATCGGTAGTAACATTTGGCCTCTGTGGTCATATGAGTCTAAATCGGACGAAAGATATATATGGGAGCTATATCTAAATCTGAACCGATTTAGATGATATTTTGCAAGTTTTTCGAGACTCATAAAATATTCGGATGTACTGAATTTGAAGAACATCAGTTGATAAATACGCCAATTATGACCAGATCGGGGATAAATATATATGGCAGCTATATCTAAATCTGAACCGATTTTTTCCAAAATCAATAGCGATTGTCTTTGTCCTAAAAAACGACCCTATGCCAAATTTGAGGACGATCGGATTTAAACTGCGACCTGTACTTTGCGCACAAAAATACATGAACAGACAGACAGACGGACATCGCTAAATCGACTCAGAATTTAATTCTAAGAATGTTGGTATTTTGATCATTTTTGTCGAAATCAGAAAAACATATATATGGGAGCTATATCTAAATCTGAACCGATTTCAATCAAATTTGGCACACATGACTACACTACCAATTGTACTCCTAGTGCAAAATTTCAAGCTAATCGGGATAAAACTCTGGGTTCTGGGTCCATATAAATGCATATCGGGCGAAAGATATATATATGGGAGCTATATCTAAATCTGAACCGATTTCAATCAAATTTTGGACACTTGACTATACGACTAATTGTTATGTTTGTACAAAATTTCAAGCAAATCGGTATAAAACTCTGACTGCTTGGTCCATATTAGTGCATATCGGGCGAAAGATATATATGGGAGCTATATCTAAATCTGAACCGATTTCTTCCAAAATCAATAGGGTTCTATTCTGACCCAAATTAGGAACATGTGCCAAATTTGAAGGCGATTGGACTTAAATTGCGACCTAGACTTTGATCACAAAAATGTGTTCACAGACAGACGGACGGACGGACATACGGACATGGTTATATCGAATCAGGGACCCACCCTGAGCATTATTTCCAAAGACACCATGTGTCTATCTCGTTTCCTTCTGGGTGTTACAAACATATGCACTAACTTATAATACCCTGTTCCACAGTGTGGCGCAGGGTATAAAAATTTGAAAAAATTATCAATAGAAATTTTGGAAAATTTTTTGTGCAGTAAATACAATATTAATTTATATTAGAAAACTGGTACGAATTTTGGAAAAATTTGGTCCAAAATAAAAATTCGTTGTTGCAACGCTGGTAAGGCCTCCAAACCCCCATGAAATTTTCTAAGGAAACTAGTATGTTTGATTCATGGTGGTGGGTATTTAAGATTCGGCCCGGACGAACTTACTGCTGTATATACTTTTAAGTTATGATGATTACACTTACCCAGTAATTTGGTCGGCATTGATCCCCTCTTCAGCTTCTTGTCCAAGAAGCACTGCTCATCGAAGTGCCGACTGCACACTTTCGAGTAGCAGTTTACTGCATCCACATTCAATTTAATATTGGAACACCATTTGTCCAAAAAATCGGTCGGAATTCCGTATAGCCTTATTTGGCCAGAATTCCGACCGGGACAATTATGCACAACACACTCCATAATTTTCTTTTATTTAAAAAAACCTTTTGGATGACAAATTATTAAACTTCCAATTGGTTTGAAGTCTTTTCAATGACTAAAGATTTTTTCTAATTGGCGCGAAATCTGGTTGGAAATCTCTTTAACTCTTTGCAGAAAAAGCAAAAAAATCAAATTCAGTTACTCTTTCAAATTCAAATCTCTAATTCTTTGCAGAAAAACTAAGTCTTTCACTCTCTTTTTCTTTTTTAAATTTGCGCCAAAATTTAATTTTACAGAAAACTTAAAAAAAAGCAAAAACAATTACGCTCTCTTTTATAAAAAATGGAACTTTTCATTTGGCGCTAAAATTAAATTTGAGTTTCTTTGCAGAAAAACTAAGAAATCCACCTACAAAGATTTTTCTCTTAAAAAAAATTTAAAATTTGATCAAAAGATCCCCTCTTTTTCTTCCCTCATTTTTTTAACCCAATTTAAATTTGAAAAAATTTAATAATTATTTTAAAATTAAATACTTACATAAATATATTCACATAAATTAAACCTGAAAAAGAAACCGAAGCTCCACGCAAAATAAATTTGCGCGGAACTCCGCATGAGCAGCAATCCAACAAAACGTTGGATTGCACATTAAACCTGAAAAAGAAACCGAAGCTCCACGCAAAATAAATTTGCGCGGAACTCCTCATGAGCAGCAATCCAACAAAACGTTGGATTGCACATTAAACCTGAAAAAAAAACCGAAGCTCCACGCAAAATAACTGCGCGCAACTCCGCATGAAATAAACCCCCCCCCCCACCAAGTTCCATGCAAAAAAAATTTTGCGTGGAGCTTCGCAGAGGTGAGGCATTTTTGACCCTGTGGGCGCCTCAAAACCACCTTTTCGCCAAAGTCCCACGCAAATCTTTTTTGCATGGAACTTTGCACTTTTTTTAATTATATTATCCCACGTTGGAGGAATGGCAAAAAAGCTACTTCCTCATATTGCCATGATGGAGAAAGGGGGGTCATGCCTGTGAGGGATTATCATCTCCCACCCCTATTCCCAGTCCAACGTTGCAGAGAGAGGGATGTCTGCTAATGGAGGGATATACTTCTCCCATCCCAAGTCTCCTCAATTTCTCACCAGAAAAATAAAAAGTTTGCATCATGGAAACCTGCAATAATTGTGGTGATTAGACACATTTAGCCGCAGATACCACGATGCAAACATTTTACATTGGCAGAAATTCTGAAAGAAAAAGAAAAAAATTGATTAATTATTATTTCATAAACAGGTTATTTGGAACGAAATCTGCAACATAACCAAATCCCTGGAGACAACAAGAGAAGAAAACCTGCAAAGATAAAGTAAAGAAAAAATAAAATCCTTTAAAGAAAAAAGCAAAATGATGAAAAAATATATACAAAATGTACAAAACCTGAAAAGAAAAATAGTAAAAACAAATTACTTACCAATTTTACAACAAACGTGATTTCGTCTTCACAGTTCGGCTTTCTCTCTGACATTCTGTAATTCATTCACAGAATTGACATATTGCCTCTACTGTGAATTTCAAAAATTCTATTCCCTACTGTGAATGTCAAAAATTCTCTTAATTTCTCCTACGAATGAAACTAAAGCAAACGTCACAAAAATTATTCGTTGCTTCTCGAATAAGTTCATCCGCGGTTCATCCGTGAGAGTGACGGGTAATCTATATTTTCTACTGTCTATGCGATGCGTATATATCACTCATATAATTTAATTACGCTCCACCCGAATGAACTCGATGTTTTAAAACAAACGGTGAGTACTCAAAAAATTAGTCACTAACGAGTACTTGTAGTCAAATACTCGTTACTTTCCCAACATTAGAGCTGAGTGAAGCGCGGCATCATTTATTTGTAATAGTATCAGACGCCAGGATTAATTTATTTGTTACGGAAAGAAATGTTTCAGTAGAGGGAACTTGTACCATTTTCTTGATAATTAATCCATAAAGCGATTGTTAAAATCGCTACTAAGCCTACTGGAAGATTTTTTGAAAGTTACCAACATTTACCGAGGCTTGTTAAGAAAAAGGCTTTATTTTATCCAACAACAACAAACAGAATGCCGCGCACCAAGGTTTCAAAGAGTTCAAAACGCAATCGCGAGGCTGCATATCGTGAGGAGAAGATAAGGGAGTTTGAAAATACATTGGAAGGTTTCCAAAATAGTTTTGAAGCTAAAATTCAAGATTATCTATCGACATATGAAAGACAATTTAAAATGCTTATGCAGCGTACAGGCACAGCTCTTTTACAAATGAAAATATGTGACCTTTTTGAAATGGTAAGTTGTCACACACACACAACCAAACTTAAGAAGCTAGTCAAGAACTTGTATGATTTTTTTCCATAGGATTTAAAACGATTTGCCGATTGGGAGAAATTTATGACAAAACAAAGAAATGATGATAATACCCTTTCAAATTCAATCAACTCTACATTGCTTAAATCTGCTAAAGTCGCCAATCCCAATGATGAAGGTGAGCGATATTGTAATGTTTTCCTATGTATCTTCCATTATTGGTTGTGGTTTTGCTTGGTTTTTTGGTTTAAGGTATTTTAGCTTTAGTTTCCCACACTACAAATCGTCATATTTTATTTAAGATGACTTATCTAACAAAGAAACGAAAATTTCCCATGTGTTGTGAAATTATTTCCATAAAAACGCACCCCAACTATGTTTTTTTTTAATAGACATCTGCTACATTTGGACAGATGTTTCTTCTATGAATGAAGATTTGCAAGTAGAAACATTAGGTATCTAATACCGGCGGTTTATTTCATATATAGGACAAGGTTATCCCCTCCCTTTATCACAGATTTATACCATAGCTATCATATGTGTCGCCAAATTTTAACTGATTTGCACTCATGATCGGATATCCACTTCTATTACATCTCCTCTATTAATAACAAATCCACGAAAGTGAAAATTTATTGACCTGAATTCCATGTTATTTTTTACGAAAAAAAATTCACTTGTGTTTGAATCAAAATAAGTAGAATAGATTTTTTTATTTAAATCATTGCGGACATAATTCGACATCCACCATGTCTTACGCTAGAGCATCAATTGCCCAAAAATTCCAGTTAATATGGAGAGTAGAACACCAAGATTATGGAATTGATTAATATTTACCTGGTAGAGGATATGCGATCTTTGGCTTTGGTATCTGTTAACCCTGGACAGTCATCCTTTGTCAAAATGACGACGCGTTATTTTCGATCTAAAATACAATTTAGACGATAGGAAATGACAAATTTAAGTTAAACTAATTCAGCTATTTTATGAATTCTTGTTTTACACTAATTAAAAACAAATTGAATAACAAAATAAACTCAATTTTTGTACTCATTCTTTTCACGATGCAAATTATAGCATCTTATTGAAATAAGCAGTAGTCAAAATGACGAAGGAGGACGTTAGTGTACAAAAAAAGGACGGCTTTCAGGGTTAAACATGTATGCACTGACAATTTTTCAAAAAAAAAAACATCATACGCTTGAAATGATGTAAAGTTCCGTCGTAGCGGAATTTAACTAACAAATTCCGCTACGACGGAACTTTGCTCTTGCTTATTTTTAATTTCTAATATTTTTGCCTATCACTTCTGCGTAGAAGAAATTATCAGTTAACAAAATATCTCTATACTATTTATGGACACGATAATTTATAGACTTAGTTTGATAAAATGACCAGCAACTTGTTTCTATATAATAACATATATCCTTCTATCTTCTGTTCTTTACTTTTTTGCACCCAATTATTTGTATATATATCTAAATGTATAACAAAACTACGCACACGCCTCATCTCATTACTACTTTTCCTAATCATATTTATATAAATTCTCTGGGCTACTTGACTTATTTGGTAAAGGCTACCTTACAGAGGATAGTTCCACCGGTGGTAGTTTAGGATCATCTAGCACCAATGCAGCATATCTTAATTCGTCGAATATGCGTACGCAACCATCACTTGTTCCACATCAAACTGCGCGTTTGCGAACTCCAGGGCCATTGAGCTCGGCAAGAGCCAGACGTCCAAGACGTAGTCGCTCAGCATGTGGAGATTACGGCATACCAGGATCGGCAATGAAAAATAAAAGCTCTTCGCAATTGTCGGTTAATGGAATGAACAGTGAACATCATTCGCGTAGTAAAATGAGGACTCCCATGGCATCTAGATCAAAAGCCCTTAGTGCTGATCGAACTCCAAAAATAGGTCTTGATACTGATGCCCCACATTCACCGCCAACATTTTTACGATTTCCACGTGCCGGTGAATTGGTGTTATCTAAATGTGGCAGTCCATTGGTGGCCAATACGTAAGTTTAATAATTACATTTGAAAATTTATAATTTATTTTATTTAATTATATCTTATTTTATTAGATTGCCTGATAAATTTGCTCATCTTAATATACCCTTACGAAATGGTGTTATTTCAATGCGCCCTAAAAAACTTGCCGAACTAACACCAGATATATTGGAAGCTATGGATCCTGAAACTCTAGAACAATTGAGAACATTGCATGCCAATATCGATAAGATTGTCAGTATGGCAGACAAAGCCGGCTTCATATAGAATACAAAGCTATAGCTACAAAATTTAGATATAAAACTGTTTTGCATAAAACACAAATGATCGACAAAAGACAGTCAAATATAATCTATAATGCAGATATTTATTAGCAATATGTGTATACTTTCCCCAAATAGGTATTTATACCAAATGCGAATTACCCCCCATATTCTTCAGTAAATCTTCTCATTTTATACATATATTATTGTACTTCTATTAATTAGTTGATGATGTAGTATTAAATATTATTAATAATCTCATTGAATGCCAATACATAAAATTATCTATTTTTCTGAGAGTTCAAGTAGCAACATCTCTCACCTGTGGGAACATGTACAAAATTTAAAAGATTTTTTTCTTTTAACGGAAAACAACATGTGCCTGTTAACTTTGTTGATCCAGTTGTGTTGTTTTTGACCTGTTTTGGGGTTTGCAAAAACTTGTACAACGATAAACATGCCCTATATTTTCATACTTAAAATATCTATCATAACGTTGCTGACAGCGTTTTCTTTTGCAAACATTTTTTTGTTCAAGTACTTTTTATTTTGCTTACATTTTATTCTTTAAAAACTAATTAAATATGATTATAATAATCTTTCATTTTTTTGTAACATCTAAATTTAAGTTTTTATTACAATTTTATAAATTATAAATAAAATATTAAAAACACTAGCCAATTTTTATTTGTTGAGTTTCCTGGCAAAATAAATCGGTTATAGGGCAGTCCTAAATTTGGCTTTTCCACCAAATCTCGAGATTAATAGCGCAAAAATATATATATGACGCCGATTATATTTTACATTTTGAGTTTAGAATGGAAAAATCAACACACTGGCCAATCGGACAACTTGTACTAAAGTAGATTTTAGCCAGATGTAGTTGACGCTCTATATCGTTGCCTTCAGCCATTTCCATTATAGATTAATATTAGGCCTGTCTTTTTTTGTGGAATTCGATGGAATATTTGTGTACATGTTTCATGTTAGGGTTTACCTATAAGATGCAGTTTTGTCATAACAAAACTGAAGCATAAGGGGTCTCTGCCAACATAATATTAATATTCTATCATCGTTGTGGTGTTTAATTCACTTATAGTCTGTAAAGCGCATTATGCTTTAGTTTTCAGTTTTGCTATGACAAAACTGGGCCTTCTAAAGGGTGATTTGTTAAGAGCTTGATAACTTTTTTTAAAAAAAAAACGCATAAAATTTGCAAAATCTCATCGGTTCTTTATTTGAAACGTTAGATTGGTCCATGACATTTACTTTTTGAAGATAATTTCATTTAAATGTTGACCGCGGCTGCGTCTTAGGTGGTCCATTCGGAAAGTCCAATTTTGGGCAACTTTTTCGAGCATTTCGGCCGGAATAGCCCGAATTTCTTCGGAAATGTTGTCTTCCAAAGCTGGAATAGTTGCTGGCTTATTTCTGTAGACCTTAGACTTGACGTAGCCCCACAAAAAATAGTCTAAAGGCGTCAAATCGCATGATCTTGGTGGCCAACTTACCGGTCCATTTCTTGAGATGAATTGTTCTCCGAAGTTTTCCCTCAAAATGGCCATAGAATCGCGAGCTGTGTGGCATGTAGCGCCATCTTGTTGAAACCACATGTCAACCAAGTTCAGTTCTTCCATTTTTGGCAACAAAAAGTTTGTTAGCATCGAACGATAGCGATCGCCATTCACCGTAACGTTGCGTCCAACAGCATCTTTGAAAAAATACGGTCCAATGATTCCACCAGCGTACAAACCACACCAAACAGTGCATTTTTCGGGATGCATGGGCAGTTCTTGAACGGCTTCTGGTTGCTCTTCACTCCAAATGCGGCAATTTTGCTTATTTACGTAGCCATTCAACCAGAAATGAGCCTCATCGCTGAACAAAATTTGTCGATAAAAAAGCGGATTTTCTGCCAACTTTTCTAGGACCCATTCACTGAAAATTCGACGTTGTGGCAGATCGTTCGGCTTCAGTTCTTGCACGAGCTGTATTTTATACGTATTTTTGCGTAAAATCTTCCATGTGGTCGAATAACACAAACCCAATTGCTGCGAACGGCGACGAATCGACATTTCACGGTCTTCAGCAACACTCTCAGAAACAGACGCAATATTCTCTTCTGTACGCACTGTACGCATTCGTGTGGTTGGTTTAATGTCCAATAAAGTAAACTGAGTGCGAAACTTGGTCACAATCACATTAATTGTTTGCTCACTTGGTCGATTATGTAGACCATAAATCGGACGTAAAGCGCGAAACACATTTCGAACCGAACACTGATTTTGGTAATAAAATTCAATGATTTGCAAGCGTTGCTCGTTAGTAAGTCTATTCATGATGAAATGTCAAAGCATACTGAGCATCTTTCTCTTTGACACCATGTCTGAAATCCCACGTGATCTGTCAAATACTAATGCATGAAAATCCTAACCTCAAAAGAATCACCCTTTACTTTGTATTTGGCATCGTGTATGTGTTGCCAATTGTTTTTTGATAGTGACGTTTACTCAAATTCATAATAGCAATTGTGATTAATTTGTCGAATTAAGTGATATTAAAAGTGGTAAAGCCAAATAAATCGTCATATAGAAAGTAACAGGACAACGGGAAAAATAGATATAATTTTATACTGTTCTTACAGATTTAATAAACCACCTTATGCTCCAAAAAATCTTTCGTTGTGAAGACCCCATAACAACAACTAGATTATTGTGAATGACATTGTTTTGTAAAAGAAAGAAAACATTTGATGAAATTGCGAGGGAAAATTAATTAAAATATTGAAGTAGAATTATGACCATCGTCACAAATACGTTGTCCTTAATATGCGTGGGTCTACTATGGGGATGTACAAATCCTTTCATACGTTTGGGCAGTGAAGGTATAGAGAAAATAAATACCGGGTCGTCTTCCAAAAATTTATGGCTAGAAATGAAAACTATTGCATTGCGTTTAAAATATTGGATACCATTCGTGTTAAACCAATCGGGAAGTGTTCTCTATGTGTGGACATTACAAACGAGTAATATCATTGTTGCAGTACCGGTGGCGAACTCTTTGACATTTGCTTTTACAGCTCTTACCGGTTACCTTTTGGGTGAAAAGATACCTGGAAAAAGTAAGTATATGGGATATTGCATTTTGATTAAGATCGTTACATTTTATTCTTCTAAAAAATTAGATGTCATTATTGGATCCCTATTGGTTTGCCTTGGATCATCTATTATGTTATACGATCAAACGTTAAGAGAAAACCGGGAAATTGTAAACAAGAATTAAAATAAAGTATTTGAAATTTTAGGAATCTATTGATCCAAATTAATCACTGGTAAGTCAAATAACTTATTATTTCATATGGAAGTTTTCTAGGCTCCACATCACTGCCTATAGGTAATAAATAACAAACATAACTAGTAAATATTAACCAAATACCCTTTTTTTTATTGGTTTATTGCTTTTTAACATATAAAAAAATTATTGTTCTTATTCTATAAGGCCTTGTGGACAGCATCTACCAACACCTCCATACTAACAATGGGTGTTTGGGGTGTTATACCATGACCCAAATTAGCAATATAACGTGTTTTGCCAAATTTACGCACCATGGCAGTTGTTAGTTCTCGAACTTCCTCGGGTGATTTATACAAGTCCTGAGGATCCAAATTGCCTTGTAATGTAATATTAGGGCCAACTATTTTGCGGGCCTCCACAGGATCAACAGTCCAATCCAAGCTAATAACTTCATAACCTAATGTAGCTTGTTCGGCAAGAGAGTGACCAGCACCTTTAGCAAATACAGTCTGCAATTGAAAAATTCTTTTACGATTTCCAAAATAAAATAGCATTTTTCTACAATATTTACCATGGGTACTAATGGAATATTTTGTTCTGTTAGACGTTGCTTTAGCTTATCATTGATTTCTTTCAAATAGGGCATGCACCATTTTAAAAAGTCCTCTTTTGTTAAATGCTCTGCAGATGATTCAAATACTTGCAACATTTGTGCCCCAGCCTTAACCTGCATTTCCAAATAGTCAACAACCGAAGAAGTCAGCATAGCCAATAATTTTTTGGCATCTTCTGTATAATCACTTAGCCATGCTTTAGCTTTTGACATGGTTTTGCTACCACCACCTTCAATCATATATCCCATTAAAGTCCACTGCAAATTAACAAGATATTGAGATTATTATTAGCATTAATAAATGAAGTTTTTGGGTAAAAAAACACAAATGAACAACTCATAGTAACGATGCTTCCGCGTATTTCAGTCTTGTAAAATATATCTACGTTAATGGCTCATATTTATACCACAAGGATTGGGGTCAGACTGCACCGATTAAAACAAGAGAAATATCCCTTGTCTCTTTAAAATACATTGACATGTTAATTTTTTTAAATACCAAAATTTGGCAAACTATTTTCCATTTTAAAAGCTTTACCGACCACCTTGAACTTTGACCGTCATTTCGGAAATTTGTCGCATTACTTACTGGTGCTCCGGTGAATCCCAATAAAGGCACTTTTCCATCCAACATATGTCTCATCATAGTTATGGCATCACCAACATATTTTAAGCGATCCACAGCACCGTCTGGTGTTAGTTTTGCCAAGTCTGCAGGAGTTTTCAAAGGATCCGGGAATACGGGTCCCTGTGAAATAGTGAGCAGGAAAAAATATCAGTTAATTATTTTTTTTATATATACATAACCCATTACTTACTACTCCAGGTTGCATTTCTACAGTCATTCCAAACGCTTGTGGAATGACAAGTATATCCGAGAATATTATAGAGGCATCTAAATCGAAGCGTCTCAAAGGTTGCATTGTTACTTCACATGCCAATTCTGGTGTGCGACAAACCGTGAAAAAATCATGTTGCTTACGTACTTCTTGGAATTCGGGCAAATAGCGGCCGGCTTGTCTCATTACCCATACCGGGACTCTGTCAACAGGTTCTCCACGTGCTGCTCTCAAAACATTATCATTTTTTAGTACTGGAAAATTCTGTGTGGACATAGGACAGAAACTCATTTCAAATGTCAATATAAATATGGTCAATCTTGCTAACAAATTCCACAGCATTGTTCTTCACAACCCTCGTCAATTACATGTGATGTAATTTTAAAATTTGCATGTTTTTGCTCTCATTGTAGTTTGTGTTTTTATACCTACCTTGGTATCTTTCATGGTGTACGTTTTCTTTATTTTTTGCTCTTTATGCTTTCGTTGGCATAGGTTTCAGTCTTTTTTTGCAAAATTTGTGCTGTAATTTTGTATATGTCGTGATTTCAACAAATTGGACACTGACTGATGTTTTCTTTTATTGATATGTCATTGGGAATATTCAGCTGATCTGGGAATGGTATCTATTCACAATAAGTCTAATTGGTTATTCAGAGAGAATTGAAGAAATGTATGGGTGACTCCATAGATATAGAAGTCTCCATAGATTCCATTCACTGTCAACATTTTTACAATCCCTACCACGTCGAAAGATCGGTACATTTATTATTTCTCTATTTATTTAAAAAATGCAAATGCCACAGATGACTTATGGTATTTTGCTGCTTTAATTTTGCCTGTACGGCCTATATATTTTTAAAAAGTTGCCAGCAACTTAAAACCATGCTATATATTTAACGGTCAGAAAAGAGTTCAAAGAGCAAACAGGGTGCTAGTAAAATGAATTAAAAATAATAATAATATAAATAGCATTCACGTTTGTTCCTGATTTATGCACCAAAAAATTGTAGTACATTAATCAAATTTGGTTTAATTCAATTTTACTAACAAAACATAAGTGTAAATTAAAGAGCAATTACAATTGCTACTTAACAAAACAATATGAACACAAAAATAAATTAAAAGCTATTTCATATTGCTTTCGTACTCAACAAGATTTTAAGGAATTTCTTTTACGCTTCCTCGTTTTAAGTAACATCTTACAAATATCAAGGCATCCAAAGTTTCATCAAATATACGCGATCTTATCTTATGGCAGCCCTACCTGACAGCCACTGATTTTATCCTTTGTAGAGGCAGCAACAATATGGACGATTACTCACCTATTAGTGAATAATGTTAATAGCAATAAAACGAAAATGTGTTCAGTGCTGTCTTTTTTCATTTAATAATTTATAAGAACCTGTTTACTCTTGAAATTTTACAAAATCTCAAAAAAGGTTCTTTTGATAATAGTGATGGCATAATAAAATTTGTTATTTGATGATTGCTATAGTGTCACTTAAGTTTCTATGGAAAGGATCGGTATAAAATCGAACTATGAAATGCTGGTAGGAATCGAACTATGAAATGCTGGTAGGAAAATGTGCGTAATAAGTTCCAGTTTAGCCACTGCAATCGAAAATGAATCTGTAAAAGCAGAATAAAATTATTTTTTTTTTTTAATTAAAATTAAATGTGCGTAATAAGTTCCAGTTTAGCCACTGCAATCGAAAATGAATCTGTAAAAGCAGAATAATTTTTTTTTAATTAATTAATTTAGAAATTTAAATTATTTGCAATCAATTCCTTGGATCTTTTCCATCCATTATTTGGCAAGACTTGATCAAAATATAATCGTCTTCATAAATATATTTGTACTTTTAATTTAGTGTTTTGGTGAAAAAACCGCACATAGTACTCACCTTTAATGGAAAATGACCCAAAGCAACAATTAAAAAAAGGTTATTTTCTTTAATAAGGCGATTCAAAACGAATCATTTTCCCCATACAAAAAAATCAAAAACACGTCAATTTTAGAATGTGAACTCCCCTAAAAAACACGTCAATTGTAGAATGTGAACTCTCCTAATTTGGAATAGGCTCTGACTAAACATACTCTTTACAAAATATTTGTCAAATTATTGAAATAAATTTCACAGAAAAAAAAAAACGAAAAAACAAAGGCTTTGAAGGGTTGTGAAAATACCTAATACCTTTCCTTTGCGGTCGCGGTATTTATTTGAACAAACGTTGCGTATATTTGAATTTAGAGTGAGTGGGAATTTCTAGTTTCCATGGTAACTGTAAAACTAAAACATCTCAACTCGGTGGGAACTGTGAAACGTTTTGGAAAAACGAGTGGAAGCATAGCATGAAATGAATATTAAAGAAGAGTCCCCGTTAAAAGTGGCTAATTTAGCCCGATAATGCGAACTTAATACTGTCAGTACTGTTTATTTTATATTAATATAAATTATTGATTTTCAAATGGATAATATACTGGAAATTTGCTCAAGCAATGGATAATTTCCGTTACTGTTTTGAACTATTGTGAATCGTCCCGATTTGCGCAAAACGTTTACGCTGATATTTAGATTATAGTCTAAACAGCAACTCCCAGTTTTTGGGATATGTATGTGCTGTGGTGGTAACCTTGTTGCATTGGTAATAAATAAAAGGCGAGGAAGACAACAACAAAAGATAAGGAGAAGAAATATCGACATATCATATAAAAGTGCAGTCGTGTCAAAATTTCAAAAAATCATTCGTTTAAGGTAAGTCCAGGAGATACGAAGTGAAGTTGTGCTGAAAAAAAATAATAATAAAATAAATAAAAATATTTTCCTGATAGCATATACAAACAAAGGAAACTAAAGTAATGGCCGATGAAGAGCAACCACAACTTTTGGCTGGACATCCACCTGCAGGTACGTCGTATAGAATATTCTTATGAATTCCAAATTTCATTTTTTTGTAACTACGCATCAGAACTTTGTTGTAGACAAAGTAGCTTTTTTTTGGGTACATGTGAATGTGTTTGTAAAGATATGCATGCATAAAGAACAAACATTCTTATAAAAGTACGTGAGAATTTAGAGGAATGACTTCACATAGACTTGACCTTGCGTTGGCTTTGTATTTGGAAAATTTGTAAACTTGGTGGGATGAGGATTTGAGTAGCTTAGACACTGAAGTACATAATTGTAATAATATTTTCTTCTACTTCTTATTATTTTTCACGAATTTAGTAAAAGCCGGCGGAATGCGTATTGTGCAACACAAAACTCATACTCATGAACGACCTGCCAAAGATGCAGAGGACTGTACAGGATTAACTGTAAGCATTGAAATTTAATTATATTTGTTTAAATATTTATTAAAACAATTCATATATTTCACAGCAACCTGTTAATGTGAATACAATGTCAGTGAGTGGAGCTCCAGTTAAGGGGAATGTTGATTACACTGAAGCGGCTGTGCAGGTGGCACATTCGCCTAAACCTCCACATTTTGTATCTGTCAAACCTCCTATGAATATTCAACAACCTCGCAAATGAGCTGCCTGGACAGACGACTTGTATACCCTTATATATAAGATAATCAAAACCCATACTACATTCCTCATTTGTGCGTTTTTTTTACATTAACTTCTGCTAAACGTAATATACCTTTGCATATTTTAAGGCTTTGTGGATTTAATTCAATGGTATTCACTTAAAAAAAATATATATATTTTATATATTATCAGAAAATTTTTTTATTAAATAAATCAAAACATTTTTGTATATGATTTTGTTGTTATTCTCCACAAAATGATTTGTACATAGTGGTTTAGTTGATTAACCTTAAAAACGTGTTCCAAAGCAACTCAAGCACTAATTTGGAATGTGTACAACAACGTAAGAAATAAGAATGGCTTTCATTATCGAAACCATGTGATTCGAAATGGACCGTACTGATAACATTTGTTATTATATTGATTTTTATTGTACTCATGTAGAAAGAAGATAAAGCAAATTTTGGCTTTGCAAAGCAATGTTGATGTGTAAGAAAATTATACCAAAATACGAAATATTTGAAGCCTTTGTATTGCATTCAATGTACACGAAGAGGCAAGGGGAATATTTAAATGAGAATTAAAGTTTATTAACGATACTAAGCTCGGTTTTAGAGTTGCATATAACTTTATTTCTTAATCTTTTTTTCTAAAATAATCAAAATTATGAATGAAATATATATCTTCAATAAGTCTGGATGAAAAAATGGAATTGTGTGCATTAAATTATATAAAATTGATAAGTTAACCGTCTTATATCGAACTTTCTGAATAAAGTAAACGCGAAAATTACAAGGTGAAAATCGAACTTAGTACAGGCCTTTAGTTCGCCGTGGTGCAATGGTTAGCATGCCCGCCTTGCATACATAGGGTCGGGGATTCAACCCATGTTTCGATCGAACATCAAAATGTTTTTCAGCAGTGGATTATCCCCTCTCAGTAAAGCTGGTTACATTTCTTAGTGTTCCAAAGCTTCTCTAAGTGGTTTCACTGCAATTTGGAACACCGTTCGGACTCGGCGATTAAAAGTAGGTCCCTTATCATTGAGCTCATAGAATGGGCCAGCACTCAGTGATAAGAGAGAAGTTCACCACTGTGGTGTCAGGTGGACTGAATAGTCTAAGTGAACCTGAATATATCGGGCTGCCACTATACCTAACCTAACCGAACCTAACCTTGTATCAGGCTCACTTAGACTATTCAGTCCATTGTGATACCACATCGCTGAACTTCTCTCTTATCGCTGAGTGCTGTCCGATTCCATGTTAAGCTCAATGACAAAATTTAATTCGATTTTAATTTTCCCCTAATTATACATTTTGACCATGTTGATGTGCCATGAATTCTAAGTGGTTTGTTTAACCATCTATTAAAAATGTTTTTTCGGTATCGTTGAAGAGTTTTTCAAATATTAGAACAAAGGTTGAGTTACATATCATGCATTAATGCGTCCGTTGATTGAAGAGTTGAATTTTCTCTTTGAAAGCAACAGTTTAGTTAAAGTGCTTCAAACTGAAAATCAACCCTTCCATCAACGCACGGATTAACGCATGATATGTAACTCAACCTGAAGAATTCAAAACGAAAGACTGAAGAATTAATAAAAAATGAATGTATTTTTTTTTTATTTATTGCTTATAAAATGTATAATGATATTATTCAGTGGCTTTAAATTTATAGTAAAATAAAAAGGTTTCTTGTTTCTTCGTTAGGAGATGTGGGTTTTTTAAGCTCGATCTCAATAACTGAATATGAATCAATGAATGGAATAAGTTTTTTGAAATAGGTTTTCCAATTGATGGGATAATGAAAATCCCCCTGCTTGGACTATCATTTTTATTTAGGCTTTTTGATTTTACCATAATTTTACCCTAATGTTTCCAGTTTCGAGTAAACAATTTTCCAAAATTGAAATGCAGTTGGGAATTAATTATATATCGTGGCACTACTGCCCATTCTGCTTCTCCGATCGATTCTTTTTATAAAGGTATGAGACTTCCGGTGGAAATTCTTTTATGCTCAAGAAGCAAGTAGTTCCATTGATCACAATATCCAATTGAAAACAATTCTATACGTAATGGAATACCACACATTCAATTCGGTTTTGTATCATAGAAGCGGAATTATAAAATTGAGATTCTGATGTAGTGTTTACTCCATCCAGGTAAAGAATATTGCCAAAAATGTTTTGTATTTTGGAAGTAGTTATATTCAGATAATTTCCTAAAGGAATGAGTATTTTTTGGCTGGAATACAAATGTACCTCCTAAAAATATGCAAAGAAAATTTTCTATATTCTGTGTAAAACATTGATATAAATTCGTGTAATTGTTACTTTTTCTTTAAGAAAAGTGTGACTAATGGCTATTCAAGAACTATGAAACCAATATTCTTAAAAGCTTCTAACTACGACCAGCTAACATTTTGTTGGTTGTTATGCCACAATTTAACCGTATATACTGTCTTTTTATATTACGATACCCCCTACATTCACGGTTGCCACTCGAGGAAAAATAATCTACCAACATTTTAAGAAAATTTTACCAAAAAAAAACTACCAAACAAAAAATTTTATTTCTATAGCAAATTTTGTCAAAATTTTATTTTTATTTGTTTAGTTCGGCTTGAGGTCATGTGAATAAAAACAGATGTTGTTGGTTTTTTGAGTTGTACTTTTTATTTAAAGTTATCCTCAAGCCGAACTAAACAAATATAATTAACAGTTTAAAGGTCAACTATCAAACAACAACACAAATTTTATTTCTATATAAAATTTTGTCAAAATTTTATTTCTATAGAAAATTTTTGTGAAAATTTTATTTGTATAGAAAATTTTTGTGAACATTTTATTTCTATAGAAAATTTTTGTGAAAATTTTATTTGTATAGAAAATTTTTGTGAAAATTTTATTTCTCTAGAAAATTTTCTCAAAATTTTATTTCTATAGAAAATCTTTTCAAAATTTTATTTCTATAGAAAATTTTGGCAAAATTTTATTTATAGAAAATATTGTCAAAATTTTATTTCTATAGAAAATTTTGTCAAAATTGTATTTCTATAGAAAAATTTTGTTCAAAATTTTATTTCTATAGAAACGTTTGTTAAAATTTTATTTCTATAGAAAAATTTTGTCAAAATTTTATTTCTATAGAAATTTTTGTCAAAATTTTATTTCTATAAAATTTTTTTGTGAAAATTTAATTTCATTTCATTTATTTCATTTTCATTTATTATTCTCCAAAGTAATATACACAAAGCCAAACCTGGCCTAATTAACAATATATTACAGATTTATGCAGTAATAAACTAACTACAATAACAGGTTTATTAAGAAAAAATATTTAAAAAAAAAAATCTAAAAGAATTGAATAACAATTAAGCTAATAAATAAATATATAATAAAAATATTAGAATTAACATAAAAAATATATATATATATATAAATTAAATTTTTTTTTTTTTTTTTTAAATTACAAGACCTTGGCTCCCCAGCCTACAACAATAAAGAAATAAAAAAATATGTGAAATTATGGTCCATTATTGATGACTAGAAAAAGAAATGATTTTTATCATTTATCAATGAATAAATGAAGAAAATGTCTTCGAGAAAATTCCTTAGTAGAGTAAGAAAACTTTCTTAAATGAAGCGGAAGATGATTCCAGATTCTAGCGACACGCACTGTATAAGATCGAACACAAACAGCCGTATTAAAGCGAGGGAAAATTATCTGCGGATTTCTGATTGACCTCGAAAAAATAAAGCGGCTTCGGAGCAGAGGTGGAGAACCCGTATTTACTAGCCTATAAAACAACATCAAAACCTTATGCTCAATATACATAGGAAAAGGCACCCCTAATACACTGCCCGAAGTGTGATCATTGCGCCTTAAAGAGAAAACAAACCGGACAATCATATTCACTATTCGTTGTAGCCTACTAAAACAAGCCAAATTCGCACCTGATACTACTTCAATACAGTAATTAACAGAAGACATTAGTAATGAAAAACCCAATCTCTTCCTAATATGAACTGGCATAAACAAATTTAGCGAGTAAAGCCTCCGAAGAGTGGACATAACTTTCGAAAAAATAGAGTCAACATGATGTTCAAAACTAAGTCTCCTATCCAACACTACACCAAGACATCTCATGCTGCCAGCCCATAAATAGAAAATTTTTGTGAAAATTTTATTTCTATAGAAAATTTTTGTAAAAATTTTATTTTCATAGAAAATTTTTGTGAAAATTTTATTTCTATAGAAAATTTTAACAAAATTTTTTATTTTTATAGAAAATTTTATTTCTATAGAAAATTTTGTCAAATTTTTATTTCTATAGAAAATTTTGTCAACATTTTATTTTTATAGAAAATTTTGTCAAAATTTTATTTATTTTTATTTTATTGTATTTTATTTTATTATTATTTTTATTTCTGCATGAATGTAACATAGTCGATCAGAAATTCTTATCAAAATTTTATTTCTATAGAAAATTTGTCAAAATTTTATTTCTATATAAAATTTTGTCAAAATCTTATTTCTATAGAAAATTTGGTCAAATTTTTATTTCTATAGAAAATTTTGTCAACATTTTGTTTCTATAGAAAATTTTGTCAAAATTTTATTTCTATAGAAATTTTTATCAAAATTTTATTTCTATAGAAAATTTTTGTGAAAATTTTATTTCTATTAAAAATTTTGTCAAAATTTTATTTCTATAGAAAATTTTTATTTCTATAGAAAATTTTTTTCAAAATTGTAAAGGGTGGTTAAAATTTCAAGGGTCGATGTTGATTTTGAATAAAACACAAACTATTTAGGAAATTATTGTAATTTTATTTTATTATGATATATTGGTGCTACTCGATTATGTATGGAACAAAATATCGGCCAAATGGGCGCCGCGACCTCGGTGGCACACCTTCATCCGATGGTCCAAATTTTCGATGACGCTGAGGCATAATGTAGGTTCTATGCCGTTAATGTGCCGAATTATCTCATCCTTTAGCTCTTGAATTGTTGCTGACTTATCGACGTACACCTTTTCTTTCAAATAACCCCAAAGAAAAAAGTCCAACGGTGTCAAATCACATGATCTTGACGGCCAATTGACATCGCCATTACGTGAGATAACACGGCCATTGAATTTATTGCGCAAAAGGGCCATTGTTTCATTAGCTGTGTGGCAAGTGGCACCGTCCTACTGAAACCACATATCGTCCATATCCATATCCTCCAATTCGGGCCATAAAAAGTTCGTTATCATCGCACGATAGCGAACACCATTCAGAGTAACTGCCTGACCGGCCTCATTTTGGAAAAAATACGCCCGATGATGTCCCCAACCCATAAACCGCACCAAACAGTCACTCTTTGTGGATGCATTGGTTTATCGACAATCACTCTTGGATTCTCATTCGCACAAATGCGGCAATTCTGTTTATTGACGAATCCACTGAGGTGAAAATGTGTCTCATTACTGAAGATGATTTTCTTCGAAAATTGATCATCCACTGTTGCCATTTCTTGGAACCATTTAACACGTTGTTGGATTGTGTATCTCTCCATGGTTCAAATTGAATAAGTATGAAATAGGGAAATGTCAAATAAAATTCGGAAAAAAAACTTGGCGTGTAGGTGTGTTTCATATTCAACATCGGCCCCTACAATTTAACCACCCTTTATATCTATAGAAAATTTTGTCCAAATTTTATTTCCATAGAAAATTTTGTCAAAATTTTATTTCTTAGAAAATTTTGTCAAAATTTTATTGCTGTAGAAATAAAATTTGACAAAATTTTCAATATTGTTTTTCCTTTTTATATCAGCTATAACAGTGACAACATTCCCTTATTCAGCAGATTTTCTGTTATTTCATCAGAATTTTCTGCTGCGTCTAACTAACAAATTTCAGAATCTATTAAAAAAAAGTATTTCTTTTTTTATAAAATTGTTAATAATAACAGAATAATTAAAACCCCATTTATTTATTTTTTTTTTCATAAAAGTAAGAAAATATTCATATTTAAAATAAATTTCCTTATACATATAAGATTAAACTTTGGTGGCTGCATCAACGACCCAATTGTGTAGGGCGGCAACATCTGCATAAACACCAGGATAATTTGGTTCAGCACAACCATAACCCCAGGAAACAACACCAACCAAATGACCATCATGTACCAAAGGACCACCAGAATCACCTTGACAAGCATCTTTACCCGTGGCAGCAGCACAAATCATGGTTGTTTTAATTTCAGCACCATAACCGTAATTCGATGAAGCACACTGGGTACGACCAACGATGTTTACATTAATGAATTTCAATTGAGTGGGAAGAGAAGAAGAACCATACAGAGTGGTTCCCCAGCCAGAGACAACAGCGTCAGCGCCATTAGCCGGGGCAGTTTCAGCCAATGAAATTGCCTTAATGGTAGAGCTCATAGTCAATGATGATGATAAACGTATGACGGCTATATCATTGACCATAGTTTCTGGATTGTAACCCTCATGATTCATAAAATCAGCCACAGGTATTAGAACACCGCCAGAGGTCCACAGTGAAGAACCAGCACGTACTTTGAGCACCGAAATGGAAACTGATTGCAAACAATGTGCAGCAGTCACAATGATGTTGGTTGAGTAGATCGAACCACCACAGGAATGAGAACCGCTACGCTGCAATGATATTTGCCAAGGGAAGGAGCTGATTGTGGTAAAAGATCCTCCAACAATGCGACCATCCAATTGTGGCAACAAGCCCTTAGGTAAGGCTGCACCCCAACAAACGCAGGTTATAGCAGAAAACAAAATTATGTACTTGAACATGTTGATGGATTTGCTACTACTACCACTGTGAGCATGACATTTTCGTTGGATGGAGGGTTTTTGTTTTCAAAGGCAAAAATTATCAAATCTTTCAACGACGTTGGTGAATTTTTTTATTATCGGTGGTGAAAAAGAACAAATCAAAGTGTTTTCCACTATAAAATGGAGATTGTTAAACGATTAGATTAGTAAGTCTTAGTAATCAATTTTCATTATTCACCACCAAGACGGTATATCCTCTACATTAGTGGGTGAGTATATTAAAGTCAGCATTTAGTTTGTCATGATGTATGGCATGAGAGTAAGTGTTGCAAGTCTAGAACTGTTGATAGACAAATTTGCTACATTTTTTTCAGAAAATTAGTTTCTTATGTCCTGGCCTTTTTGAGTAATATTTTTTGAAATTTGTGGATATCTATTCACAGAAAAAATATCAATTTGGGGAAATATTCCCCATTCATTCAGTAACCAAAAACAGTGTTGCCAGTGCTTTTCTAGGTCAGGTCCCCAAACCAGTACGCTTTCGTCCCCAAACCTCACCAATTTGAACAGAATTTCTTTGTCAAAATATTCACAACTTGCATTTTACTCGGAGTAAAGATTTTGCGCCTGTTAGACAAACTAGCTAGAATAGAATAGAAAATCCTCAATGAAATCCTCGTTTCGTCCTGCCAATATCAATTTTCATGCATTTTCTTTGGGTGTATGTGTTCAGATTTATAGATTGTAAATATAAGTTAAATATTCATTTTTGATATAAAAGTATAACCAGACAGTGTAAAAATCCCCAACAATATCCTTAGATTTCTTGAAATTCTCCATCAAATTCCCAAACTCAAATAATCACCACCATTTACAAAAAGAATAAAAATAAAAATGACCCAACTTGAGGTAAGCATGAATAGGGAATAATTCATGCTCCGAGTTTTTGAGCAAAACCAATTGACAGAGAGAATAAAAACACAAGAGAACGAAACTGCCTCAGTAGGTGGCAGCCATGAGGAAAATTTCTCAAATATCAGACAGTTTGCGTCGGTGGCACCCAGTTCAGTCCTCTGCTGACTTTACGAAACGTAAAGAAAATGGGATTTAAAACCTACTTTGTAGCAAGAAATATTCTTTTTTATAAATGTTTTCACTCCATTAAATTTTTTTGGCAGACAATTTGAAATTATAACTGCCGATGCCTTTATAAACCATTTATCAAAACAGCGTTTCGACTGCAACGTCGGTAATACCAAAGCTGCAGGCATTGTGCGACATCTATACGGTTGACATTTGTCGTTTTTGTTTTTCGTCCTCTTGTGTTTTTATTCTCTCTGCAATTGATTGAAGCAGCGTTGCCAGTACTTTTCTAGGTCATGTCCCCAAATCAGTACGCTTTCGTCCCCAAAAACCATCAATTTGCACTGAATTTCTGTATTAATATTTTGACAATTTGCATTGTATTCGAATGAAAGAGTTCGCGCGATTTAGCGAAACTGACTGTTGGCAAAATAGAAAGATTTCCAAAAATCCCCAAGAAAATCCTCAAAGTCAAATAACTGACCCTCATTCGCAGAAAAATTACCCAAGTTGGGGAAATATTCTCTATCCATGCTCTGAGTTTTTGAATAAAACCAATTGATTGAAGCAGTGTTGCCAGTATTTTTCTATGCCATGTCCTCAAATTAGAACGCTTACGTCCCCAAAAATCTTCAATTTGCACTGGACTTCTCTTTAAAAATTTGAGAACTTGAATTTTAGTCGAAGGAAATAGTTTGAGCGACTTCGAAAAACTGACTGTTGGTAAAATAAAATATATTTCAAATAATCCTGAGCAAAATTATAAGATTTATTGAAATTCCCCAAACTCCCAAGGCCGCAAGTCAAACAATTGATCCCCATTCACAGAAAAAATACCCAATTTGGGGAAATATTCCCTATGTATGCTTCGATTTTTTCAGTAAAACCAAAAAACAGTGTTACCAGTATTTTTCTAGGTCATGTCCCCAAATTAGTAGGCTTTCATCCCCAAAAATCACCAATTTGAAAATAATTTCTCTATTAAAATTTTGACAACTTGCATTTAGTAGAAGGAAAGAGTTCTTGCCATTTAGAGAAACTGTCTAGAATAGAAAAGAAAATCCTCAACAAGATTTTCGCTTCGCCCAGCCAATATCAATTTTCATGCCATTTCTTTGAGTGTATGTGTTCAAATTTATAAACTGTCGCCCATATGCAAAACAATTTATTGACAGTTTATCGAAGGAATTTCTATGGCAAAAGTAGACTTGCAGTTTTCTTTAAGATTTTTTTTTTTGTATTTGGGGGTGTATATATAAATTAAATATAAATTTTAGATATAAAAGTATAACCCGACAGTCATGTTGAATATAACATAGTTAGCTCCGCCTTTCTCCTTTAAGGTGAGTACTATGTTCGTATTTTTCACCAAAACACTAAATTAAAAGTACAAAAATCTATATGAAGACGATTATATTTTTATAAAGTCTTGTGAAATAAAGAATGGAAAAGATCTAAGGAATTGATTGTGAATCATTTTATATTTAGAGTTTAATTAATTTAAAAAAGTAACAGTGAAAACAAGCTGGTTTTCAGCTTGAAAACTGAACATAGTACTCAGCTTTATTTATGAGCTATTCACGTTGATTGAACCGGTCCCTTATTTATGTCCACTAATATTTCGTTTTTTTTACAAATTATTTTCAACACTGTCTAAGTTAAGATGATGTCCACTTATCTGGTTCCATTGTTAGAAGATATTGAAGTAAATCAAACACCCATGTTAATCTTCCATTTCCGTTGCAGCTGAATTCCATAGACGATTTTTGGTTTTGGCATTCATTTTATCAGCTTTGGATATGGGTTTCAAATGTGCGGCATCTACAATGTCTCTAGAGATATGTACAAGTGTTTAAATTTATGAAAAAATCATAGTTAAATTTTTGAATTTATATATCAGTTGAGATTACTTACTTGAATTCCTCATAACTTTTTGTATTATTGACTGCTCTTAATTTGGCATCATTTCGCAATGTATGTAGTTCAGACATCTTTATACGTTCCATGTAGGTTTCTTGAAGTTTTTGCAATTCGTTGGGTGTTATACGCTCGGAGATGTTATTGGAAAACATTGAAATAAATTGAAATTTAATTGATTATTCAATTGAGATTTAAGTAAAAGAAGGAATTTTATTTACGGTTGTTTGTGACAAACTAACAAACCCCGTTGCCATTGGTAACCAAAATGAAATGTTACACTCATAGAAAAAAATCTACTAAAAACAGCAGTTGGTATCTGTTGGTCAATGTATATATTTGTACTTAATAGTCTATCGAAAATAATTCATATTTTTTTTCTATAGAAATAAAATTTTGGCAAAATTTTCTATGAAAATAAAAATTTGCCAAAATTTTATTTCTATAGAAAATTTTGCCAAAATTTTCTGTAGAAATAAAATTTTGAGAAAATTTTCTATAGAAATAAAATTTTGGCAAAATTTTCTTTAGAAATAAAAAAATGCAAAAATTTTCTTTAGAAATAAAATTTTGAGAAAATTTTCTATAAAAATAAAATTTTAACAAAAATTTTCTATAGAAATAAAATTTTGAGAAAATTTTCTATAAAAATA